>NC_134266.1:87816638-88125774 GCF_031893055.1 Leptodactylus fuscus | reverse complement strand
TTGGGGTTTTTTTTTGAGCCAAAGTCAGCAGTCAAACAAAAGTAAGAAGTTTAAGAGTTTCCTTTATATTTTCCATTCCATGTCAAGCCATTCTTGGCTTTGGCTCAAAACTGAGGGTCCAAAACCAGGCCCCCCGCTGATCAGCTATTTCAAGGGATTGTGGTGCCTTAGAAAATCTGATACCTTCACTATTTTCATTGCACACTAACTGTTTTATATCGGCCATGTGCTACAATACAGTTTCTTCAAACAGCTGATCAGCAGGGGCCAGTGATAAAAGCTTATCTAATGAAGACACATACCGTATTTTTCGGACTATAAGACGCACTTTTTTTCCTCCCAATATGGGAGGAAAATGTGTGTGCGTCTTATAGTCCGAATGCAGCGTGCGCAGCGTCTGTGTCCCGTCTGTGCGAATGAAAAGAAGAGCAGCACGGTGCCTGCCTGCTCTGCCCCTCCTTCCCTGTCTGTGTCGCATGTTTGCAGGAGCGAGATATGAGAGGCAGGGAAGTAAGGGCGGGCCAGACAGGTGAAGGAAGCGTGGTTTCAAGCTTGCCGAGAAAACCACGCCTCTTTCACCCGTCTGGCTCGTCCCTCCTTCACTGCCTCTCAGATCTGGCTCCGGCAATGATGCCACACAGACAGGGAAGGAGGGGCGGGCCAGACGGGAGAAGGAGGCGTGGTTTTCTCGGCAAGCTTGAAACCACGCCTCCTTCACCCGTCTGGCCCGCCCCTATTTCCCTGCCTGTGTGGCTTCATTGCAGAAGCGACATCTGAGAGGCAGTGAAGGAGGGACGAGCCAGACAGGTGAAAGAGGTGTGTTTTCAAGTTTGCTTAGAAAATCACACCTCCTTCACCCGTCTGGCCCGCCCCTTTTTCTCTTCTTACATAGCTTCACTGCAGGGTGTCTCTTTCCATCCATGGATGAGATTAGATAGAATAGATAGATAGACAGACAGATAGATAGATAGATAGGAGATAGATAGATAGGATAGATTAGATAGATAGGATAGATTAGATAGATAGATATGTTCAAATCACCCCCATAGCCCTACAATACATATAAAACAAAAACATTACTGTGAAACACATACACATTTGGTATCCCTGTGTCCGAAAGCCCCCGGTTCTATTTACATTGGTGAAATATTATATTATTAGGTTATTAAATATTTCACCAATTTTTTTTCCTTAAAATTTTTTTTTTCCCTATTTTCCTCCTCTAAAACCTTAGTGCGTCTTATAGTCCGAAAAATACGGTATGTGCAGGAACCAGGGCAATATGTCTCAGCTTCACAGCACATTCTCAAAACATCCAGTGCATGTGCAGCAAAGCTAAGATGTACCTCCCTGGGCAGAATTGCAAGTGCGACACAAGCAGTAGAGATCTCTAGATATGTATAACATTAAAGCCCCACATAGTGAAACGCAGCTAAAAAATTGGAGAAACAAAAAAGGCTCTAAAAATATGTTACGTTTTTTCCTGCAGCATTTTCACTGAGTTGTTGCTGCATTTTTTATTCCTCTATGAAATCTATAGCGAAAGCCCTTGCAAAACACAGAGTTTTACTTCTGCTGTGTTTCTACAGTAGGCAAAAAAAAATAAAAAATCTGTGGTTCTGCCATTAAAAAATTTTCTTTGATTCCTGTATTGACAGGCTTTATATAGGGATATTTGGGACACTAAACTACTGGTATGTAAGGGCCTACAGGTGTTTTATTGTCCCAAATTTAGGTGACAGGTTTTGAACTTTCAATTAACTTTTGATTTTCTATCAACATTTGTGTCACTGATACATTTTGTAATATATTTTATTAACATATTTTGCCTTTTTTGTGTACAGGCGTACAGGGTTGTGTGTCTAATGCAGCGAAATAAGGGTAAGGGAGAGTCACTTCAAAATATTATATCTTAGGAATTCTAAAATGCAGAAACTTGCTTTTGGCGTTGTATGAAGAAAATATTCTTGTCTTTAATATGACACTTAGGGTAAGTTCCACATTTATAATTTCAGAGCTATTACCAGTCGGGATTGAATATTACTGATTGAAAAATGAGAATGTCCTCTTCCATACTACACTAGAAGCACATTTCTACATCTTTAATGCTCTAGATTGAAATGAACCCCCAACCTTATTTTTCCCTTGCTTACACACAAGCCTGTAGATCATACACAGTGAGAACAAAGCCAAACAAAATTCTAGGTTAAATGACTAAGCATGCTAAAATATAACTTTTAATAGTAAATCTAAAAGTAATTAATCAAAAGGCCTATAAAATTGACTCAAAGGCCTAATAACACTGCCAGAAAAAGAGTGTCCAAGGTACGGTGCATCACTACCCAATCTGACACAGCCAGAGAACTCCCTCCCAGGACAATCCTAGTTCCATCATGGCGCGGATCCTAGGGTTCTCATAAGGCAGTAACTCTTTGTGACGTGAATTGCCTAATCATAGTAACCAATATTCTCTCCTACAAGCAGTGTATATGTGTGTCCTTTAACTAGGATAAGATATATTGCATACTATCCCGTCAAACATTCTCACAATGGTGTATATATTTTGTACTGGGGTTTATTTGTGTTTTTAACATATTGGCCCCACCAAAGTGACTCATAAAACCACAGGACACACATTTAACCCCTTAAGGACCAGGCCATTTTTTGGTTTCGCATTTTCGTTTTTCCCTCCTCACATTTCAAGAGCCATAACTTTTTCATTTTTCAGTTCACAGAGTCACATGATGGCTTATTGTTTGCGGGACAAATTGTACTTTGTAATGGCATCATTCAATATGCTGTGCAATGTACTGGGAAGCTGGAAAAAAAATTCAGAATGAGGTGCAATTGGAGAAAAAATGCATTTGCGCCATTTTCTTATGGGTTTAATTTTTACAGCGTTCACTGTTTGGTACAAATGACATGTTACCTGTGTTCTACGTGTCAGTACGAACACGGTGATACCAAATTTATATAGTATTTGAAATGTTTTGATACTTTTAAAAAAATGATAAACTTTGCAAAATAGAAAAAAATTTTTGTGTCATCATGTTCTAACACCTGTAACTTTTTCATATTTCCATGTATGGAGCTGGTTGTGGTGTCTTTTTATGCGGGACAATATGACATTTCTATTGATACCATTTGGGGAAAGATCTGATGGTTTGATCACTTTTTATTCAATTTTTTATAGGAGGCAAAGTGTTGAAAAAAACGCTTTTTGGCTGTTTTTATTTTTTTTGCCGCTACGCCATTCGCAGTACGGGATAAATGTTTTAATATTCTAATAGTTCGGGCATTTTGGAGCGCGGGGATACCTAATATGTTTATGTTTAATGTTCTTTAATTACTTTTATAGCTAATCTAGGGAAAGGGGGGTGATTTGAACTTTTATATTTTTTTAATTTTTTTAATACTTTTAAAAACTTTTTTTTTTCTTCTGTTACATTTATGATCAGACCCCTTAGGTACCTTGAAACCTAGGGGGTCTGATCGCTCATACTATTCACTGCAATACTACAGTACTGCAGTGAATAGCAGAATCCCAGCACTTCTATTAGACGATGCCTCTGGCATCGTCTAATAGATCTTGTGCAGAGACAAGCCTGGAAGCCTTCAATAGGCTTCCGGCTGTCATAGCAACCGATCACCGCCCTCATGTGACGTTCAGGAGGGCAGCGATCGGGGAAACATGGCGGCGCCCATGCCGCCTGCGCTGTTTACACGCTGCGGTCGCGTTTGACCGCAGTGTGTAAAGGGTTAACAGCAGCGATCGGCTCGGGCACCAACCGCTGCTGTTATTAGCAGGTCCTGTCTGTATTATACAGCCGGCATCTGCCGTGTATGGAGCGAGCTCAGCGTGTGAGCTCGCTCTATACATCCCCATGCGACCCATGACGTACAGTTACGTCAAGGGTCGCTAAGGGGTTAATACAACCACGCATACGGGTCACATATACTTTGACTTGACTGAAGGGCCAGTAGAGGATTGAACCCATGAAGCTTGCTAACCTTCTATCTAGAGAGCTTACATTATACTCTCAAAAGCTAAGACACACATGCATATCACAGCCTTACACGTTTTTCCTTATCAATAGCAATTGCCTCAGCTCATCAGAGGCATTGTTAATAAGGCATAAAGTAAACGGCCCTTTTAACAAGCAGGACCCCACACCACTTTTTACGAGCATGGATGCATACCGCCTGGTTGGCCATAATGTCTGGCCAAACAGAACACCGGGCAGGTCCTTATAATAATAATAATAATACATTTTATTTATATAGCGCCAACATATTCCGCAGTGCTGTACAATTTGTAGGGTTAAAATACAGACAGATACATTACAAAGAGAATCATTTCACACAATGGGACTGAGGGCCCTGCTCGCAAGAGCTTACAATCTATGAGGTAGAGGGGGTGACACAAGAGGTAGCAGGGGCGGCATTACTTATACAGGGGTCAGACACTTCTGTAATAGAGGTGACTGTCATTACACAAACATAAAACTTTATGAGCCGTCACCAGTCGTGTCCCGTAACATGTGGCTGGAGCTTGGACCTATAAAGTTATCCTGAGATGACATCATATCATGTGGCATAATGTGGGAGCGGGGACAGAGGACGGTTAAGGGTTTACGTTAGACATTGTGATAGGCTTGTCTGAAGAGATGCGTCTTTAGTTTGCGTTTGAAACTGTAGAAATTGGGAGTTAATCTGATTGTCCGGGGTAGAACATTCCAGAGAAGTGGTGCAGCTCGGGCGAAGTCTTGTATACGAGCGTGGGAGGTTCTGATAATAGAGGATGTAAGTGTTAGGTCATTGAGTGAGCGGAGAGCACGGGTTGGGCGGTAGACAGAGATGAGGGAGGAAATGTATGGAGGTGCGGCATTATGGAGAGCCTTGTGGATGAGTGTGATAACTTTATATTTTATTCTATATTGAATAGGCAGCCAATGTAGCGACTGGCACAGACCAGAGGCATCACTGTAGCGTCTAGCCTGATAGATGAGCCTGGCCGCTGCATTCAGAATAGATTGTAGAGGGGAGAGTTTAGTGAGGGGAAGACCGATTAGTAAGGAGTTACAGTAGTCAAGGCGAGAATGAATCAGAGAGACAGTAAGTATCTTTAGTGTATCTCTGGTAAGGAAAGAGCGTATTCTGGAGATGTTTTTGAGGTGGAGGTGACATGAACGTGCAAGTGATTCAACATGAGGGGTGAAGGAAAGGTTTGCGTCAAACATGACCCCGAGGCAGCGGGCCTGCTGCCTAGGAGTTATAGTAAGGCCTGAGACTGCAATGGATATATCAGGGACAGATCTATTAGATGGTGGAAACAGTAGTAGTAGTAGTAGTAGTTCAGTCTTGGAGAGATTTAGTTTCAGATAGAGAGAGGACATGATATTTGAGACAGCAGAGAGACAGTCACTGGTGTTCTGTATGAGTGCAGGGGTGATGTCATGGGAAGATGTGTATAATTGGGTGTCATCAGCATAAAGATGGTACCTGAAGCCAAATCTGGCAATGGTTTGTCCAATGGGGGTTGTGTAGAGAGAGAAGAGCAGGGGGCCTAGGACCGAGCCCTGAGGAACCAACAACATATACGAAACTATGCACCCCGCTTCTGACATCATCGGTGATGTATCTCATCAGCGGTAAGCTACCTCAGATGGTCTAGCAGAGGAGCAATACTCAACCAGACCTGAAGCAGAACAGAACCTGCGACATGGGAAAATATGGGATACAAGGAGTGCGAATAAAACCACCCTAGTAAAACAACCCTATATAATCTATGTGATACACTAACCCCAAAATGTATACTACAATCATGATTGCAACATATTAGCTATCCCAATCAGACCAACCAAAAGGGGCACATAGTGCTACTATGGTAAAATACCGGGACAAATATCCCCATATTGAGTCATGTATTGGTGTCAATATATAACGCTCATATCAAAAATACCAGATGGGCAATAGAATTCAAATCCTATGCTAAGACCAGAAGGAAGGGTCCAAACAAGTGGCCAGAAAACTAACACTAAATAGTCATATAAACCAAGAGGATATAGGTAGAAAAGAGCGGGACTAATGATATAATTATCCTAAAATCATAAACCCCAAGGCAGCTCAAGGGAACTAAAAACTCCTGAGAGCTCAAGAACCAAGCGCATCCTCTCAACATATACTTTAGTAGTACCATAAATGGGCCCAGGAGGAGAGGTCCATACAGACCATTAAATACCTAAAGAATATAACAGGACAAAATGGACCAATGGAAAGGGGAGAAAGAGAAAAATTGAGGGGAGGGGAAGATAATAGGTCGTAGCAAACCCTCTCAATGTATATATATATATATATATATATATATAAAGTAGTCCCACAACACAGAGGTAGATAACATACACCATTAAATAAAAGATGAATAAGAAATATATTCCTTGAGGCGATTGGGGTGTCCATGAGGTCTCATCCAACGAGTCTCACTATCGAAATCCCACCCCTGGGAGAATGCAAAACTTTATCAATCCCATGAATTGGTGGGGCCAATATGTTAAAAAACACAAACCAACCCAGTACGAAATATATACACCATTGTGAGAATGTTTGGTGGGATAATATGCAATATATCTTATCCCGGTTAAAGGACACACATATACACTGCTTGTAAGAGAGAATATTGGTTACTATGATTAGGCAGTTCACGTTACAAAGAATTACTGCATTATGAGAAGCCTAGGATCCGTGCCATGATGGAACTAATTTAGGCACTAAGATTGTCCTGGGAGGACGTTCTCTGGCTGTGTCAGATTGGGTAGTGATGCACCGTACCTTGGACACTCTTTCTGGCAGTGTTATTAGATCTTTGAGCCAATTTTATAGGCCTTTTGATTAAATACTTGTAGATTTACTATTAAAAGTTATAATTTAGTGTGCTTAGTCATTTATTCTATAATTTGTTTTGGCCTTTTCCAATAGTACACATAACTTGCATTATTGAAAATCTAGTTTACAGTGGGAACACAGCTCTCAACAGAGAAGCAAAGGAAATAAGAAATAAAGGTAGGATTTCAGAGAAAGGAGCCAAAATTTGTTAATAAAATTTGTTACAAAATGTATTATTGACACAAATACTGGCAGAAAATCAGAGTTGTTCGAAGGTTTAGTTATACTTCAAGGCTGAGGCCCCACATTGCAGAAATGTAGCAGTTTTGTTGCAGATTTTGCTGTAGATTTTTGAGCCAAAGCCAAAAATGGCTACAGAGGTAATGAAGAATATATAGAAAATTATTATACTGCTCCCTTCTGCTCAATCCACTCCTGGCTTTGGATCAAAAAACCACAACAAACTCTGCAACAAAAGAAGCTGCATTTCTGCAATGTGGGGCCTCGCCAAAGCCACTTTGACCCAGCCTCTGGCCTACCTGGCCTTGCCACGGGCAAAACTGCGATCACCTTCTTACCTTTACCGTCTGCTCTCACCCTGAGAGAGGAATCGGGTCTTATAGGATAATATAAGACAAGCTTTCTAAAGTTTTATATTTATTAACCCAAGAGGGTCTATACCAGACAACCAACATACATAGAGATATATGCTAGCGGATACAAGCTTATATGGTTAGAGAAAGGTATGTTACTGTGTAGTAAGATAAAAAGAATAAAAGATTAGAAACAGAATTGTAATACCCAGTTGGGTCTCCGGAGTTCACCTCATGAAATCAAGGGCACAGTCCTTTAGAGTCCATAAGTAGTTAGAGTCCATAAGTAATCCTTAGGTGGTAAGGGTTTGACTCCCCATTGGCAGAATAGTCCAGGGTGCATGGTATCTCCATAGGCAATAGAGACCTTAGTCCAAGGGATTAGCTTCCACAGCATCACAGCACTTCGTGACACATCCCAGCAGTACAGGAAGAAAGACAAGAGCCTGGGGTCTTGTCATGTGTGACAATATATCTTCACTCAGCCCCCTCCCATGATGAGGTCAGCAAGGTGGGAATCTCTCCCCCTCACCTTGTACCAGTATGACTATATACGGTCATAACTCTTTGAAAGTCTCCTATGGAGTCAGCTTGTCTTCTAAAAGGTGATAGCATGGCTCTCAGTCCACTGATCTCAGATACCCCCTGCTAAAAATCACGAATTTAGCACAACCATGACAATGCTGTGCCCAGGTTGAGACAAAGGGATGAGCCAAGCTACCTCCAGGGAGGAATTAGGCTTGGATAATTGGACACTATCTCTGGCATCTTGCTAATCTGGTCAAGTAAATTAACAGGGCAAAAGGGAAATATATTTGAGAAGGCAGTGAGAAAAAACCATAACCCTGGGCCATTCATCACACCAGGGAGATGTCATTCAAAAGTGTGTATCAGTGTATATCACTTACATTAATATTTTTACCTTACATTTCACAGTATTCCTTTTATTTTCATATATATCAATAAAGTGTTCCACTTTAAGGAGGACCCATCACCTCTCTGACATATCTGTTTTAGTAAATAATTGTATTCCTATGAATATATTTAGATTGTGATGTGTCATTCCTATCTTATTTTCACTAGAAAATTATGAATAAATGGACAACTGGGTGTTACTATTCCTTCTGTCAAAAGGACACAGTTAGTACTCATTAAACAGTGTCATAGTATGCAGCCATACTTCCCTAACTGGTAACCCCAGATGTTCCGAAATTGATCTTTAACACGGAATGCAAATATTGACTGAAATAGATATGGGGTCATTACAAATCCCAATTAATAAGCTCTACATCCATTTCTCTGCCTCACTCAGTGATAACTACTAGAGATGAGCGAACACTAAAATGTTCGAGGTTCGAAATCCGAGTTGAACAGCCGCCCACTGTTCGACTGTTCGAACGGGTTTCAAACCCCATTATAATCTATGGGGGGAAATGCTCGTTTCAGGGGTAGGCAACATTCGATCAAATTCTACTTACCAAGTCCATGAGTGAGGTCGGGCTGGATTCCTCGTCCTCTTCCGGCCTTGAATTCACTCTGCTAGGCATCGCCGACTGCGCATGCGCAGTCGGCTCTGCCCAGGCCCGATGCCTAAGCAGAATGAATGCAGAGCCAGAAGAGGACGCGGGGACGCTGTGCAGGGAGAAGACTTCTAAAGGTAAGAGAAGAACCAGCGTTGATTGACAATGTATAGCATTCTGCCAATCAACACTGGTTCTGCATCGAATCTTAACTTCGAATAGCTAGTAGCAGGGGCGAGCCCCTTTAATTCCATGGCCAGTAGGTTGTACAATGGAGGAGAAACAGGAGCCCTACCGTATGACTTCCACAGCAAATGCCATAGAACATGTGGCGCAAAATCCACAGACACTAAAACTGTCTGTGGCAGGCAAGAAGACAGTAACTTCTAGAGCAAACAAGCATTCAGCCTCTGTAACATGCCGCGTCGTACACAAGGTGAGGTTATGGGGTCAGAGGATGTTCTGTAATGGAATGTCTAACTGTCAGTGAATGTTAACAACACCTGGCTTTAGGAAACACAGAAGAAATAGAAAAGGAAATAACAAAATGTAAACGGTAACACATAAATCATAAGGGGATTACATGTGATTGATGGTAGGTGAGGGGGCCTGAAATACTGACCTCTTATGTTTTTATAGAAGTTGTCAGTTTGGTTTCCCATCATTGTCTTTAGTTCCAGTTTTTATATTAACCAGCTGGAAATTCATGGCAAAAGAAAATAATGATAAAAATATTAAGGTGTAACTTTTTTTCCCCATTTCTATTGCCAATGAAAAGTTCTATTCAGGTTTTGGGAATATGTAATTAATTATTCATTTTTGGCAAAATTACTTGCCATCAATTATACAGGCCACACGAAAACACAATACTCAGAACATTGGCTCCAGCACTACAAATTCCTTGGTCTAATACTTGTAATGCTCATCTTAAATAGACATGACTCTTATCCTCTATGTTACTTTGGCTATTTTGTTAATATTTGACACATTTCACGTTACTTATGTGTCCTTTTCTGCCTTTATTTCTGTCAAAAATATAAGTTTAGAAATGTAGTGGTATCATTTCTGAAGCACCTTTTGGTTATACATGTAGAGTAACATTCAGTGACGTAACTAAGGTCTTGTGTGCCTCGGTGCAATCTTTTGACTGGGCCCCCTTCCTCATCCCTACAGTGAATTCTTGATAGTGATGGTTACGGATGCTGAGGAGTTGAACCTTATTGTGGTTAGGGTAATCTGTGGGTTTATGGACCAGGTGGAAGCTGCAATCTCAAAACTGATGCCAGTGCTTATACGCCCCCTGAGGCTCCTGGGCCCTGGTGAAACTGCACCCTCTGCCCCCCCTGAAGTTACGCCCCTTTAACATACATACATTGTACACAAACCTTCATTCCCCTGCGTCCCACCAGCGGCACAATATGGGGTATTTTCTGCCCCTGTGTGCTGGTAGGACAGGCGGAATTTTTAATTAGCCAGACTTAACACCTGGCTGGACCCTATAAGAGGGCACCACACCCCTCCCCCTGCGTGTTTTTTTCTGTCCTGTGTGTGGACAGGTGGGGAGGACTTGGTGTCCTCCTATAGGGCTCTTTGGGTCACTTACCTGATCCTGAGTCCTGTCCCTCGCTGGGGCTCCTGACCCAGAAGGCAGGGGTGTCAGCAGGGTCTTTCCTTCCCCTTCTCCCCGTCCGCTGACACTTACCTGCAGAATCGGCGCTTCATGCGGAAGCTTCGGCTTCTGCCGTCGGCTCTGCGAGCGGGTAGGGGCCGGAACCTTCGGCTGGCTCCCTCGTTCCTGGACGGGGAGGAAAAACTTGCGACGCACTTCCAGCGCCGCACTTCCGGTCGCGCGGCGACCGAAATTTTACAGACACTAGCTCCGGAGAAGGAGCTAGGTTTAGGGGCAGGGTAAGGCAGTCCCCTGGCCCCATTCCCCCCCCCTCTAGGTAAACAATTCTTTGTTCGGGGGTCTTGGGGGGGTGGGAAGCGGGAAGGGGGCGGGGTTTCGGGCGGACCCGCCCCCTTTTTCCGGCGGCCAGCTTAAAAAGGAGGGCAGGACACTCAGTCCTTGCCTTCCTAGTTTCCCACTAGTGGGGCTTGTGCAGCAGTTTGCAGCAGTTTGCAACAGTTTGCAGCAGTTTGCAGTTTGCAGGTGGCAGCTGAGTTTTGGACAAATTTTGGTCTAAGCTGTTCCTCCAACGCCCGGTAAGAAACCATTATTGTGTTTCATGTGTTACTCCTCTCATACTGTAAATCTATTTAGGTGAACATAGCGGTCGCTATTTTCCGCTACCATGTCCTCTTCCACCACTCCTCCTGGGGACCAGGAGAGGAGGAAATCCTCGGCTAAGAGAAAGCATTTTTCCTGCCGGGATTGCGATATTCCCTTACCTGATGGTAAGTGTGGTCTGGGGTAGGGGCTCTCTGCAGTAGGAGGTTGCTAATTAACCTCTATATTCCAGGATACGATTGGTCACGTTGTCGGTCCTGCAGAGGGCCTCCTGCTGATGAGCCCTCCCCCAGGGACATGGTAATATGGATGAAGGAGTATATGGTGAGTACGGTGCAGAGAACAAGAGGAAAGATGGTTTCCCCACTTCTGGTAAGCTCCTCCTCCCTTTTTGTAGGAGGAGTCACTAAAGGACATCCGCGTGTCCATCACCCAGCTCTCCAAGAAGCAGCGGACAGAAGGGTGCTCTGCTTCTCCCCCCTCCCTGGAAAGACTGCAGATGGAGGATGACTCCTGCCCATCCATGGTGCAGTCTAGCGTGGCCAGCAAACCCATATTCCCATAGGACAAAACAACCAATTTGCTGAAGGCTATCTGGTCAAGGGGCCTGGATGACTTGGGGGAAGCCTCCGCTTCTACCGCTGAAGGGCAGAGGGCCTTTCAGGTAGATGCGGCATTAATGGCCATTATGGAGCAGGAGTGGAAATTTCCTGAGAAGACTCATGTGGCCTCCAGGGTATTTAAGAATTTGTATACGGTGGATCCTGTCCAGCTGGCTTCCTGGGGGCCACCCCCAAAAGTAGACCTGGTGGTAGCCAGGATGTCCAAGCGTACCATTGTGCCTCTTGAAGACGGCTCTAACTTACAGGACCTCTTGGATAGGAGAATAGACTCCACACTTAAAAAAGCGTACTCATCTGCTTCAGCTCAGACCTCTGTGGCCATTGCCTCCACCGAGGTGGCGGACTTCCTACGTGCCCGGCTGACGCAACTGGAGTGGGACATAGATACCGGCGTCGATAGAGACGAGATCTTATCGTCTATGTCCTCTATTCAGCTAGCAGCAGATTACCTGGGAGAGTCATCCAGACAACAGTTACGTCTGTCAGCAAAAACCATGGCTCAGACCACAGCCGCAAGAAGGCCACTGTGGCTCCGCCCCTGGAGGGCGGACTTACCATCCAAATACGCCCTGTGCGGTCTACCCTTCCAGCCGGGTAAGGTGTTCGGGCGCAGCCTCGATGATCTAATGGACGGCCTGGCCGAAGACAAAGGCAGAACCTTGCCGCAGGCCTCCAGAAGCAGAAGGCCTCCCCCAGGTAGGGGGCGGGGAGCTCAATCTAGGGCACAACCTCAAAGGAGGTCCAGAATACGACCTAGAGGTATGGGCAGGGGGCGCGCCAGGGATTATCCAAAAGGTAAACCTACCTTTTGAGGGTGCGCAGCTCTCTGCGGCCAATCTTGCGGTAGGTGGGCATCTGGCCCACTTTGCCGGTGTGTGGGATCAGATCATCAAAGATCCTTGGGTTTTGCGGGTGGTGGCCCAGGGCTACGCCTTGGAATTCAAGCAGCCTCCCCGCGATCATTTCACCAGCACTCGTACCCTGCCTGCTGCCCAGCAGTCCATCTTAGAGGCAGCCGTCTTGGAATACAGGACAAAGGGGGCCCTGGAGAGGGTCCCCCCTCTGGAGGAAGGCCTCGGTATCTACTCTCCAGTTTTCCTCGTCCCCAAACCATCTGGGGACTGGAGGATGATAGTAGATTTAAGATATCTCAATCGCTTTCTAAAAAGAAAACCATTCCGTATGGAAACGGTAGATTCTGTAACATCCTTCCTCCAGCAGGACGAGGTAATGGTGACCCTAGATCTCAGGGACACTTACCTGCATGTCCCTATATTTTGCCCACACAGGAAATATCTAAGAATAGCTGTTCAAATAGCTGGCCGCAGAGAGCATTTTCAGTTTACCGCCCTCCCCTTTGGCATATCGTCAGCCCCGTACGTCTTTACCAAGACGGTCGCCCCCATCGCCGCCGCTCTAAGATTAGAGGGGCTCTTTGTGGTTCCGTATTTAGACGACTGGCTCATAAAAGCTCAGTCTACTTCTCTACTCCGCCAACATCTTCAGATCGCTGTATCCCTCCTCCAGAAACTAGGATGGGTGATCAACTGGGAGAAATCCGAGACAGCGCCGTCCACCCGGAGGAAGTTTCTCGGATTTATTCTGGATTCCCAGAAGATGCAGATCTACCTTTCCGGCCCAAGGAAACTCAAGATAGAGGCAGCTGCCCGCTTTCTGTTCGTAACTCGGCGAATAACCATCCGTACAGCCATGAGAGTTCTAGGCCTGATGTCTTCTTCAGCCAGGGCGGTTCCTTGGGCCTTATGGCATTTGCGTCTTTGGCACTTGTAAAGATTGTATGTATGTGGGAAATACCAATATCTTTACTGTAAACATATTATATTGTATAGAGCCTATTATAGGTTACTTAATATTAACACGCAGGGGGAGGGGTGTGGTGCCCTCTTATAGGGTCCAGCCAGGTGTTAAGTCTGGCTATTTAAAAATTCCGCCTGCCTACCAGCACACAGGGGCAGAAAATACCCCATATTGTGCCACTGTTGGGACTTAGGGAAAACAGGTTATCTACATAACCCATCATTATGGCCAGACTAATACAATAAAGTTCTATATTACAGATTTCACCACTTTGTATGATATTCAATATGTCCAGTATTCAGGAAAGTAGTCAGGTGCACAGAGCTAGCTTTTCTATTAGATATGTAAGTTAAGGCTCCTTAGGCTTAGGCCCAACATAGCAGGCTACAGTGAAAAAGCGCTGCGGGAACAACCATGGCAGAAACGCACTGGGATTTTTCCGCCAGCACTTTTTACTGAAAGTCCGCAGAGTTTGCTCTGCGGATTTTTGGCTTTAATTATACCTATAGGGAAACCACCAGCGTTTCCGTAGATGTAAATGACAAGCCGCGATTTCGAATTGTCTTTAGCCAAAAATCCAGAGCTACATCACTTGTTAAGACATAAGAGCATATATCTTACATTTTTGTTTCTTTGTGGCCTATGTTTCTATATGGTTACAGACTACAAATAAACTTTGGACAGTCTGATGCCGCAGTCATATTTCCTTCTATCTGTTCTAGTTAAATCAATGGTATTGCATTTTCTCACGGCCGCCAGGGCTGTCATTCCGAGGCATTGGTGCAGCCATATTCCACCTACCCTTCTTGAGTTTCTCCAGGAATTCCTCCTTATTCGGAGAATGGAGGCCCTGGTTGCAGAGGACTCTCGTGACTCCTCTAGGTTTGAGCAGCTCTGGTGGCCCTGGGTGATTTTTCAGGAGTCCTCTGACTTCTCTTCTTCTTTTTCTTGAGTGGGGACTTGGTTGTGTCTCTGATCCTCCTCACTCTCTCTTTTTGTCTTTCTCTTTCCCCTTTGGCTCTCCCCCTTCTTCTGTTGTCTTGTCTCCCCCCTCTCTCTTATTCCTGTTTGTGGTCTTGACTGTTTGTTTATCTTTCCGGGGCTTTGTCCCCTTTCTCTGTTCCCTGTATGCTTTGCCGTTCTTATTGTCTGGCTCTCATGGCCGGTTTATTTCTTCTTTATTTGTTGCTTCATCATTGACTGTATCCTCTTGAGTTTTATCGGTTGGGAGTTTCCCCCTTGGTATATACAGTGGGGCAAAAAAGTATTTAGTCAGTCACCAATAGTGCAAGTTCCACCACTTAAAAAGATGAGAGGCGTCTGTAATTTACATCATAGGTAGACCTCAACTATGAGAGACAAAATGAGAAAACAAATCCAGAAAATCACATTGTCTGATTTTGTAAGAATTTATTTGCAAATTATGGTGGAAAATAAGTATTTGGTCACCTACAAACAATCAAGTTTTCTGGCTCTAACAGACCTGTAACTTCTTCTTTAAGAGTCTCCTCTTTCCTCCACTCATTACCTGTAGTAATGGCTCCTGTTTAAACTTGTTATCAGTATAAAAAGACACCTGTGCACACCCTCAAACAGTCAGACTCCAAACTCCACTATGGTGAAGACCAAAGAGCTGTCAAAGGACACCAGAAACAAAATTGTAGCCCTGCACCAGGCTGGGAAGACTGAATCTGCAATAGGCAACCAGCTTGGATTGAAGAAATCAACTGTGGGAGCAATAATTAGAAAATGGAAGACATACAAGACCACTGATAATCTCCCTCGATCTGGAGCTCCACGCAAAATCTCACCCCGTGGGCTCACAAGAACAGTGAGCAAAAATCCCAGAACCACGCGGGGGGACCTAGTGAATGAACTGCAGTGAGCTGGGACCAATGTAACAAAGCCTACCATCAGTAACACACTACGCCGCCAGGGACTCAGATCCTGCAGTGCCAGACGTGTCCCACTGCTTAAGCCAGTACATGTCCGGGCCCGTCTGAAATTTGCTAGAGAGCATTTGGATGATCCAGAAGAGTATTGGGAGAATGTCCTATGGTCTGATGAAACCAAACTGGAACTGTTTGGTAGAAACACAACTTTTCGTGTTTGGAGGAAAAAGAATACTGAGTTGCATCCATCAAACACCATACCTACTGTAAAGCATGGGGGTGGAAACATCATGCTTTGGGGCTGTTTCTCTGCAAAGGGGCCAGGACGACTGATCCGGGTACATGAAAGAATGAATGGGGCCATGTATCGTGAGATTTTGAGTGCAAACCTTCTTCCATCAGCAAGGGCATTGAAGATGAAACGTGGCTGGGTCTTTCAACATGACAATGATCCAAAGCACACTGCCAGGGCAACGAAGGAGTGGCTTTGTAAGAAGCATTTCAAGGTCCTGGAGTGGCCTAGCCAGTCTCCAGATCTCAACCCTATAGAAAACCTTTGGAGGGAGTTGAACGTCCGTGTTGCCAAGCGACAGCCCCAAAACATCACTGCTCTACAGGAGATCTGCATGGAGGAATGGGCCAACATACCAACAACAGTGTGTGACAACCTTGTGAAGACTTACAGAAAACATTTGACCTCTGTCATTGCCAACAAAGGATATATAACAAAGTATTGAGATGAAATTTTGTTACTGACCAAATACTTATTTTCCACCATAATTTGCAAATAAATTCTTACAAAATCAGACAATGTGATATTCTGGATTTGTTTTCTCATTTTGTCTCTCATACTTGAGGTCTACCTATGATGTAAATTACAGACGCCTCTCATCTTTTTAAGTGGTGGAACTTGCACTATTGGTGACTGACTAAATACTTTTTTGCCCCACTGTATATGCTGATTGGGGCCTGTGTCCCGTTTCTGGATTTCTTTATTTGTTCTTTTCTTTATTTGTTCTCTTATTATCAAAAATTTCAATAAACACCGATCATACATAAATCAATGGTATCAAGGCCAAGGCTTATGACTGCAGGATCACACAACAGAGAGCTTGCTTGTAGGCATGGAGACATTTGGTCTACATAGGAGCTGTACTATGTGTATAAATATAAATATATATATATATATATATATATATATATATATATATATATTAGTCAAGACTTTTCATAGTGCTTCCTTAATTGTTATTTTAGATATAATGCAGCAAGAAGAACAGGTTGCAGAGGTAGGCAAACCAGGTAAGAGTACTAGTGAGGATTATTAATGCTTAGTACTGTAATGGAGTCACCCACAATCCAATGCTAAGATGGCAGTTTCCGGGTAAAATCTTTGTGCCCAGTTTGTGACTATTACCACTGCTGCCTTTACTTTTATCTGTTTCTAATTGTTCTATGTTTCTGGCTTCTTTACATCAAGATGACAGTAAGTGAGAACAGACAAAAGCGAGTTCCTTGTAAGGAGTGAATGTGACCTTTTAAGGACTGCAGATGTTTTGGAAGTAAAAGATCAACATAAATCTGGGTTTGAGGATATGTAGGCTACTAGATTTGATATTTTACTTTTAGTTTATCATGCCTTTACCTATATCTGGTCAATCTCCAGAGACAGTAATAATCTCCAGGGAGTTACTTCAATAAGGAGTTGTATGTTCTTCAGAGAATTGTGATTTTGGCTGATGCAGAGCCCTCGCAAGTTCAGCTTTGCACTTTTAGAAATGAATTTCAAAGCTAAAAGTTACAATATTGTTATGCTAATATTTAAGTATTCGCACCTTGCATCCCTATCCCTGTGTACTGTCTTTTTTAACCACCTCGTTGTTTTTATGGAATAATTTGAGTCTGCAATATCTTGTCTGTACAGCAGGTGGCACTGCTAGATTTTGCATATTTCTATAAACTGAAAACATATCCGGATTTCTTAAGTGTTTTAAATGAAACCTTGACTTGAATACATTTTCAGGTGATGAAAGCGCCTACTATGTTTAGCAAGATGTACTAAATTTTTGTAATGCTTGAGCTAATGTGATAAATCTGGCGCATTTTTCAATTGTGCGGCCTAGTATTAGTACAGCTGTCCCATAGTGTTGCCTTAGCTGCGTGAAGGATTTTTGTTCCAGTTCTGTGAGGAAGGATAAACTAAAAACAATTATTCTACAATAGTTACTATAGCGCAGGTGCTCATGGCTGAAACCATACCGGTTATGGACTGCAGGTTTTTTTTCTCCATAATAAAACATTGTATACATCTTTTACTTTGTATTTTTTTGAGCATTCTATTTATCTTTAGTTGTGACTGATTTCAGTTATACTATGTATATACTACTATATACTATATTACAGTGTGTCATGTCTGTCAATATAAAAGCCTTTGTCAATGCACAGTGGCAAAAAGCCTCAAGCCTCCACACCACAACCACCCAACTGTAGCCAGCACCAGTTTGTGTTGGTTACCATAATGTGACTCTTCAGTGAGAGACAATATCCGACCTGAGCAGCCATCCAGATACCCCGCACTGAATGGTAAGGGGCAAACAATGTGAAACTGCTGCGTACAGAGGTCACCGGTTCAGCTGGCATGAGCTAATTTGTATACAAGAAAGGCAAATGGGTTTAGGATACATGCACATGACCAGAGTGGTTTTATTGATGGCAAAAATGGATTCGCATTTGGTTAAATACAAGTCTGTATTGCTTCAGCATATCAAACGCAATCACGGATCTACAAATAAAACTTGTATAATCCCCTACAATTGTATGGGTAAGTCTGTGCTGCAAATGTGGAGAGAAACGGGACCTGCTCCATATTTTACGGATGGTTTTTACAGCCTGGACGCTGATCAGTAAAAACTACAGACAGGTCTGGGGGGGGGGGGGGGGGGTATAGAAATAAATAGGTCCATATGTTATTTGTAATTGCAGACTCTAAATTGAAGATGAGTATGGTCGTGCGCATGGTATGAGGGTAAATATGGTCGTGTGCATGAGGCCTCACAGTAAGAAATTACTTCCTCTTGAACATTAGGAATAGATTCAGTAAAGTGTAGTGGCCAGGTAGTTTTAAGGACACATGGAAGAGCTGGGCAATGGTAAGAAAAGTGTCTGGTTCAGGGTAGTCTGTGTTGGGGAGAAGCTTCTCTGAGACCCAAAGCAGACACAGTATGTTATCGCGGAAGGCAGTGGCCTTCTTGGGAGAAGCCTGAATCTCTGCAGGACTAGTGGTATAGCCAATATTCTGTGGCATTGATGAGAGTACAATAAATAATACCTAAATACAGTTGATGTTCAGTAATCCGTTCATCTGTTCAATTATGAAATACAAGTTTGCAGTACCAAGCGTGTAAAAACAGAAATAAAGACTCATATGTACCCAATAATTCTGCATGGCATAGATGTAATGTATGCAGGTTCTTACTCAATACTACTTCCATAGTAAGTTGAAATGAAGAAAATCTGCTCTATAACTGTCTCTCTGTCAGAAACAGCCCAAGGAACATACACAACATAGATACAGAAGTACTGACCTGTTCGAATATGAATAAAGTACTTTGGTTGTGAAAGAAAGCTCCAGCACCAGCATACGCCTGTCTTTTCTTTTCTTACCTCACCTCATGCACTACCTGCTTATTGTCCAGCCCTTGATAGACTTCTACAGACTTGAGTATTCTGAGTCATGCGACCTGTAGTAGGTTTTGAGACAGAGCTGTGATTTTCAGAGTGCGAAGTGCAAGGTTTAGCAGAGGGAGGTATAGCAGCGAAGCAGCCTGATAAAGAGCATTTCTACTGTAAGATATATCTATTGCAAAGTTTCTTATAATTCTTTAGGCTTTATTTGCAAAATTTGTTGGAACGACAGTACCTGTTGCTATTTTCACAAATCTGACATGTCACTTTATGTGAGGATAACTGTATAATGTATTTACTTATTCAATTCTGTTTTCTTGCAGCACTTCATGTTGTTGGTGAATTTTGATCGTTACATTTTGTGTTTATTAAAAATTATTATGTTTACAGAAATTTTCTTAAGCTTTTAATTTTTCTGAGGGAACTGTAATAAAAATATTTATAAAAATATAAACATATATTTTTTAGTTTACACTTTTTTCTGTTACTCATTATGCCAAATCTATAAATATTTAGTTAGTTTTTACTAATTTAACAAAAAAACACCCCATTTAAAAAAAAAAAATGTTTTAGATTTTAAAACATGTATTTCTATGGGAAAAGAAAAATGTTTTTTGAGCATTTATTCATTTATGAATTAATTAGTTTATTATATATTTTAGAACTTTTTTATTTTTTTAAACAGACCCACAAGGGGACTGGAATATGCATTGTATGCAATACTGTATAGCAGTATATTTTACATTTCACTAAATGCTTATTGAGTCTTGACACTTGAACTCCACGCAGACAAGTTGCTCTACCAACCTTTAGGGGTGGGAAGCTGCATAGTGGATGGGGAGTGGACACAATCTGATACTTTTCAAGTAACAGGAACAGCGCTGTTCACTCTATAGTGATGGGTCAGGGGTACTGCGGCTCTGCTCTTGTTTCTTGAATAGCAACAGTGCTGTGTCCACTCTCCATCCACTGTAGTAGTTTCCTGTTATCAAAGACTCTGGTCGCAATGTAGCAGCCAGCATCAGGTCGCAATGTAGTCGCCACAGCTTGTGAACTATATGCTGGATGCAGCATAACGGTATGGCACTGAGGGGACCGTCACAGTTTGTCACCAATCTAACAAACCTTCAGTATTTCTAATGGAGTTAGACTATAGGTCTAGGTAAAAGTTTATTGAATGTGATTATTGAAGATTTGACATAATGGCTTATTACATCAGATGACTATGTATCATACTCTGGGATGAAAACATTGGCCAAGCCCATCCCTTTGTTTGTAACAATGCATTTTCTATCCTGTTACTGTTCACATATTTTAAGATACTTTAAATAAATATACAAAAAATGTACAATTCCCAATATCAAATGATGAGGATCTTATTTCTTTTCAGTGTATTGAACTGATGGCTGTGTTCAACATGCTGTAAAACAATTCCTAAAATAACATAAAATCCAAATCTGCTTTTATCTGATTAAGATAAAGGGATTAGAGAGATTTTATGTGGCCTCCCTGAAAATCTGTAAGCATTTCTAGGCAGAGAAAGATCTCAGTATGTTTATTGTCATGTCAGTTTATTGTGCAGGCCAGTCCTTGTCTTGTTTGTAGCCGGAATGTGGATGGTTGTAAACATGCACTAGCAGGACAGATAATGTGATATATCAACGAAAATGTGATTCTAGATTCACTAGCTCATGCTGCGTCTGAAAACTGTAATGCCCACATAGGACATTAACCTCCAACAAACCTCCATTCTCATCAGATATGTTTGTTATTAATGACATACAGTAGTTTGTTACAGTAACAGACAACCATAGCAAACTATGTCAGCCTGGGCTATGCAGGAATGCGTGGCGGCCTTCATACTGATGCAGGGTTCAAAGACTTGCAGAGTCCTAAAAATTTTGCAATTCCAACATTTGTCACTAAATCGGAAACATTCAGACTTCCTGTTTCCTATAGAAGGACGATGAGCCATAGACTTAATGGTCTGGACCAAACTCTATTCACTTGTATGGGAGAGTATATTAATTGTGTAGAAGGAGACAGACAAGATGCAAAATCCTCCATTGTGACTGGTGGATTATGTGTCTTATCTTCATATACATGATCGTTCTGATCATCAGTGTGCTGAAAAGTGAGGTGGCTGCTGCAAAGAAAGCAGGAAGTCTCAGGATATTACATGACTTAATGGACAATGTCAGAATTGCAGGGTATTTAGAAATTCCTTAATATTGGTGATAACATGTAAATATTTTAAAATCCTTATGAAAAATTATTTTAAAATATATTTAACATAAAACTTGATAAAACCTATTAAAAATAGGTCATTTTGTGGTGACACATTCCCTTTAAACCCTTTGTTCACATCTGCGTTCGGATTCCGTCCGTGGGAGTCGGCATGGGGACCCCCCGAACGGAACACCAAACGCAATTGCAAGCGCTGGTGCAGTAAAAGCACAAGGACCCCATAGACTATAATGGAGTCTGTGTGCTTGCCGCCTGATCTCTGCAGGGATCTTGTGGACAGGAAAGTAGTTTCCAATCTACTTTCCTGTCCGCATGATTCATGCAGGCAGTAGTAGGGACACATAAACATTAGATATTTTGTAGTTCAGCAAGAACTAAGTAAGTTTTGGGGGTTTAGAAAGATTAGTCATAAATGCCAGTTGTTAAGACAGCCACGTGGCTGCTGAAGGCTGAACTGTTCGATTAAAGCAACCCTCCAAATAGAAATATCACAGTAGATGAATAATGCATATTAAAATACCAGGTTAATGCTTTTTTAAATCCTTTTGATGTGATTCATCTGATTCCCTATGCCTTTTTTTTATTTCTGTGGCCACTGACTTCAACAGATGCTCTTGGATGTCCAGCCAAGGACCTAGGCAAGCTTTTAAGACTACCAAAGCACAGCAGTCTGAGATATTCTAGCAGAGGCCCAGGTATGCTATTCAGTGTAAAATATAGTTTCAAGATCTCCATATACTGTTTTATTTCTGTCAGTTGTATTCTAATATGGATTACATAAGTTCATCCTGAGTGCACTATACACACAAACATACCTTGATGTAAAGTAAGTCTTACATAGATTGGTTTCATAGGAATTCTCATGTACCATTCAATGACAAGGGTTTACAAAGTATATATACTATACAGGGAGGTCCTTAGGATGCTATGAGAGAGAATCCTTGGTTGGTGGTGTTGGAAATAGACCTGGCACCTATACAGTTGTGGCTGTGATGTTACCAGTCTTTTCTTAATTCTTTCTGTTTCTATGTGTGTTCCCCTTTAAGAGCTGCTTGTTTGTCTGTCCCAATTCTTTATTAGGCCACTTCCATCTATTCTTCACTGCTGGCTATTCAGTATTCCTGGTGGTTAAGCTGTTTGAACTAGTACCTGCTCGTTATTTGTGTCTGACCCCTGGCTCCGTTTTCTGACCTCGTCTCTGCCTTCCAACTTTGCCTCTATGTTCCTCTCTGTTATGACCCCTGCTTGCCTTCTAGACTTCTCTCCGCTGATACTGATTTTGTGCTTTGCTGATCTCATGCTGCCAACTGGACTATCGACTATTCTCCTGTTTGATCCTCTTGTATAGTGATGACCTCTCATTACCAACTGGAACGATGACCACGATTACTACTCTGCCATCTAGCATTGCGGCTGAAGCTGCTCTCCTGCAACAATGGACACTTTCAGACCTTCTGACAGCTGTTACCTGTGGTGCACCAATCGTGCTGTTCCCTCTCAATTGCTGCTAACTTTGGCTGAAGGAATATGCCAAGTCCATTTCCACCACTAGAGGCTTTGGTGAAGCTGGACTTGGCTCTATTGTGAGGCACAGGGTGCTTGGAGGTGATAGACCATAGTTCTAGTAAGTACTTGGATTCTGGAACTAACTTTAACCTGTCCGAGTTTTGAACTGTGTTTGCTCTTAACAGATGGAGGCCCAGTCTTTGTTGGCTATATCATAATTGGATAACTATGAAGGATTTCCATCTCCATATTAGCAGCATTGTTAGCCAGCAAAGGAGTGCCAAGTTAACCAAAGAACCTGTCCTGGGTGGCAAACCTGCACACCATAATGGTGTACTCATTTTGATCTTTTCTATGGTGATACCTGTGTTTTATGTTCACCATTGTATAGAAAAATATTAGGAATCATCTTGGCTTTCCTTGATCTGTATTAATGCCTTTGTACCTTAATGCTTTTATTTGACAGCAGAACTGCTCAGTGTTAATATTCTTATAATTTATATGTATATACATTTAATACACACATAAGTAGTAAAACTATGGGAAGAATTTATTGCACTTTTGCCAAGTTTTATTAGTGTGCAAATCCTTCATCATGTGTAATACTTCACATAAGAGACCAGAGACATTGACTCATAATGAACAGAAAGGGCTTTCCCCATACCAGAGGATTACTGTCAGCAACTACCTTGCCTTCATCATCATTCTCTTTTCCCCTGAGAGCTATAGAGCTGGAAGATTTTCCCAGTGCTGAGCTTACGAACTGTGTGATTCATCAAAGCCGGCAAACATCCTTTTCATAATGGATGGAAGAAAGTGTCAGAGATATATCATGACTTGCCATTGCAAAATGACTTAAATGTTCACCCATGTTTTGCTTTTTACTCCTTCCTTTATTAAAAGCCTTTTGGGAAAATATGTATAAAGTGGAATGGTTTATGTTGTTTTTGGAGGATAAATGATGGTGAAGACTAATTTCATGACTGCCGAAGTTTATACACACAAGCTGGTTTAATGTCTCTGCCTGTTGGGGTCTCTGCGCCACCCTCCGCTTGCAGCTTGATTTTTTGCTTATAGTTTTTTATTGCATTGCTCTATTACCTCTCCTCTGTAATTGAGTTTCCACCACACCCATCTCCTGCACCTTGTTTCCCTCTGTCCATCAAATAGTTAATCTTAGCCTTGCCTGTGTGATTGACAGCCTGTCTACCAATCAATCCTAGGGCAGGTCCTGGGCTTCATATATACAGAGCATCAGCTCACACAGCCATGCTAGCTATGTTGACTCTGTCCTTAGACTTTGTCCCTGCTAGCTCCTCTCTCACTACTATTTTATTACTGACCTCTGACCCTTGGCTTACCTTTGACTTGTCTCTTGGATTACGATTTTGTACTGCATTGCAGGACTGTTACCGGACCCTTAGCTAGCTGACCTCCCTTTGTTGTTGTTTGTCTTGTCTACGTTTGGTGTTGTCACATATATAGGAAGGTCCCGTCGACCAGTTGTCGCCTATTGCTTAGAATAGGACCGGCAAACAGGAAGGGACAGTGGGGGGTTTCAGCTTAGGACTCACTGTCTATTGTGCCTTTCCCCTAGGGTTCACCAGCAGCTACTGGGGAATTGCTGCTCTAGCAATTCCCTTACACTGGTATGTGAAGAAGCAATGACTTTAACAAGATTTGATAAAAATGTCAGTGAAATGAAGTTTATTAAAGTTGAGTAAAATGCATTGCAGACTGATTGATGGAAATATGGTGGCAGCAATAATGAGTTGTACACCTTATGCAACCAAAATACGTCAGCAATTGTGGCTGGCGCTTACAAACTGTATACAACAAAATGTGCATTGACTGGTACTTCACCTGGAGACAGACTGTTTAAATGTATGGAAATATAGTGAATTCGAGATTGGTCTGATGCAACACGTTGACAGCAATGGTCGCTGCCTGTCTGACTGTCCCACTCGATGCCTATCATACAGTAATGACAATAGTACTGACTTCTCTCTTCCTAAAACCTGTCTCGTTTTCAATGTACAATTAGTAAATGATCTTTTCTCCTAAGCAGGAAACACATTAATCCTCACTATCTATATGCCGTTTCCTGGCAGTATTTTTTACCAGGACTTTGTTTTATAAAGGATATGGCCACTTCAGAGTTCAATAGCTCCTAGTAGTTCTCATCAAAGCTTGAAACACTATCTTCAGGAATATCCATCTCAGCATTTGGAGTACTGTCAGTGAAGAAGTGATGGAACTGAAAAACAGCTATGAAGATATTCAACTATTATGGTGAAAGGGTGATGGGGGAAGAAGAATTCACAGCCATTGCTAAATACTGCCTTACAGTCACATTGTCATGGCTGTCGTCATTCTGCTATGACTGAGATGATGGGTGAGAAATATTTTCAACAATCTCAATTGCTTCCTTCATAACTGTATGCTATTGCCTGCTACTACTACTTGCTGGATTGTTCACACTCACCCTCTTACTGGTGGTGGTGGATGATATGACATGGGCGTTTCCGACTCCTACATTACCCTGTCCTTTTCCACCCTGACTTTTACCAGATGTTTTTTCCTTCAGACACTCTTGTGCAACTTAGCAATGACTTTCAGAAGCCGTGTGTAATAACTTAACTAGTTATTGGCATCTGACAAGGAAAATAGATATGCCAAATGTTACCATAGCACGTTTGTGCGACATAACATTGAATTACAGAGGCAATGATTCACATATGTGGGTTTTGGTGCTTGGCAAGGAAAAGAATAAGCCATATTATGCCAGATACATACGAAAAAAGTGTGCTACGTGGTGCTGCGTGACTGAATGGTTGTGAGAAATGAGGATTGATGATCTATCACACTGACAGACTGCAATGGCTGCTGGTCTGACATGGTGACAGACGGACATAGACTCCAATGTCTCTCTGCATAAACTCTATTAATTAAATCTAAGACTTCTTATCATCACACATCACATGCTGATAATCTAATCTATCTGTGTATATGGATTACGCTATATGCTATTTGTGGTGGGACTGTGAGGCGGAATCAACCCAAAAAATGTCTCCCAACTCTCCTATAATTTCAATGGGAGTCAGCAGCAGATTTTTTTCCCTCTAGTTCAGTGGTTCTCAACCTTTCTAATGCCATGACCCCGCAATACAGTTCCTCATGTTGTGGTGACCCAATTCAGTTTGGAATGTGTGTCCATAACGGCGTGCGTTCCAGCTGAATAGTGTTGCTGCAGACAGCAGCGCGGCGTCTGAGTGGCTAAAGCCATCTGAAATATGTATTTTCTGATGGCTTTAGGCATACCTCCCAACTTTTGAAGATTAGAAAGAGGGACAAAATATGCGGTGCGGCAAATTTAGCTCCGCCCACTTTTATGTTGACTCCGCCCATTCTCAGTCATTTTTCATGTGCTCCCACACAGTATAATCCTCCTACAGTCACCCGCACATTATATGTCCCCTCGCCATCTCTCCCCCAGTTTCATATAACCCCTTCATCTGCCCCCAGATTCATGTCCCCCCTCCATCTCTGCCCCCAGATTCATGTCCCCCCTCCATCTCTGCCCCCAGTTTCATGTCCCCCCACCTCTTCCCCCAGTTTCATGTCCCCATCTGTTCCCCAGTTTCATGTTCCCCCATCTCTGCCCAGAGCTTCATGTCCCTCCATCTCTGTCCCCAGTGTCATGCCATCCCCCCCTTCATCTGCCCAAAGTTTCATGTCCCTCCATCTCTGCCCCCAGTGTCATGCCGTCCCCCCCCTTCATTTGCCCCTTCATTATGTTCCACCTTAATGTGTATAACAAATAAAAACACTTATACTCACCTTCCAACGCTCCCCCGCCGCTCTCTCCGCAGTCTCGCTCACTCATATAGTTGTAGCCGCGATGTGACGTCATCACATCGCGGCTACACATGCAACGTAGCATTAAAGCAGGAGCTGGCTGTGACAGCTCCTGCTTTAATCGTCTGGTGTGTTCAACTCATCGGTGTCCTCCTGGCGCCGATAAGTTGAAACCGGGACATACCTCCCACCGACTGGGACGGTTGGGAGGTATGCTTTAGGCGACCCCTGTGTTTTGGTCATTCGACCCCCGCTGGGGTCGCGACCCACAGGTTGAGAACCGCTGCTCTAGTTAAAAAAAAAGAAAATCACCATGACCTATCTGTGTTGTGTTTTTTTTCAGCTTCACATGCAATGGACTTTGCAAGACAGAATCTACCTGAAGATAGGTCCCCTAGCTGAAAAAAAATTAGTTATAGGAAAAAATTGGCCTGGCTCCCATTGAAATGAATGGGAAAGTTCTGAGGTGTTTTTTGGAGGTGGGATCCACCTCAAAAATCCACCTGCAAAAACTCTGTGTGAATATACCCTTAATCTGTATTTTTCACTTTCTCTTTCTTTCAGAGTTATACACATCTCTTTAATCCCCCGAAAATGGACACCTTCTCCTCCTGCGTGGGCCTTTTTTTTCTATAATGCCTATCTCATCAGTGACCTGACACCTATATAATGTTTCATGTCTGCAAAGTATTATCCAGAAGTCTACATAGTCCACAAGGCCATATGACCCTTCTTCTCTGCTTACTCCATGCTTTCATGTGGCATTTTATCTGATTTGAGCAAATTGAACTATAAAAACTTTGGATTTTGATAGAAATGAGCTTTCCATTTTTTTAGATATAAAAACTTTAAAGGATTTTATTTCCATCTTGTATTAAACTCAGTAAGATGGATTGTTTTCACATTTTCCTGATACACTGATGGATAAAAATAAGAAGTCTGTCTGCCTCTTCTGAATTTTATAATCCCCTTTGCTGCGTTGTGCTCAGGGTCGGACTGGGGTGTCTAGGGCCCACCAGTGGAATTGTTTCTAGGGGCCAACCGCCAGGACCCTTCAGATCAGCGGTACTGAGACAGGATAGCTAAAGGTAATAACGTGTCAGGAGCCATGCTGCTCACACACTACACCATGGACACCACTGCACTACCTAAACCTACTGCTACACCTTTTATGGCAAGTGAACAGTGCGGCTTCTAGAAATGTTACCATTACCTGTAGCTGCTCTGTCCTGGAAAAAGCTGTTCTGCAGCGGTCCTGGCTGTTGTATCATCACAGATGTAATATTGATGGTCTATCCTAAGGACAGGCCATCAATATTAGAAACATCGATAAATCCTTTAAAGTGGTTGTCCAGGAATTGGAGCAACTCATGTGGTGGGTAGGCGGTGTAAAATAAACAACAAATAAAAAAGCATACTCGCCTGTCTCCGTTGTCCGCCGCCAGTGTCCGTTCAGTCTCGTGCTGGTGCCTGCTTGCTGGGAGTCCTGCACCTCATGTGATCGCTGAGACCAGTTAGGTACAGGATTTCCAGAAATGAGTTGCCACCATGAGACTGAACAGATACAGGTGGGAGGCAACGGGGTGCTGGGGACAGGGGAGTATACTTTTATTTTTACACCTCTCTGGTGGCCACTACAGTGATAACTCCAGTTTATAGACAACCTCTTTTAAGGGGTTTTCTGAGCCAAATCTTGTATGGCCACTGCTCCCCATCATACAGTGGCCTCTTCACTGGACCCCCATAATGTATGGGGAACAGTGATAGAGTCATTATATTTTATGGGAGCAGTGATGGGGTAACATTCTGTGCAGAAAGGGGATGTTAAACTGTTTGGGACATATTAAAGGGGTTGTCCAGGGTTAAACTTTTTTATGGCCTATGCTCAGTATAAGCTATAAATACCTGAAACCCCATATTTCAGAAACACCATGTCTTTGGCTACTACAGAAAAAAAAGTGTTTTACAGAATCAACAAAGTGAATGAAATTTATCTCATCCACACGTTGCAGGAAAAAAAAGAACAGCCGGAACATCCGCAAACTCTAAAATGTGTGCGCTTCAAAAATATGGCCTGTTACTTTCAGCTATGCAATCGGGAGAAAGTACGGGGAAAATGCATCAAAAGCGCAATGAAAAATACTGTGGAAAAAATACTTTGTGATTCAGCGCTATTTTTTTTCCACAGGGTTTTTAGCTGAGTCTCGCTGTTGGGCCTTATTCTGATCATCTCAATATACTGTGTACTACACTGTAAGGGTGCATTCACACGGAGGAAAATGGCGCTGAATTTGGTGTGGAATTTCAGTGCTGAAAAAAAGCCTCCCATTGATTTCAATGCTAGCAGAAAAAGGAACCCATTGAAGTTAATGGAAGGCTTTTTTTCAGTGCTGAAATTCAGCACCAAATTCACCGCCATTTTCTTCTGTGTGAATGGACACTAAGGCTAAAGCCCCATGTAGCATCCCACAGTAAAAAAAACGCTGCAGCAAAAACCCCGGTGGCAACACATCAGTTTTTCCCACACCGATTATTGCAGAAACTCCACAGAGGTTTCCTCTGAGGACTTTCTGCTTCCTTTATATCTATAGGGACACTGCCGATGTGTCTGTAGGTATAAGTGACATGCTGTGATTTCCAAAACCACAACAGTTTTAGAAATTGCAGTGTGTCTGCTGTGTGTATTTTAATGCAATGTGTGGATGGGACTGCACACACTATATACCAATACACTCAGGCCTGGTTCATATCTGTGTTCGGTAATCCATTTAGGGAGTCCGCATAGGGACCCCTCTAAACAGACTACCGAACGCCTTAGCAAATGGTGTGCAGTGAAAGCACATGGACCCCATAGACTATAATGGGATCTGTGTGCTTTCCGTGCAGTGTCCGCAGGGAACATTCGGACAGAAAAGTACTTCATGATCTACTTTCCTCTCCACATGATTAGTGCGGACACTACACGGGCCCCATTATAGTCTATGGGGTCGGTGTGCTATCACTGCACACCACTTACTAATGCTTTTGGTAATCCGTTCAGGGATTTGTGATTCACCGCTATTTTTTTCTCACAGGGTTTTTAGTTGAGTCTCGCTGTTGGGTCTCATCCTGTTCATCTCAATATACTGTGTCCATGCGGACTCCCCGAACGGATTACCAAACACACATATGAACCAGGCCTTATACATATGCTTAATATACTTTCACATATACATTATTATAGCATATATACTCACACATATACATTTATATACATTCATATACCATATATGTCATATATATACTTATATGAATGTATATGAATACTATATATACACACATATATACATACATTCACCCATACACATTAATATAGCATACTGTATATACTTACACATACCTTTATACAAACACACAATACTCACACAGTATACAAGACACATACTTTAAACAAATGTACAAATATATATACATATTAAACATACATATTTTATATGTATATATTCACCTTTGTCAGAAGGGAAGCATCGCAGCAGACTGTCCTTGTCTTCCCCACATGCTCCGATGTGAGAGATGAGGCAATAGTTTATGAGGGGGAGGGGGAGGGGAGAATTTCAGGCAGCACAGACAGGGAAGAAAGCAGGGATCGCTACAGCAGATAAGTGAGGGATTATAAGCGGCCATTACCTGATGCAGAAGCTGCACATGGTGTCCTCCTATATATATATTTTCCCTATATATATCGGAAGAACACCATGTACAGCTTCTACATCAGCTAATGGGGGCCCCTGTGTGTTGAGGAAAATGTACTGCTCAGGATCCCGTTCAGGCCCCTGTCCAATGCATCTGCAGTGGCTAAATGAGGAATTAACAGTCGGGCGTCGGGGCCCACCGGGGGATTCACCGGTTCCCCAGTGGGCCAGGCCGACCCTGGTTGTGCTGAGGCATCAAATGGATTCATTCACAGACCAAGTGACAATATCACAGGGGTCAATTGAATATATCATCAATATTTTTCTGTTGGATATGTCATAAACACCTCCTATACACAGAAATCCACAATGCAAGTCAACTGACAAGTATATACAGGTAGGGTTTTTTTTTTCTATTACAGAGAGGTCATCAATATCAGATCAGTGGGGGGGTCTGAAATGTGGCACACACTGATCATCTGTTCTGATATACAGAGAATAGAGCAGAAAGCAGGAAGATGTTTTCGTTGTAGTGGCCAGACCAATACAGAACACTATACATCAGCTCCCATTCACATGAATGGCAAGGACTTGGTTTATCCACTACACAGAGAACAGAGCTGTGTGCTTCCTATCCATTCTGTATGTGGAGGTTTGGTGGAGGTTCTGGGTGTTGTACCCCACCAACCTGATATTGATAACTGTAGGATAACTTATCAATAATTTTAACCTGTAAAACCTGTTTAAGAAACAAAACTGTAACCTAATAATGTTTTAAACACAAAGTATGTGTTATTAATACTCTGACCTGAGTGATTCAGACTCAAAGGAATATGTTGAAATTTAAGACAAGACGTAAGTGACATTAAGGGACCTCTGTGATTAGGATCGAGCTAGGCTAAAGCAAAGGTCAATACTGGAAAACCAAGAATGAAAAGGCTAAATATGAACCATATTTCTATTAAAATGTCTTGCTTAAATGTATCTATATTATATCATGTTGATACAAGACTATACAGAGGTGAATCCTATAGGGGAATTAATGAGGAAACATGTGGCCTAAATCTAACATGCTTGCTCAGAAAGTTTCGACCATAAGAGTAGATTAGAGTCACGCAAGATGAGTCTGCTGCATTGTTACAATATTGAGAATCTAAGCTAAACACTTCCACAGAGATACATAATAATGGTAGCTGGATGCAGCCAATGACTACTATATTGTGTGACATTGTTCACACCTATTTCTCGAAGCTCTATACAATGAGCTGCTTACTCTTAAACATCGCCACACCTGTCCATTTGTTGCATCTGGTGTTGCTGTTCAGTTTCTTTGAAGTAAATTGCAATATTGCACACAACCTGTAGCCATGTCTCTCTGATCCAGGACAACAACTTTAATTTATGCTAACCTTATATGATCTTATCCAGCTATGTAGCTAGCAGTCAAATGACAGCATAAATATTTGACTTTGATATACATAAAATACCTTTGGATTTAGCTTATAGACAAAACGCACAAGCAGTTTCATGTAGAATGATATTTCTGGAAAATAAAATGGCACTGCACTGGCCACATCGGCAATGGGAAGGGGTTTGGCATCATGTGCTGCAGGGCCTTGTTACAATAGAAGCCTGCCCAGCGGAGGTCTTTAAAAATAAATATTTTTACTCACCTCTCCTGGGCATCCACAAATGACATCACACATCCTTGTTTTTGGAGGTTATATTCTATTTCCTCTCTCCTGCATTTTGTCAGGGGGAGAGGGGCAGCACATGCAGCACATACAGTACTTTCAACTCTATTGGTGTCTACAGAATACTAATATAGTTATTCTACATGTTAGAAGATGATGTTGATGGTGTATGAAGAGGATGATGAAGGCTTTCATCTCTGCCATTCTATAACTCTTCTTCTTTGTCACCTTCTTCTTCTCCTGCTCCACCGTTCAGATATCTGCTAGGCACAGCTGTGTGTAAGGGCTACTTGGGACCATTATAGCATATGAAAGGGCTACTGGGAATCATTATACTTTGTGCAGAGGCCACTGGGGACCATTATACTCTGTGTGGGGCCCACTGGAGTGCCCTGTATTTTAAAAGAATAGAAAATACTGCTATAATATAAGGGGGCACTGACCTTTGGGAAATTAAGCAGCTTTATTTTAAAGTAGTACTTAGCCGTTATTGAATTAAAGGGATAGGTATCAAATGATCAGGGATCTGACACCCAACTCCTTCTTATTAGCAGCAGGAAAGGGCAGCAGCACACTGTTAATTTCATAGGGACTGTGCAATGTGATTACAGTCTCATTACATTCACTTTTATGGGATGAAGCTGTAATGGTATCATAGGGCAACTTTAACAAGAGATGGCTTGTGGTGTAAACAGAGAAATTGCCTTGTCCCTTTAAACAGCTGATCAGCTATTCAAACATCTATTATATTTGTGGGTAGCAGGAGGATGTGGACTCTAGGTAGCTAAGGACAATGTGGGTTGGGTGTCTGGAAAAGTGAGTAGCCAAAGACATCTGGGTTGCAAACTATAGAGGGACAGGTCACAGCTGGAAGAAGTGCTGAATTTCTTGTACTCTCTGCCACAGTTACTGAATGTCATCCCATGTCCACGTCATCGCCTACCAAGGTTTGACCCCAGCACAGGAAAACTCAATATAACCTACTTGAAGTTCAAAGTAAAAGATCTGTCGCAGATCAGCACGTTTTTTCTAAAGGTTGCCGAAGCTCTTCACGTTGTTGATGTCAAACAGCAGAAGGGTGACCCAGAATTCATAGAGATCAGTAACCTGACCCTCATAATCTTTGTTCTGAAGATTATTGGGGTGAATATTGGGCCGACTAAAGATATTCTGGATGGAAGCGATAGGAAATGTGAATGATTACAGTCAGAGACATGACCCATAAATCACTAAATGTTTTGTGTTCTATATTCACTTGATTTGTCTTCAGAGACCTCTAAGAACTGGTACCCACCACTATATGGCCGTGGCCACTGTGCTGAATCCCTAGTTACACACCTGTAATTTTAAAAGGTCTGGCAAAGCATCTTAAGGAAGAAAACTCCTTTGGTGATGTCCATGTCCGGCCAATCACTCAACAGTCACGTGTGGTCAGGTATTTCATTGCTGCAGAAGTTCTGGTTCATCTGCAGAGGTGATGTTCCCAAGTACCCACACATGATCCACAAACATTTTGAACACGTCTATCCTGATAATATAGTCTAAAGCAACTATATTATCTATATTATATTTATACTGTACACTCACCGGCCACTTTATTAGGTACACCTGTCCAACTGCTCGTTAACATTTAATTTCTAATCAGCCAATCACATGGCGGCAACTCAGTGCATTTAGGCATGTAGACATGGTCAAGACAATCTCCGGCAGTTCAAACCGAGCATCAGTATGGGGAAGAAAGGTGATTTGAGTGCCTTTGAACGTGGCATGGTTGTTGGTGCCAGAAGGGCTGGTCTGAGTATTTCAGAAACTGCTGATCTACTGGGATTTTCACGCACAACCATCTCTAGGGTTTACAGAGAATGGTCCGAAAACCAAAAAACATCCAGTGAGCGGCAGTTCTGTGGGCGGAAATGCGTTGTTGATGCCAGAGGTCAGAGGAGAATGGCCAGACTGGTTCGAGCTGATAGAAAGGCAACAGTGACTCAAATAGCCACCCGTTACAACCAAGGTAGCCAGAAGAGCATCTCTGAACGCACAGTACGTCGAACTTTGAGGCAGATGGGCTACAGCAGCAGAAGACCACACCGGGTGCCACTCCTTTCAGCTAAGAACAGGAAACTGAGGCTACAATTTGCACAAGCTCATCGAAATTGGACAATTGAAGATTGGAAAAACGTTGCCTGGTCTGATGAGTCTCGATTTCTGCTGCGACATTCGGATGGTAGGGTCAGAATTTGGCGTCAACAACATGAAAGCATGGATCCATCCTGCCTTGTATCAACGGTTCAGGCTGCTGGTGGTGGTGTCATGGTGTGGGGAATATTTTCTTGGCACTCTTTGGGCCCCTTGGTACCAATTGAGCATCGTTGCAACGCCAAAGCCTACCTGAGTATTGTTGCTGACCATGTCCATCCCTTTATGACCACAATGTACCCAACATCTGATGGCTACTTTCAGCAGGATAATGCGCCATGTCATAAAGCTGGAATCATCTCAGACTGGTTTCTTGAACATGACAATGAGTTCACTGTACTCCAATGGCCTCCACAGTCACCAGATCTCAATCCAATAGAGCATCTTTGGGATGTGGTGGAACGGGAGATTCGCATCATGGAAGTGCAGCCGACAAATCTGCGGCAACTGTGTGATGCCATCATGTCAATATGGACCAAAATCTCTGAGGAATGCTTCCAGCACCTTGTTGAATCTATGCCACGAAGAATTGAGGCAGTTCTGAAGGCAAAAGGGGGTCCAACCCGTTACTAGCATGGTGTACCTAATAAAGTGGCCGGTGAGTGTATATTTATTATTATATATTATATATACTGTATATAAGATATGCCATAGTGGAAGTGCTGAAACCAGGGTTGGGGACTGCAGCTTGAATGACAGTACCTAGGACCTAGGAGTATTTTATTTTAACTTTTCATGCCCAAACAACCAATGGATGGTATCCAAAAAAATAAATAAATATATTTTTTTAAGTACATGTAAAAACATCAAAAGATTCCAATAGTCATGTGACCAGAGGTAATTCTTCAATGTCTGGCTGCAGAGGAAATGTTGTATTTACCATTACACCAGAAAATGTGACTTTTTGGTGAATTTGTTTTCCAGCCTTTCTTCTATTATCTTATTCTTTCCACAGAATTTTGTCTTCTGTTTCAACTTCGGAGTCTATCTCAAGACACACATTACATCATTAAATCCTTTTTTTGCTTTTATTCATTCATTTAACATTAGCTGATGTTTCAGAATAGTCCGGTTTATCACAAGAAGGCAAGTCCTTCTCCTTATCTTTTAATTGAAGCCAATCTGGTCCTCAAGATGCTTTGTTTCTTGGGACACCTCATATCACAAAGTTGGGAAAAGCAATTTAAGTTGACGTGGAAGTCTGGCTAAAATGACATTTTCTCACTTACTAGTCTGCTGTGTGACTAATCTGTACGTCTCTTGAATATGTTACTTCAATGCTTGCAAATCAGGATTTCACCTATGATGTAGCAAGGTCCCCAGGAAATTTTCCTTTCCACCCTGTTTTTGAATAACAGTTTTGTAATAGTTTTATATTAACACCAATATTATTATTATTCTCACAAGCTTTTATACAACACTTTTTTAAGTTATGTGATATTATAGGTATTATAGTATGTGCCTTGTTATTTGAATAGAATGTAAAGATACAGATAAAGGCTAATAAGAAAATGCTAAGTAAAACCACAAACAGAATTGGGAGAGAAGTTGACGGGATTTCATTACTTAATTTTCTTATTCATGTTTTTTAATGCCAACATGCCAACTCACAATGATTACAGGATATGACATAATATATATATATATATATATATATATATATATTATATATACTGTATATATATATATATATATATATACTATCTGTTCTTTATGCACGGCCAAGTGACTGGACCAATCTGCACCAAATCTGGCACATGGATAAGGCAGTTGCAAAGGTTTTAAACGTTCAGCTCTCTAGAACCAAATATAGCACAACTGCCATTCTCCATATCACAAGTATTAGCCAATATCAGGTCCTTCAGGTCCATTTTTAGCCTAAGGCCTCGTTCACATCTGAATCAGTAATCCATTCGGGGGAGTCCACATGGGGACCTCCACGAACAGACTACGGAACACAAGCAGTGTGCAGTGAAAGCACACGGATCCCCATAGACCAGGGGTCTCAAACTCGCGGCCCCCCGAACAATTTTGTGCGGCCCGCACAAGCCTAGGGACGCCGGATCCGCGTTGAATACATTGCGAGATGATTATATCCACTAGCGGCTAGTGGATATAATCATCTCGCAATATATTCAACGCGGATCCGGCGTCCCTAGCGTGACTAGCTGCTACGTTCCGGCTAGTGGACATATAGGCGCGATGTGATGACGTTACATCATCACATCGTGCATAACAGGTCTATTAGTGAAACTGCAGAGTGCGGCGGGGGAGCGTTGGATGGTGAGTATAAGTGTTTTTTTTTGTGTGTTAAACATTGAGGTGGAATGAAGGGGCTCATGACACTGGGGGCAGACGAAGGGAGGGGGGAGAACGGCATGACACTGGGGCAGAGTTGGAGGGACATGAATCTGGGGGCAGAGATGGGGGGACATGAATCTGGGGGCAGAGATGGAGGGGACATGAATCTGGGGGCAGAGATGGAGGGGACATGAATCTGGGGGCAGAGATGGAGGGAACATGAATCTGGGGGCAGAGATGGGGGACATGAATCTGGGGGCAGAGATGGAGGGACATGAATCTGGGGGCAGAGATGGGGGGACATGAATCTGGGGGCAGAGATGGGGGGACATGAATCTGGGGGCAGAGATGGAGGGACATGAATCTGGAGGCAGATGAAGGGTGTATATGTAACTGGGGGAAAGATGGAGGGGGGCATATAGTTTACGGGTGACTGTAGGAGGATATACAGTGTGGGGGCACATGAAAAATGAATGGGCAGAATCAACATAAAAGTGGGTGGAGCTAAATTTGCCGTGGTGCGGCCCGCCGACTGGCTGGGATCTTGCTCTGCGGCCCACATGCTGAGTTGAGTTTGAGACCCCTGCCATAGACTGTAATGGGGTCCGCGTGCTTGCCGCAAGATCTCCGCAGGGAACATGCGAACAGGAAAGTATTTCACAATCTACCTTTCTGTCTGCATGACTCATGTGGAAATCTTGTGGCAAGCACACAGACCCCATTATAGTCTATGGGGTCCGTATGCTTTCACTGCACACCGCTTGCAAATGCGTTCGGTAGTCCGTTCGAGGGGGTCTCCATGCGGACTTCCCGAATGGATTACCAAACGCAAATGTGAACCAAGGGTCACTGACATACATACAGTTTTTATAAGGATTGCAAGGACCACAAATACAGGTTTCTATAACAACGCAGCCATTTTTGTTTTACAGTGGGTTTCCATAACAATCCAGCTCATATGTACTTCATTCTTAGCTTCACTGATATACACAGTTTTAGTCCACATTTTCATACCAACCCAGCCATTTTTCTTTACTCATCCTGTTACTTCCCAAATACTAATACTGGATTTCAGCATGCAGATCTATTGAAACCCTTTCCAGTAACCTAGAGGGGCTAAAATAAAAGTTAGAAATAAAATGTGAAATAAAATAAAGAAAACCCTTAGGATTCCCTGTATCTAAAAATGCATGAACTATAAACATATAAAAATAATTTTTGTGTACACTGTAGTGGGATAAAATCAAAATTCTTTTGCTAGTAAGAGTGAACAAAAGTTCAGACAATCCCCCAAAAAGACTGGGTTCACATTACCGCCACTGTGCACTCCATCCTAAACCCCGGGGAAAATGGACCGGCGGTCAGCTTTAAAACCCATTCATTTCAGTGTATTTTTAAAGGTGACCACTAGTGTCTATATGTGGCCTCTCTGCCCGGAAACAGTTTTTTTTTTTTTTTTTTTTTGCACGGACAGAAAGTCGTATTTGCAGGACTTTGTGTCCGTGCAAACCCCCCCCCCAAAAAAAAACAGTTTCCAGGTGGAGATGCCGCATAGGGATGATGTCGGTCACCTTTAAAAACACATTCAAATGAATGGGGTTTAAAACTGACCGCCGGCAAACCATCCCCTGTCCAGTTTCCCTGGGGTTTAGGAAGGAGACTACGGGGCGGACAGTGGTGGTAGTGTGAATGCCCCCTAAAAAGTACAAATTGCCTCACACAGAAGATGCCTTACAAAGAAAAAATATATAAATTTTATTTCAAATGTTATTTTGGCGGCACAGTGAACAAAACCTATAAAAAAATAACTTAGTTGCAGATTTTTTCTAATTCCACCATTCATGTATTTGTATTGAAAAAATTAAGCCTTCATAGAGCTCAATGAACAGAAAATAAAAAAGGTGCATAATAAAAAAAAACAAAAATACAAAAATGACTGTGGTGGAAAGGGATTAGTTAGCTAAAAGAAAAATATATGGAGAAAACACAACCCACAGAAAACCTTAGGGCCCGTTCCCACGGAGTAACGCTGCGCTCATTCTGACACGTAAACACGTGTCAGAGTGAGCACTTCAAAACAGAATCCCATTGACTTCAATGGGTTCCATCTTACGTGCACTATGCATTGAATTCAATGGGAGGCTTTTTAAACCATTGATTTAAATTTTTTACACGTGTCAAATGAAACTCATTGAAGTCAATGGGATTCTGTTTTAAAGCGCTCACTGTAACACATGTTTATGTGTCAGAATGAGCGCAGCATTACTCCATGGGAACGGGCCCTTATAGTACATAGATATATATATATATATATATATATATATATATATATATATATATATATATAAGTAAACAAACACAAAACATAAAAACATACCATGTGTGGTACCCCATAACAGAGGAAAAAACAAAGGAGGTTATTTTTCCCGTTAAGGGCTCAGATTAGGTACATGAGTATCACATGTGAATCCCAGACCAGGTGTTGGGCATAGTCATATGAGAGCAGATTTTGGAAAATAAAAAAATAAATCTTCAACAAAGGCATGGAATTTGTACATTATGTTCCGTAGCAAACTTTCCTTCAATATAATATGATTCTTACAGTCATGAAATGCATTAAATCATATTGTACATGTTTTTCTAATACTGGAGCTTTGTGAAAATGACAAGATTACAGATGTTGTGCATTTTGTATATTGTATGTTCCTCTAGCCTATCAGATTATACTCATGTCAATGGTTGTAGCTGGCCCTCCCTTATTACACGATAGGCTCAGGAATTACTCTCAGGGTACGTTCACACAGAGTTTTTTGGTCAGGATTTTAAGGCCATATCCACCTCAAAATCCTTTTTATGCACTGTATCCTCCTCAAAATCCTGAACAAAAAGACGTCTCCCATTGAAGTCAATGGGAGCTGGTCAGTTCTTTTTTTCCGGGAACCACTGGTTCTTGCTTCCGGAAAAAGAAGCGAGATGCTCATTCTTTCAGGTGGAGTCACCTTGCGACATTCGCCTGTAGACACTCCCTCCCGACTAAGCCCATTCATTTGGGCCTAATCCGGAGCGGCGTGCACGAATGGATGCCGGTGCACTACACTGTCGCACCCATATGAACTTACCCTAAGGGTATGTTTGGAGTTTTTTGCAGGTGGATTTTGACACGGAATCTGCCTCAGAATCCGCCTGCAAAAACACCTCCCATTCATTTCAAAGGGAGACACTCACCTTTTTTTCCACTAGCGAATTTATTTCAGCTAATGGAAAAAAAATGTGACATGACCTATCTTCTAGCAGATTCTGCGGCTTAGTCAACCGCAATGTCCGCGGCTCGAGACTCCTTCCTGATTAGGCCCATTCACCTGGGCCTAATCAGAAGCTGCTTATTCCATTCATTTCTATGGGGAGCGCACGTATGCCGGCTCCCATAGAAAACAATGCGATCTGCTTTAGACGCCGCTGCTACGGAACGTTTACACGTTCTAAAGCAGCCAGCGTATCAGCCGTGTGAAGGGGCCCTAAGACTGCAGCAGAAAGTGATGCTCTTCACTTTCCGCCGTGTGAATTTACACTAAGATGCCCCACCATCAGGCTAGGACTGGCCCACCAGGGTACAGGTGAATACCCTGGTGGACCCCGTGCCATAGGTGGCCGTACTCGAATCCTGCTGCTTTTTAATAGGTTGTTACTGTCTGTCTGTATTAGTCCGGCTGGTAATGACTCCTATTAACTTACCAATCTCTGCTCCTTTTCACTGCAGCCTTCCACTTACTCCTCAGCCTCCTACCTTCTAGCTGTACATGAATCTGTTTTATTTTCATTGTATATCTGCAGATTGTATCACATAATTATTCTAAGCAGCAGACCACATGACTATATACTGAGGTAGTCAGAATAGAGTACTTTGCAATGTATGACTGATATTTTTTTTATTCACATGCTAATTTTATGTCTGAGAATGTAACTTATGCTCAGATATTGAAATATTGCAGAAGAGAAGATAACTATCTTCTCATGAGGGAGTCAACGTCCTTTAGATAATAGGCCTGGGAAATCTTTTCTGAACACCCAGAAATTCCATGTGCCTAATATATTCCTCTTTGCCCTTATAAATCTTGGGTAGTACCGAAAGCATAGCATTGTATCTTAGAATGCTAATAAAATATCAGGACCAGTGTAAAGAAAGTGTAACTAAACTTTCAAAACAACTTACCGTATATACTCGAGTATAAGCCGACTTTTTCAGCACAGTTTTTATGCTGAAAAAGCTCCCCTCTGCTTATACTCGAGTCAGAATGTCAGAAGACAATGTCAGAAGACATGAAAGGTCCTCTTTAAGCTCCTCCTTCCAGCAGGTGGCAGTGTTGCGATCTGGTGTCTGTGAGTGGAGTGGAGGCAGCGCCGCACCTCTAATGAGGCAATTTTTTATTTTTTTTTAAACTTTTTTTCCCCTAAACAACCTCCCTCCCTCCCTGATAATGCTCGTCTATGGACGAGTACTGCGAGCAGATGGAGGGGGGAGTTCCTCCCGGCTTTTACAGCACAGCGCGATTGGCTGTGCTGTGAAGAAGGACATCTCTGACTGAGTGTCAGAAACGCCCTTCTGACCGTAGAAGAGCTACAGTACCGGGACTGTAAGCTCTTCACACTGGGCCCACATTGGGAAAGCCGACAGTGCGCTGAACTCAGCGCACTGTCAGCTTTCCGGCAGTATATAGAACTGCCTGTGGGCAAAATGGTGCTCTTTAAAGGCTGGAACCCAACGCTACGTTTTATATTGGATTCTGGCTAATCCCATCCTCACATTGCAGAAAAAAATCTGCAGCAAATATGCTGTGATTTTAAAAAATGCCCGCATTTTTGCAAGTTGCAGCATGTTAATTATACCTACGGAAACACTGGCTTTTTCCAAAAAGGTTGAATGGGAAAACTCTGCAGACTCTGCAGAAAAAAATGTGATGCATTTCCACTGCAGTGTTTTCCACAGAATTTTTTGTCTGCGGTTGACTATGTGGGGCCTTAGCCTCAAGTTGGATTTCTTTTTATAGGGGTGTTTCAGAAAAAAAATGACGTATGCTTAGGATAGGTCATCAGTACAAGATTGGTTAGGATCAAAAACTTGGGACTTCTGCAAATCTGCTGTTCTCAGCGCAGAGCTAGACGCAGTTAGCTCTGTTCTCTGTGTAGTGGCCATTCTGCTATAAAAGTGAATGAGCTGAGCTGCAGTAACTCAGCAGAACCTCCACACAGAGCACAAATCTTTCTGCTTCCAGGCAGCATGGTGGCTCAGTCGTTAGCACTGAAGCCTTGCAGCGCTAGAGTCCTGGGTTCAAATCCAACCAAGGTCAACATCTGCAAGGAGTTTGTATGACCTGTGACTGATTCCTCCCACACTCCAAAGACCTACTGACAGGGATGATAAAAAAAAAAAAAAAAAAGGAACACTTTCTACTTTCAGCTCTGTTTTATGTATAGCGGCTGCAGAGAACAGCTGACTGGCAGTGGTCTTGAGTATTTGGCCTCTGGCAATATAATATGTGATAGGTCATCAGTATTGCTTTCTCCTATAAAAACTCCTTTATGGGGCTTTGCTTTTACTTGTTATATCAGTCACAATGTGCAGAACAACAGAAGGACTGTAGCTAATATCTATAAGGGTATAGGTAACATACATTATGAGTGTAAAACAATGTTTCTTATAGCTACTTAGTAGCTATGGCCCAGTGGCGTAACTACCACCATAGCAGCGGTAGCAGCTGCCACAGGGCCCGGGACATCAGGGGCCCGGTGACAGCTGCTACCGCTGCTATCATTATTCTCGGAGGTCTTTTCGGACCCCCGAGTATAATGATCATCTCCCTCACATTAACCCCTGTTTGCCTCACCATAAGAGTTACTGATATGTGAGACATTTGGGGGTAATAGTAATGAAGATACTTTATTATTACCTCCATGTCTCTCACATATCAGTAACTCTTATGGTGAGGCAAACAGGGGTTAATGTGAGGGAGATGATGGGGTTAACTGCTATTAATATGAGGCACATGGAGTTACTAAATTGTAATGCACAGGGCCAGATTTTTTATCCACAATTTGTCCTGGTATAGCGGTCAGCGGTGACGTGACAGTATTTAGTCCTGTAGGGGCCACTAAGGGACATAATACTGTGTGCAGGGGCCACTATTGGGTATAATACTGTGTGCAGGGGCCACTATGGGACATAATACTGTGTGCAGTGGCCACTATTGGGTATAATACTGTGTGCAGTGGCCACTATTGGGTATAATACTGTGTGCAGGGGCCACTAAGGGACATAATACTGTGTGCAGTGGCCACTATTGGGTATAATACTGTGTGCAGGGGCCAATATTGGGTATAATACTGTGTGCAGGGGCCACTATTGGGTATAATACTGTGTGCAGGGGCCACTATGGGACATAATACTGTGTGCAGGGGCCACTATTGGGTATAATACTGTGTGCAGGGGCCACTATGGAACATAATAGAGCGCGCAGGAATGCGTAGGAGGGACTCGGTCGAGATCTTCGGTGTCGGGGGGGCCCCATGTCAAAAGTTCGCCACGGGGCCCCGCCATTCCTAGTTACGCCACTGCTATGGCCTAGTATACTGTTTTGCTTTTGCACGAGCTTTCCTGACTTTATCTCCAGTGTGCAGACATAGATGTGTTATTCCTGCCTTGAATTCAGATATGCAATTGATTTCAAATGTCAAATAATTACGTGCTAGATGGAGATGTCTGCTAGTTTTATCTATAAAGGGACATATTTTTCTTGAGAAAATCTATGCCAAATTGAAATTCTTATACCATGTAAGAGTGGATTTAAAAACATGGTACAGCTTAATGCATCTTGGTGATATTACCAAGCAGAAAACTATCCTAGGAATGGATTCTAAACATTGAACTTATTTACATATATATATATATATATATATATATATATATATATATATATATATAAATTTCTTGAGCATTTATTTTTAATTGTCTAGGAAAATAATGATCCCTGGCACAAGATTTCAAGATCTGACTCCATAGGGACCATGTTTGCATTGCTTTGCTTTACACTTTTTAAAGCCTCTTTTACACAATGATTGGTCCAATTATCAGGTGATAATTGGAACTGTCAAATGTTCCCATTGTTTTCAATGGGAGCCGGTACCGTATACGCGGCGCTATTTTGCGGCTGTGATTTTGCAGCGGCCACAAAATAGCGCCGCGTATACGGTACCGGCTCCCATTGAAAACAATGGGAGTGTATACGGCCCGCAAAAGCTCCCGCGCCGTCTACGTACCACATTACATGCCATAATACATCGTGTGAACGGGCCTAATTGTGTACCCATAAGCGTCTCCCTAGTATTCATCCTTTAACTCCTGTGAGGGATTTGGACTTTAATAATGGGACACTGCAATTTGCTATCTGCTGATTGGCAGTTGGCTCAGCGAGCCTGGAGATTGTAGTGCAAGGCAACAGAGATCAGGCAATAAAATGATCAGGTATAAACTGGTGGATAGGTAGAAAAGATTGAGAGGTCAGGATCAAGCCTGGGTCAAATAGAAACCATCAGGACAGGATCAGCACATGGTTATGTAGTCAGGAACAAGTTAAGAGTCAAATCACAAGTTAGACAGAGTCAGATAACAAGGACACCATACAACAGCAAGTCTAGAATCTTATTGGTCAGGCGTCCTTCTAAGGATGTGACAAAATTATACAGACTGGCCGTGATGACAAGGGCCTGATTAGCAGGTGTGAGCACTTGCCCTTTAAGAAGCAGTAAGAGTCAGTGCATGTACAGTGCAGGTGCAGGTAATGCAGCATTCACACTTGCGCCTTGACCTATCTGCCTAAATCCCTGGTAAAAATGCTTGGGGACGGTTTGCCGGTGTCAGTTTAAAAACCCATTCATTTCAATGGGTTTTAAAGCAAACCGCCGGTGTCTGTATGCAGCCTCTCTGCCGTGAAACCATTTTTTTTTTTTGCATGAACGCAAAGTCCTGTATGTCCGCCTCACATAACATACCATACTTTTTGTTCCTCTTTCAGTCCTTTAGACATTAGCAGGTGTGCAGTAACTATTTTGGTTGTGGTTGGGTGTAGCTGTGTCATAAATGGAAAGTTATGTAGAAGGACCGGACACCTGACATGATGGCTCCAGTTGGCATTTGCCAAGTCTGAGCTCATTAACAAAGCTCAGATGGATCTGTACATTGTCTTCAATGTAACACATGGACTTATTGTTTTGGGCTAACTATTAATGACAAGCCATTCATGGTGTCATCACCAGCCATTTCGCACAATGTTTTTTGGTACGCACGAGCTATTAGCAGTTGTGTTCCCAATTATCTCGCCCTCTCTATGCCATATTCGCCTTAAAAGTGTAAAACATCAATCACTAGAAAGGCTGCATTGATGGCAATACTCTGGTTAATACCTCTGTTTTTTCTGGTATTTCAGTTGACATATTCCTTTCAATATAATCTTGCTGGGCACTTTTTGTGTGTTTGAGCTTTATTTCTCATTAAGAAAGGCGTGGGCGGGGACGTATGAAGATACAAGTAATATTCAGTAATGTTTAGTAAAAGATTCTCTCAAAGCATTTCCCTAATACCACTTTGCTATCCAAACAAATAGAGGATTTTTCACAGACACTACATTTGTGATCCTACTTCATATCGAAGATTAGCACTTGGTTTTCACAGCTTTTGTTTGCTATCAGGTGACATTCCACCAAGAAGTCCATTTATATGTTTTATTTGTAGCTCAGACCTAGGAAAGCAAATTTTTTCGCATGAACGTGTAGCCAAAATCATCAGCAAGCATTAGGATTGCCAGTACTAATAAATGATTCCATGTTTTCTGGTATTGACCTCTTGGCAACTCAAAATTGTATTATGAAAATGTGTATCAAGGGTCATTCATGTCCCACTAATAAGGTGGCACCAGTAGGTGACAGTAGATGAATGACACCTTTCAGAAATAATATACAACATGTGTCATTAATCTTAGAATAATGTGATATTTAATTTTTAATGGTAATTACCTTATCTTTCTGTGTTGCATCTGTATTTATTGTGAGAAGGTGACAGGCAGAGTGCTGGAGTCTCACTATATCTCCCCTAGGTTTGTAACTTATCTGTGGTCCAGTGTGCGTCTTGAGTAGGCCTCAACCCCAGGTGTGAGTCCTTGGCTCATTACTGGGCCAGAAAAGGCTGCAGATCCAATGCAGATCCTCCAATACAGATCCAGGGAGTGAGAGGAGGCGGCTGGTATATCCTGTAACCCTGAGTCTGGTGAGACAATATTGTGCTTCTATTTTTTGTGTGGCTGGTAGTAAGCCACATGTATAGTTAGGTTATCATTTGTGATTAGTTAGTTGCTCAGACAAGCAGGTTTTTATTTTCTTTTTGTCTGAAGTTAAGGCTGTATTTTGTTTTGCTAATTTTGTGCCTGAAGTCAAGATTTATTTATTTTCCTGTTTTTTTTCAAAATAAACCAGTTTGCTGCATATTTATTGTCCCTGTCTTTGACTGTTTGGGTCCACACCATTGCTGCTACCAAGCTATCTCTTCCACATTATGTAGAGAAAAACTAAATTTTGAATCTTCTTGTGCAACACATTTGTGGAATCTTTTGAGGCTATAAAATGATGCCATTTCAATTAACTTAAAGGAATTTATTATAATTTTCTATGTTACAGATACAGTGGATCTGCATTCTGGGCATGCTCACAGTTTGTACAAGCCTGCTAGCTGTTTACCTATTATTTTATTTATCTATAAGGCCTGGTTCACATCTGCATTCGCTATTCTGAATAATATTTCATGGGTTGTGATCCCCAAAAAGTTTCTGGTTCTGTCAAACCTCAAATTTTTTGTAATATTTGTACCAAACACCATAGAGGACATTATTGCTGTGTGAACGGTCCACTATGGGACATTATACTGTGTGAAGGGGCTACTATCAGACTACATATATCAGTGAATTATGTCAGTGGGTATATAGATGAGACATTTGAGGAAAGGATATGATCGTTAAAGGATGGCCAGCCTGCCCAACCAAAGCAAAATCAGATCATGTAATCCCCCATATGTTACAGCCATGTATAACTAAGTGTAAGCCGATGGCTGGTCAGGTAATGGAGGGGGTGTACATCTCACCCAGACTACTCAGGTGGGTGAGATGAGAAAACTCCAGAAATGTTTGTTCTCAGCAGACAACTTTCGTCTGCTGAGCATTTTGGTAAATGCTCAGTACTGGGCTGGATTTTTAGGAATGACAGCTAGGATTGGTAGTGGGACCTGTCATTCCACTCCCCTCCAGTCCACACTTTGGGGATGTTCTGGCAGTTTTGGGGAGTCTCCTCGTCAAGGAGGCTTAAGAAGCCAGCTCCAGCAGCAACACTTTGGTAGAGTTTGGCTGGAGAGCTGACAGAGAGGTCAAATTTTTGGGAGCTGTGTCCTGAATGATTCTACTGTTTTTTTAATTTTATTTCTGTTATTCTAGGTGAGTTAACCTATTCTATGTTTAGTTAGAGCCTAGCCGGGCAGGTATTTATTTTTGTATTGTTTCCTTTGTTGCTGCACTACCTTTTTGAGTGAAAATAAACTCTACCTTTGTTTTGGACTAAAAGAAACTGGACTTGTGTGTCTATGCCACCCCACCTAGCAACCCCAGACCCTGACATAAGGTTAAGTTTAGAGATGAGCGAACAGTAAAATGTCCGAGGTTCAATATTCGTTTCAAGTAGCCCCTCAATATTCGACTACTCGAATCAAATATCGAACCCTATTATAGTCTATGGGGGGGGGGGGGGGATGCTCGTTTCAGGGGTAGGCAACGTTCGATCAAATTATACTTACCAAGTCCACGAGTGAGGGTCGGGCTGGATCCTCTGTGCAGTCCTCCTGGGCAGAGCCGACTGCGCATGCCCGCACTACAAGCGGACATGCGCAATCGGCTCTGCCCAGGCCCAATGCCTGGCAGAGTGAATGAAGAGCCAGAAGACGCCGCGAGCAAGCTGCACGGAGAAGACTTCTAAAGGTAGGAGAAGAACCAGCATTGATTGGCCGACTGTATAGCATTCGGGCAATCAATGCTGGTTCTGCATTGAACTTTTCCATTCGAACAGCGAGTGGTACTCGATCGAGTACGAGTACTACTCGCTCATCTCTAGTTAAGTTCACATCTGCACCAGAGTCTCCAGAAACTGCAGAAAATCATCCTGCATGGAGAGATTTTCTCACCCACCAATTTCAGTTTTGAAACGGCTGGCGCCATTGTAGTCAAGTTTCATTCGGGACTTTGCGTGCAGAAATGTTTAAGCAGTTTAGATGGACTTTTCACTGATCGATGTTTGTTTATCCAAATTTTTAATGGAATAATTAAAAGCTAAGTTTTATCTTTATATCTCTAGATCCCTTCTTTAGTTGGTAGAGTCTCTAAACTTTTTTCTTGTGCATTACGGGTGTTGTCTCTAACCGAGGAGATTAAAGTCCTTGCATTGGAAGCTGGATCAACACAAAAAAGACCGAGGTTGGAAAATGCGTGAGTTGGTCTGTGTATACACTTTCTTTGTTTAATTAGCATATCCAACATTTTTATGTATCTATCTACCTCTCTATCTATTGCTTCACCGTGATTTTTCTATCAACATAAAACATTTGTATATGCTCCTGTTTAGAGCCAGAGACAATAGAAATTATTTTTACTGGCTTTTACTAAACAAGAAATGATAGGCCAGAGGGAAATGAAAGGGATTAAAAGCAAATTAAAGTAAAAAAAAATAAACAAATTTGAAATAAGGAAAGAATAAAAGGATTCATAGTATGCCAGAGCAAATAAATGCACACTATAACCTGGCATACCAATGGCGTGTCAGCAGTACCTGACATTTATTATTGTTGGTAAGTGACTGCAATATCTTAATAAACTGCACTGTTTTTTGTTTTTAAATTAAAATAAACATAAAAGTAATTACAATTATGTACAGTATTGTGCATTATACATAGTGTTGGTATTATAGTACTGAAGATATAAAAGAAAAATTGTTCGCATGTTGCAATGCACCAATATACCCCCTTTTTCATTTTGTGTTGTGACACATGCTGTTTTTCTGTGGATCTCATGGGAAAAAAATGTGAAAAGCTCAATTGCACACAACTTTGTATATTTTTTCTAAAGAAGCACCATTCTCTAGAGACTTCTTGTACTGCTATGCAGGGTCCATATACATGATTTTGCCCTATTTGCAAATGGTTGTAGGCATCTAATGTCATCATTGCCTGATCTTCTTTATTCTAATCCAAATACATTATTTAGATGTGACAGAACAAAACTACTTCTGACGTCTGTGTCTGGCCTTCTTAAACACCACAAGGACTTTTATAATTGAATAGTGCATTTGACTATAAGAAACTTTGTAATGTATCTTATTAAAGAGATGTGTTACCTTCACCACTTATTAAGCTGTTCTTCTGCTACTTATCTGTCCTGCAGGCCTGATCGGCGGGAGGTTTGTCTCGGATTCATTTTATCTACGTCTAGATAGAACGCAGATCAGTTGAATACAGCGATGGAGCAGAAGTGGACAGCTCTTGCTTCATCACTGTGCTCCTGTAAGCACTGGCCCTGGAAGCTGTAGACTTGATGTGATGATGTCACTCATATTGCTCCTGTATCTCCCTCAACAGTCCAGAGAGTCAGACCTCAGATAGAGGAGCAAGGAGAGGTAAGTATCATTATTTTATTATGTCAAACTGTTGGGGCAAATGGAGGGGGGACATTAAACTGGGCTCAGATGAAGGAGGGGTCATTAAACTGGGGGCAGATGAAAAGGGGACAAATGATGGGATCCCAACAGATGATGGAAAGAACACACAGCTTTCTTTGGCTGAAATGGTGGAGCCTTGACTGCCTGAAATGGGGTGAGTGCCACTGGGTGATGCAGCACTTCCTGCGGCAGGCTGGACCACCGCATTGGAGCCACGGTTCTCCCAGGCCACTTTATGGTGATGGTGCATATGTTGGCACAGAGCTGTGGTGCCATCATTGGCACCCTGGCCATGCTACACCTTCTGCCCACATATTCCACATATGTACATGTTCAACTCCCCCGAAGGCTTAACAAAAAACTGCCACACTCTGCACTAACTGACTGCTATAACCACTGCTGCTGTGAACCCCTGCTCCACTGCTTTCCATGCAGGTAGACTTCTGCGAAGCGGTTGGTCTACCCAGGGCATGTTTGGCTCTTGATCTCCCACAGCTGCCACCCTGCTTACTCCATCACTGCCTCATACACAAGCTTCCACCCTCTTCTCCCAATGAAGATGAAGCCCCTCCCAATTGCGATCGGCTACCTCATCATACACTACTGTCTGCATGTCACTGATGTCCTCCTCAATGGTCTCTGAGCCTGACTATTGGGTTGCTGGTCAAGACACGACCACTAGCTAACACTGGGAGCTCAGGCCTCTATAAGTGACCCCTGCTGCCATGCCCCCTTATTCTGGTGCGACCTGTGCCTGGGCCAGAAACATTTAGGCTGGGTTCACATGGGATTTTTTGGAGCTGATTTTGATGCGCAAAATCCGCTCCAAAAAACCTTTCCTGAATCTAGCCGTGACTAGATGCCAGTGCACACAGAGTTTTCTGGCATGCAGTCGTGGAATACCGCTCCAGATCAGGCCCAAATGAATGGGCCTAGTCAGGAGGTAGTGTTGAGCCGTGAATTACGAGGTTGAATCAGCCGCAGAATACGCTTCAAAAAAGGACAGGTCACTTTTTTTTTGTTTGTTCCCACTTGCAGAAAAAGGAACTCATTGAAGTCAATGGGAGGCGGTTTTTTGAGCTGGATATTGACACGAATTCCGCATCAAAATCAAGACCAAAAAAAACAGTGTGAGCCCAGCCTTAGGCCTCTGCTTCTACCCTGTGCATGGCCTGTCGCTTCTCTTTCCGACATACTGTTAGATCAAAAAATGGAATTGAAAAGGAAATTAATACAGGGCAAAAAGGCCGGTAATTTCATGCTTTGATGACAACAGCAAATAAGCCGCTTGGTTCCACACTAATAAACACCTTTAAATAAGCGTTAGAATAAGAACTAACTGTAGAGATTGGTGTCTAAGAATGATGAATTTTTGCCACTAATGTACTGAGAAATGGCGAATAAGCCCTTATTTGTTTCCCCACTAATAAATGCCTTTAAAAAGGCATTATAACTAGAGATGAGCGAACACTGTTCGGATCAGCCGTTCCGAACAGCACGCTCCCATAGAAATGAATGGAAGCACCTGGCACGGCGACTGGCCGCCGGCAAAGTCAGCGTCACAGGTGCTTCCATTCATTTCTATGGGAGCGTGCTGTTCGGAACGGCTGATCCGAACAGTGTTCGCTCATCTCTAGTTATAATGCCTTTTTAAAGGCATTTATTAGTGGGGAAACAAATAAGGGCTTATTCGCCATTTCTCAGTACATTAGTGGCAAAAATGCTGTTCGGAACAGCTGATCCGAACAGTGTTCGCTCATCTCTAATTATAACAGATAACTGCAGAGATTAGTGGATGAAAATTCAGTTTTTTGCTGTACTGCACTGTAAAAGGCTTGTAATGTTGTACCTTGAACAAACAGGTATGATTATTGAGAAGCAGTATAGCGGTAGTGAGCGCTGCAATGTGTATTACGATTCATATTATTAACAATGCTGTAATCACCCCAAATTCTTCTGTAAATTCCCCCCTATCCTTTCCTTATACTTCTAATGCTCTTTCTCTGGACCTCTAGCAGTTTTGAATAGTTTTCTAACACTGTCCCTAGCACCTGCTGATGTCTGTCCCTGCACTAAGTGCTGTGTGAAATGACTGCACCCAAAATGGCCGCTGGTTTTTATAGGGCTGTGACATCACAGGGGCGGCTGACTACTGATTAGCTGTATACATAGCATTGTGGGTGATCCCACGTTCCCAGAGTTCCCTGCCCCTTGTCCTAACATTTTCAGCAGCCATTTTATTTAAAAAAATGTGATTCGATGCATCAAAGTGTGAGGAAATCCAGCTTCTTGGCGAGTCAAAGAATTCCTGAAATTAGGATCGAATTATTTATTCTTTTCTATTTGTTTGGATTCTGGATTATTTCTAATAAGGTATATTATAATGTTATTATAATTATTATAATAATTTTTTTTTTTTTTTTTTTTATATTTAACTTTACTATTCATTTACCAAAAGTTGTTTATAACTGGAGGTGCACGTTAACTTTTTTTGCATTTTAGGCTAAGTTCAAACTAGCATTGGTCTCTCAGTCATAAGATAAGATAAGATAAGATAATCCTTTAATAGAAATTATAGTATGTTACAGAAGCATAGTAATACAGATACAAGATAATACACAGTAATATATTATGAAAGTAGACACACATATGCTGAGAAGAGAAGATATACTTGGAGTTCGTAGCTTAGGAAGAGAAGAAAAAAAGAAGAAAGACTTCATAATCATAATCATTTAGTTTTCTGTGCGGAGTGATCTTCGCTTGGTCTGATGTAGATTATACAGTCATTCAGGTCCGCATGGGCTAAAATCGTTAAGGGACACCTGGCAGACCTAATTAAAGTCTACTGGGTCCACAGAGGTTCCCCCTGTATCCTCTGTGCAGGACTTTTCTCTCTGCCGATTTAAGGGTGCGTTCACACATAGTAACGCACAGCGTGATGTGGCATGTATACGCCGTGTGAGATTTTGAGTGCCGTATACGCTCCCATTGATTTCAATGAGAGTTAGTCTCGTATACGCCGCTTTACTTTGCGGCCGTGATTTTGCAAAATAACGCGGCGTATACGATCCAGGCTCCCATTGAAATCAATGGGAGCGTATACGGTGCTCAAAATCTCACACGGCGTATACGTGCCAGGTCACGCGGCACATTACTCCTTGTGAATGCACCCTTAGGGTGGAATCTATGCCGCTTAGCCTTAGCTGTCTACTAAAGGATCAGTTTACACATGTTTGAAACCCTAGAAAGCCCAGAGCTTTGTATACTCAATTATTAGAGTTTCCCAGAAAATGATTGCAAATACAAATGTTTTGCTATACAAATATTTATTAGAGATGAGCGAACACTAAAATGTTCGAGGTTCGAAATTCGATTCGAACAGCCGCTCACTGTTCGTGTGTTCGAATGGGTTTCGAACCCCATTATAGTCTATGGAGAACATAAACTCGTTAAGGGGGAAACCCAAATTCGTGTCTGGAGGGTCACCAAGTCCACTATGACACCCCAGGAAATGATACCAACACCCTGGAATGACACTGGGACAGCAGGGGAAGCATGTCTGGGGGCATAAAAGTCACTTTATCTCATGGAAATCCCTGTCAGTTTGCGATTTTCGCAAGCTAACTTTTCCCCATAGAAATGCATTGGCCAGTGCTGATTGGCCAGAGTACGGAACTCAACCAATCAGCGCTGGCTCTGCTGGAGGAGGCGGAGTCTAAGATCGCTCCACACCAGTCTCCATTCAGGTCCGACCTTAGACTCCGCCTCCTCCGGCAGAGCCAGCGCTGATTGGCCGAAGGCTGGCCAATGCATTCCTATGCGAATGCAGAGACTTAGCAGTGCTGAGTCAGTTTTGCTCAACTACACATCTGATGCACACTCGGCACTGCTACATCAGATGTAGCAATCTGATGTAGCAGAGCCGAGGGTGCACTAGAACCCCTGTGCAAACTCAGTTCACGCTAATAGAATGCATTGGCCAGCGCTGATTGGCCAATGCATTCTATTAGCCTGATGAAGTAGAGCTGAATGTGTGTGCTAAGCACACACATTCAGCACTGCTTCATCACGCCAATACAATGCATTAGCCAGTGCTCATTGGCCAGAGTACGGAATTCGGCCAATCAGCGCTGGCTCTGCTGGAGGAGGCGGAGTCTAAGATCGTTCCACACCAGTCTCCATTCAGGTCCGACCTTAGACTCCGCCTCCTCCAGCAGAGCCAGCGCTGATTGGTCGAGTTCCGTACTCTGGCCAATCAGCGCTGGCCAATGCATTCTATTAGCCCGATGAAGTAGAGCTGAATGTGTGTGCTTAGCACACACATTCAGCTCTACTTCATCAGGCTAATAGAATACATTGGCCAATCAGCGCTGGCCAATGCATTCTATTAGCTTGATGAAGCAGAGTGTGCACAAGGGTTCAAGCGCACCCTCGGCTCTGATGTAGCAGAGCCGAGGGTGCACAAGGGTTCAAGTGCACCCTCGGCTCTCCTACATCAGAGCCGAGGGTGCGCTTGAACCCTTGTGCAGCCTCGGCTCTCCTACATCAGAGCCGAGGGTGCGCTTGAACCCTTGTGCACACTCTGCTTCATCAAGCTAATAGAATGCATTGGCCAGCACTGATTGGCCAGAGTACGGAATTCGGCCAATCAGCGCTGGCCAATGCATCCCTATGGGAAAAAGTTTATCTCACAAAAATCACAATTACACACCCGATAGAGCCCCAAAAAGTTATTTTTAATAACATTCCCCCCTAAATAAAGGTTATCCCTAGCTATCCCTGCCTGTACAGCTATCCCTGTCTCATAGTCACAAAGTTCACATTCTCATATGACCCGGATTTGAAATCCACTATTCGTCTAAAATGGAGGTCACCTGATTTCGGCAGCCAATGACTTTTTCCAATTTTTTTCAATGCCCCCGGTGTCGTAGTTCCTCTCCCACCTCCCCTGCGCTGTTATTGGTGCAAAAAAGGCGCCAGGGAAGGTGGGAGGGGAATCGAATTTTGGCGCACTTTACCACGCGGTATTCGATTCGAACATGGCGAACACCCTGATATCCGATCGAACATGTGTTCGATAGAACACTGTTCGCTCATCTCTAATATTTATTTCCTTTTTGTTTATTGGAACAACACAGAAAGACTGAAAAAAGCCAAAAATGATATAATTTCACACAAAACTCCAAAAATGCAGGGATATAGGAAAGAAATAAGAAGGAGCTACAATGTGTGTAAACTGCTGCTGGCACAGGCATTGCTGGCACTAGTGGTACTACTCTTTGCATCTGTTTTATATTAGATTTCTAACAAAATTGCCACACTCACTTTATAGACAAAAAAAGTGTCCAGTCCGTCCTCCTCTCCTAAACCTTCAGGGCCATGTGCACCAGCATTATTGAGGAAGAAACGTTGGAAAAGAATACACTGCTTTTCTAATTTCATTTTCACGCTGACACCTTCAAGTTAATATTTGGTTGCTCACCCTTTGGAAAAATAACTGAGATCAGTCGCTTCCTATACTTTACAGAGACAGGTCACATCCTGAAGAAGTGGACTTGGCAGCTCAGATGAAAGAGACGGAAAATGTGTATGACTACATTCTGAGACGTCACCTGTAAGTCACAACATTTTTCCTGTACTGTAATCTCTCAAATGGTCTGCGGATCCTTGTATTGAACCAGTATCTTCCACTGTATGGTCAATGTATGGTGGTAACATGGGTATACCTTGGCATGGGGCCCACTGTCATGTGTTTGCTACACCCCTAGCTATGCATCTGTCTATGTGGTGTGATAGGCTAACTGGAAGCACGAAAAATTTCTACTTTAGGTACAGTACATATACAAAGGTGATGTGGCATCAATCACTCTTGGGATACTACTGGATAAGAAAATAAGATCAGAGATTTAGTTATTTAGAAATTTGACATATTTATTTATCTGCTGTACATTCTCCTAAATTCTAGGATCTCTCTGCTCTGTGATTCAAACCATTGCATCTGTGATATATCTAGATTTAGTATGTGTCATTAGGAAACAGTCTTGGAACTAGATCAGACCTTTCATTAAACCCTGCCATTCTTTTGAATTACAGTCATCCTGCTCATGTACTGTTTTTCACATGTTCCTTAGCATATGGTTCTGATATTTTTCACTCTGATACTGTTTTTCCTAAATGGTCTAACAGTCCTGTATCCAAAAAGCATTCTCCAAACGAAACATACGTGGAATGATAGGAGAAAACGGTGCTAGTGTGTTTACCACCCTTAGCTCTGTCACTGCTAAGTCTGAGACTTTGATGTATCGCAGGAGTAAGGTTCCCGTAATGACCTCCAGTTTGGAACCATCTGGCTTCTAAAGATAGCGGAAGGATAGTGACTGCTAACCAGCTTAGCATTATATTATCAGTCATATTGAATGTATTATATCTAGCACAATCTGGTTTGAAACACATTGCCCTGCTCTTCCTCTTTGTAACTTCTTCCCTCTGTTACATATTGGCCAAAATGAAAGGCTGTATCTTAGTCATCTATTATTATTCATCAGTTGACCCTTAGACTTGTCTGCCAAATAGTCAACATAGCATAAGAATTAATATGTATCACTTCAACAGTAATTCATTTGTAACTGTGATTCAAGATGCCTATAATACAAATGGGTTCAGTCGATGTTTTTTTAATAAAAGTTGAAGATACTTTCAAACATTGAATAAAAACCTCTCCAGACATCACATCCTGCAAAACTATAAAGCTCTAGATCTCAGATGTGTTTGGTAAAAGTCCAATACTATACATATTCCAGGCATACATTGAGCCAAACATGTAACAGGAATGAATCAATAAAAGACTTGGGAGACTGAAGGAAAAGTTAATGTTATGGGTCACTAAGTCACAGCAAAGAGGATAAGGTATATAGCTGGTGGTATTTATTAGATAACTACTTCCTATCTTGAAAACAGAAGACACCTGAAACACAAATACTTTTAGAATTTGAACAGCAGTGTTTGATCTTGAGTAATATTGGATTTATTTAAGAATGGCTATCCATATCATCCTTATGAAAAAGTAACCATAACCATTATGGTATTGCCATTGATTATTCCATATGCTTGTCTTGTATATCTCACTATACATGTAGGAAGGATGGGAATGGGCAAATACCATATATATTCGAGTATAAGCCAAGTTTTTCAGCACAGTTATTGTGCTGAAAAAGCCCCTCAGCTTATACTCGAGTCAAACAAAAAACAAAATTTTTTATTTTTTTTTGGGGGGGGGAGGGGTCTATGACCAGCCGCAATAGTAATGTATAGAATCTTCCATAAAATAGTGAAAAAAAAAGAAGCTATAAAAAATATAATAAAAAAATAAAATAAATAAAAGTTCTAAATCCTTCCTTTCCCTAGAATACATCTAAAAATAGAAAATGACTGTGAAACACAAACACATTAGGTATCCCTGCGTCTGAAAGTGCCCGGTCTACTGAATATAGGGTCTCTGCAGTGCTCCTGTTCCGTCAGGAAGGGGTTAATAGGAGCACTGCAGATACCCTTTATTCAGCCAGGCTGAATTCCAAGTGTGTGTGTGTGTGGGGGGGGAAACCCAGTCCTCAAGCTTAGGGAAGGGGCAGACAGACAACCAAAACACCCCCTCCCCTTTCCCACCACCCAGCATCTACTGCACCCAAAAACTCCGACCATTTAAATTTTTTAAATTTTCCAGTAGCTGCTGCATTTCCCCCCTCGGCTTATACTCAAGTCAATAAGTTTTCCCAGTATGTTGTGGTAAAATTAGGGGCCTTGGCTTATATTCGGGTCGGCTTATACTCGAGTATATACGGTATCTTATATGTACAAAGCAACATGGCCGTTCCTTTATTCTCTCAGAAGATAAGCCACTGCCAGACGTATCTGGGACTAGTTTACTTTTTTTACTATTATACTCTTTCCCTATTGAGTCATGCATGCATGTGCATAGAGAAGCTGGCTGACTGCTATATACATGGACAACTCAATAGAGCCCAAGAAGGTTTTCGCAATAGCGGGCAGGACTACAGAATGAAGTGGCCATAAAATATATCTGTACAAATACTTCATTACCATTCTCTAAGTGTTTAGATCCATAAGAAATATGTGGCTTATTGTACATAGGCCCCCTTTTTGTGCCGTACTGTTTATGCTTTAGTGGAGAGCTTCGATGAGTATGGCTCAGATAATTTAATTCAGATTTTGGCTGTTCTTTTTCTGTTAGTATACTCTTAGATAAAGCCAATTAAATGACATCAATGCAGATGTGAAGAATAAGGTAAGGTGCAGCCAACAGTCGTATTTGTAAGTCTTTAAGACTGAGTGTTCATTGGCATTTGTTATTCAAACATTGGCTTTGCTTCTTTTGTTGACTGTCTTTGTAACATTTTTGAAAAGGTCTTACAAAAAAGGATGGACTGAAATATACATGAAAAGTGAAAAAAATCATGACATATCTGGGCTTATTTATCTAAACTATTGAAACAAAATCTAGAGGTGTTTGTGCGGATTTTTGGAAAATGTAACTTGATTCTAATAGGTTGTTAAAAGTAGCAATACTAACTTTTACTTAGAATACTTTTCATAAACAAGCCTAGATGTCCTTAAGACGACTGAAGTTTTATGGTTTTAAAATTCTTTGTTGTGGTCATGTATCCAAATGTGGAAGTTCAAGGCTAAGGAGACTGGGAAGCAGAGTTTAAGGAACCCCTGTTTTTACCCATGACTTTCCCAAATAGATGTGCTGCAGAAGAATTCCAGGGCTGCAGTGCCTAGAATCGACATGGACTGGCCAAGGTAACACTAGTAATAACATGGTTGGGAACAGAGCTAAGGATTGCCACCAAAACATGAATAAGGCTGGATCCAGCAGGCATGGGGCAGAAGGCTAAAGTCATTGGTGGAGCAGCCAAGGAATCTAGTTCCCTATCAGGAGCCACAACCACCAGCAGGACTTGTTGAAAAAACAAGGAACAGTCAGTAACTTTACCAGATTTTGCTTCACATTTGGCTTTTGGCACCCAAAGAAGTAATGTACATTTTGCACCTTAGCTGATTCCCATCATTATACCATATTTTCATGTCCTAATGGGCCATGTCACTTGCCATTCGGTAGTAAAAACCCAGTGCAGTTACCCTCTGGGATTGTAATGTCAGGACTTACCTTCTGACTACTCATCACAAGCATAGACACAGTGGTAGGTAGTGATAGGGGTGGGAATAGCAACAGGCATTAATCCAGCATCTAAGTAGTTGTACTGTCATCCCCATTTCAACTTCCCTTTCCCCAATGGGGTAACTGCCAGAGCCATAATTTACTAGAAGCCCTCTTACTGCTCATTGATGGAAATAAAAAGCTATAGGCTCTCAGAATATGATTTTTTTTTAAAGTGTGTTTTTTATGAAAAATAAAAGTTTACAAAAATAAAAAAGTTGTGGCTAGCAATGAAAAATTTTAAAAAGTTTTTTGAAAGACCTAGAATAGTCTGGTATCCAAGTGGATAATCGACCACCAGATATTATTTAGCTTGTGGGAGATAATGTAATTAGTTGGGCTTTAAGGGATTTTCCTATGAACACAACCCTTCAATATCTGTAGACAATTAAAAGGTAAACATTTTTGTAAATAGAAATGACTACAATTTTTGGAGACTTTTCATGATTTTTTCTAGCAATTGTAGTAGTGACAATATTTTATCTTGATAGGTTGTCAATGGATATGACCATGATTGCAGGTATTTTCTATAGTCGGTCACTTATAAGAAACCCATCCATGATATTCCTAATGGTGGCCATGTTAGAAGACAAGGACAGTGCATGCACTAGAAGGGAATTTAGCAACAAACAGGAAACCATGGTTGGGTCAAAATACTGTTATGGCTAAGATGGTTAGAAAAAATCTTTTAATTTTTATTTAGATTTGCAAAAATGTTGAACTTTTAAATGTCTAGAAATTTTAATATGGTGATGGATTTCTCCATTTCTAAGCAGTGCCAGCCTTTAGTCAGTGTTTGGACTGGTTTTTAGTTCAGTCTGTAGTAAGCCTAAGTTAAGGGCATCAGTTTGTGCTTGTACTTTCAGGTTGGTTACTGGTAATTGGGCAGCCCCTGGTAACTGGGCATCTGCTTACAGAAAAGCCTTCTTGTAACTGCTTGCAACTGAACTCCATTGTTGCATCAGTGAAGAAACTATTCTCCAACAGTGGCTGGTAATTGTCATGGCAGAAAGAGACTAGAGCAAGGAGTGCCCGGGAACCCTTAACATTGCCCAAGTGTAACCCTCTCATCACTGAGCTGCCCTAGAAAATTTGGCACAAACGTCACCATGATACTGAAAGGAGGGAATTGCCACCATATTGGGCCTCCTCCACTTCTGTTAGCCCTCGAGGCTTTAAAGGTAAGATTGTGGGGAAACTCCTGTACACTTTAACTTGAATATTTTCGCTTACTTTTTAATTTCCTTAATTTCCTTGATTTGTACAAACATATTTCTAATTAAAATCTAATTGTCCCTTTTAACTGAGATATTAGTTGTACTTAATGTATTATCGTCTTTGAACATATTGAAAATACGGATGTCTTGTAAGTACTGTGCTCTCTCAGGATGACTCATGGACGTTTTTTCTGTTGCAGGTGGTGGTATAGTAACCTATGTATACAAATGTGTCATTTAGCGGCCTTTCCATAAAAAAGACATCAAAGTAGAATCTATAACAACAAAATTGAAACAAGGAGGCATACCAGGATTGGTATAGTATATGAACATTCAGCTTAGTAAATACTGAGTCTATTGTTCATTACTAAATCATTGTTCATATTCTGAGCTAATAAAGCCAGTTTATGACCTGAACTCATATCAAAGGCCAGTGTGCATTGTGCTCAGTGCCTGAGGCCCTTGTGTGAACAGATTAGCAATTAGCTATTGTGCCCTTGACATCTTTGTGCTTCGCTTCTATTTCCGACAGAACTAGTTTCATGGTACGCTACTTATTTTAATAAAATTTCCACGTGTAGTAAAGGGAATATATCTGATTGTAGATTTTTTATTCAGTTTTTTGTACATGATTTAGAACACACCTATTATCAATGGTCCCTGTAGTATTTGTATTACTATATAGTTATGTTCAACTCTAAATTATATTGCGTTTGGTTAAGGACTTCAATTCGCCATGAAACGAACGCAATTCAATAAAGTGACATAATAGCAAACCCCTTGAAAGGATTAAACTTACACAATAAACAAAGGGGGACAATACATCAAATAAAATATCACAAAACTGTATATGTCCAGAAAACGTAACCCACATATCTGAACATATCCAGCCAAAAGGTAAGGTAAAGGGGGACACAACTGTGTAGATGTAACTTTTTATTATAACCTTGATAATGAGATGACTGCTGGAAAGAGATTTCTGTGAAATAATACCATTATTAGGCTTAGTGGTCAGTTACTAGAGCAGGATTTTAGGATTTTTGTTTTAATATATATATAATGTTTAAAATAAAATAAAAAATATTAAAAATAAGTTTAAAATAATAACAATGTTAATAACAATGATAATGATGATGTATAAAATAGGCAATTTTTTGATGACACATTGAGGTGAAGTCCTGGGTATGTTGTTATAAATACAGATAACTAATGGACATGTGTGTAGCGGTATGGCTCTTTTTTTTTTTTTACCTTGGAATACACATATCACTGTTGTGCTACAAAGTGTCACTTTGGAAAAGAGAAAGGCATAGAGTGAAAAATGGTCAAGTATAAGTTTCATGTGATTAATTCTAAACAGTTGTTATTACATGTGTCGCTTGTCTATTAAAAAAAAGTCTATAGAACCTCAGTAATTTATAAAATATTGTTTAGGGCAGGTTCACACCTGCGCCCAGTCTCCGCTGTGTGGGTTTCTGTCTTCTGATCGACAAACTGGACAGGAGACGGAAACCCGGCAGTCAGTGACCACCCATGAGTGTCTTCTGGTCTCCGCAGCAAAACAGTTTTTTTTTTTAACTGCATGTTCGACTTTGTGTCTGGTTAAAAAAAAAACTGTTTTTCTGCGGAGACCAGAAGATGCTCATGGGCGGACACTTTTCAAACCCATTCAAGTGCATGGGTTTGAAAACTGAGGGTTCACACCAGCGCCTGAGCTCCGATTTCAGGTTTCCATCTTCTGCATGCAGGAGACGGAAACCTGTCACGCCGAGTCTGGCCGTGAGCGCTGGTGAGCGTTTTATGCGCTCTGCGGCGAAACTGCACAAAACGCTCACCGGCGCACATGGCCAGAGACTTTTCTTTTTTTTTTTTTTCTTTAAATGTAGATTGTGAGCCCCATGTAGAGCTCACAATGTTCATTTTTCCCTATCAGTATGTCTTTTTTTTTTTTTGAAGTATGGGATGGAAATCCATGCAAACACGGGGAGAACATACAAACTCCTTGCAGATGGTTTTTTGCCCATGGTGGGATTTGAACACCAGGACTCCAGTGCTGCAAGGCTGCAGTGCTAACCACTGAGCCACCGTGTGGCCCCCTGGCCAGAGACTTTTCAAACCCATTCAAATGAATGGGATTGAAACATGCCGGCAGGTTTCCATCTCCTGCCCCTGTTTTGTGCAGGAAACCTGCAGAACGGAGTACGGGCGCAGATGTGAACGCACCCTGACTGCCGGTTTCCATCTGCTGTCCAGTTTCCCGGGCAGAAGATCGGAACCTGCAAAGTGGAGACCGGGCGCCGGTGTGAACCAGCCCTTAATGAGGAAATGATTTTGCCTTTCAAGTTACTCATCATAGACAATGAATACAGGGCTTTTAGGAGAGAATGAAGTAGGGGGAATACAGGGTGCAGTACAGCTCCATGCACTTCTATGTCTGCACAAAACTGAGATGAAACCTCAATAAGTAGTTTTTACCAAAACACAATTCCACAAATAACTATGAGTAGAACAATAGTGGTATTACATTTTCTATAATACTGTATAAGGACATCAAAATTCATACAATATTAAAATGGACACACATATGTCCTACAGAGGTCATGAACACAAGAATGCTGATTTATTTGCTATTCATTTCCTAAACATATATCTGTAGTGTGTACAAGTCCCAATCTCTCTCACAGAGGGAGGCTAAGAGCAGGCAGGAGCATTAGCGCATAATGATTACAAGCTGTAGGCAATGCACTTACTCGCTTAGCCCACCATTTCTGAGCTGGACCATCTGCTATCCATGTGGGACCTCAGATTTCAACAGATTTTTGTTTTATTTTTCTTTCTCTCATAATAAATAATGAAAACCTCTTTCACCTTTTTCTGCATGCTTTTGATATAACATGATAAAAGACCTAAAGCCCTTTCTGTGCCGTGATATAATCAGTCTTCTTATCTTTATCAAAAGAAAATGCATGTACTCTTTTTTTACAAGACACCACATCTGATCTCAGTCACAACATAATGCAACTTCAATAAGTAGGGGGTCCTTCTTTCTTCCGGATGCCTTCAGAATATCAGGTCTCTCGAATCCGATGGCTTAGTGCTGTTTAAAAATAGTAAGAGGAAAATAGACAAAGAGAAAACCTATAAAACCTGATACCTAGTCCATTCTTAATTATTCTTTATAGTTCCTGTGCACAAGGTTACAAAAATATGGAAGCATTCTTTCAAAAACACCAGAAGTACCCATAGGTTGTGACTGGTATTACAGGTGGACCTAATGGAAATGAGCATGGTTGAGCGACATTACCACACACAACCTGTGGACAGATGTAACACTGTCTGGAAGATCACAGTCCTGCTTTTCTTATAATGCACTACTCCAAAAAGGACTTGATTTTTATTTAGCTTTAGGCTATTTGCAACTTTAGCCACCTGCAAGTTACTATAACCAGGGTACAACCTTATTGCTGTCTAGTGGGATCCATTTTAATTTTTTCAATGATTAGAACGTTGTTTAACATAAGGACCTATTAAGATACCTGAGCTGACTGGCAACATAAAGTCATCATATAACAAAATATTTTTTAAAAAATGTCTGTTAGTGCTATTAATGGGTTAATAAACGCACCCATATACCTTTAGCCATGTTTTGAGTGATTTCTGGGTGTCTCTGTGAGCTCCTGGTATCTCCTGCATTTGTTCATTTGGTTCAACTTCCTGTTATGTAACGTCTACACTAGCTACCTCTCACCTCACTCCCCCTTCCCATACACCCCCTCCCTATCTCTCTAGCTATCCTGCCCTTCCCTAACTACTCAGCCCAACCTCCACCCCATGTTATATACTTACCACACTTCTTCCTGTGAGAAAACTCCTCCTCCTGTACTGATTCTGTCTGTGCACGCTCTTCTCCATCACTGCTCTGTACTCTGCAGCGATGATCCACCTCTACTGCGTATGCATGGATGCGCAGTAGAGGTGGAGAAGAGAAGAACGCATGGACAGAATCAGTGAAGAAGTTGGAGGGGTCTCACAGGAAGAATCCTGGAGGGAAGTATAATGGGGTGGATGGGAGGCAGGAAGTAGTAGTGACTTCCCGTTTCTGGAAATGGGGAAATGGATTGTCACTAGATAATAAGAGAATGTCACTGGGGTGGTCACATGACCGCCCCAGGGACATGGGTAATTATACATTTTAGATTAATTATGTTATTGAGAAAGTAGAAAGAGGAGGGTATTTAGCTTGGTGTAGGGATTTCCAGTTATCTCGGAAACCACTTTAAAGATAACTAGAGATTCTTTTTCTGTTTTAGGCCGGGGTCTTCAACCTATGACTCGTGCGTCCCAGGATATTTTTCTGGCCCACCGGCAGGGGCGCACCATTTCCCAGATTGCTCACTAATGTGGGATCCGGTACAGGATTCCTCATTAGTCAGCAATCACTGCTTTCGGTTGTATGTTCAAATGCACATACAACTGAAAGCTGTCCGTGTAGGCTGTGGTCAGTGTAGACTGAGGCTTACACTGACTTCAGAATGTGATCTCTGCCTCGACGCAGGTGAGATGACGTAAGTCATCAGCTCCTGCAATCAGAAGAATGAGAATGCCTGGAGGCTCTTCATGGGTACTGAGGATCATATAATACTGGGCAGGGAGGTACTGAAGAGCATATAATACAGTGTGGGGGGATACTGAGGAGCATATAATACAGTGTGGGGGGCGTACTGAGGAACATATAATACAGTTTGGGGGGTATATTGAGGAGCAGATAATACTTTGAGGGGGGGACTTACTCAGGAGCATATAATACAGTGCGTGGGGCCACTGTGGAGCATATTATACTGTGTGGGGCCTTCTATGGAGCATATAATACTGTGGGGGAGCTATAATCTTAATTTTTTTTAAAACTATATTTCAGTCCTCCAATGGTCTGAGGGACAATGAGCTGACTCCCTGTTTAAAAAGTTTGAGGACCCCTGCTTTAGGCTATGATTATGATTTCTGAACATTGATCAGACTAGCCCATAAACACCATGGGGGAAAAGTCACAATACAGAACACATTGGTGTAAAAGAACAGTCTTATGCAAAAAGTCTTATGCAAATAAGGAATTCAGCTCCCTGAAACACTGCTCTTGCCATTCAGACCCTTACTATGTCCTGCCTGCACCACCCTTCATATAGGAGTATATCCTCCCACTGCTATGACATCACCCATTTTACTATAGCTTAAGCCCCCCCCCCCCCCAGTGCACCAACTGCCTCATTTGCATAAGAGTTCAGCTGTGTTTTTCCCCAAACCTACAAAGGGTATTTTATTTATCCTCAATGCGCTTTGTAATGCAATGGTGGGAGTTGTATATGATCGGGGAAGTGGTAGACTTTTAGCGCCAGAGCAGGTGCAGTACTTTGTAGTTATTGAGTCAGCAAAGCATTGGGCCTTTTATGCACTTTCCATCTCAGCATCTCAGCTGCAACCCTTTAATACAGTTCCTCATGTTGTTGTGACCCCCAATCATAATTTTCTTTATCTCTAATACTTCTGCTTTTAACAGAGTAGCTGCTTTAAACAAAATAGCTGCTCTAAACATGTATGACTGGTCCGCATAAGTACACTATTGCGCCAGCCCTGTCACTTACACCTATGTATTTATTTGAAGCTCTAGAAATTGGAACTTAATCTGATTGTCCAGGATAGAGCATTCCAGAGAAGTGGTGCAACTCAGGAAAAGTCTTGTATACGAACGTGGGAGGTTCCGATAATAAAGGATGTAAGTGTTAGGTCATTGAGTGAACGGAGAGCACAGGTTGGGCGGTAGACAGAGTTGAGGGAGGAAATGTAGGGAGGTGCAGCTTTATGGAGAGCCTTGTGGATGATATTTTAATCTATAATGAATAGGCAGCCAATGTAGCGACTGGCACAGACCGGAGGCATCGCTGTAGCGTCTAGACTGATAGATGAGCCTGGCCGCTGCATTCAGAATAAATTGTAGAGAGGATAGTTTAGTGAGGGGAAGACCGATTAGTAAGGAGTTAAAGTAGTCAAGGAGTTACAGTAGTCAAGGCAAGAGTGAATCAGAGCAACAATAAGTGTCTTTAATGTATCTCTGTTAAGGAAAGGGTATATTCTGGAGATGTTTTTGAGGTGGAGATGACATGAGTGTTCGAATGATTGGATATGGGGAGTGAAGGAAAGGTCTGAGTCAAACACAACCCCGGGCAGCGGGCATGCTGCCTAGAAGTTATGGTAAGACCTGTTAGATGGTAGAAAGGTCAGTTCTCCACATAAATTTATATATAAATAAAGAACATGTTCATCCAAAACTATTCTCACTGCTGAAAAACACTCTAAAAAGGATACATTACCAAACACAGGATTAATAAAATTATAATTATTTTTATTTCTCTGAAATACTAGCCCAAATTCATGGGAAAATATACTTGGTTTAATAAAGATTGAACAACCTGACCAGGAAAAATATTAGCACAGTTCTTGATTTAATTCAATTCACTTTTTTTCTGGAAAATATTAATAGAATTTGGTTTTGTGATTATTTTACTTTTCCGATTTTTATGTTTAGAATTACATTTTCAGAATTCCACTTAGAAACAGATGTAGACTTATTTTTATTCAAATTTAAATATTTTTGCTTATGAAACACCTATAATATTTTGTACAAATTTAGTTAAAAATGGGATATTCAACAAAGCTTCTGTATTAGAGTAGGATGACTGGGTCTATAATAGGTAGGGAGCCTTCACACGGAGTTTACGCTCCGCTCATTTTGAATGTAAACTCGTTCAGAGTGAGCGGCGTAAAAAAACAGATCCCATTGACTTCAATGGGTGCCGGCATATGCGCGCTACCAATTGAAAGCAATGGGAGGCTTATTTACCTATTGCTTTCAATGGGAGCGTGTGTATGCGGCACCCGTAGAAGTCAATGGGATCTGTTTTTTATGCCGCTCACTCAGAATGAGTTTACGTTCAGAATGAGTGAAGCGTAAACTCCGTGTGAAGGCTCCTGTAATATAGTAGATGTAACAGATATTTTCATGATATGCTAGGGCTATTTGCTTGATATTTCTAAATTATTGTCAGACATTAAAGTGATACTATGTTAACAAGGTTATACAATTAACCACCATCTTTGGAGTTTTAAAGCAATGTAATGCTACCATTTATATAACGTTATCTCCCATGAAGTCATAAACCATTCTAGGGTGTTAGAGAGCAAGTGTCTTGAAATTTAGCAGTTTTAGGAATGTAAATGAAGTCTTTCAGCAAAAAATGGGTACTAAACTAATGACAGTACCTTGTAGTGCTTCTTCTCCACTTTCCACAGATATATTTCTTCTTCTTAGTTGTAGCACCGTTATCATGAAAATCTGTGTTTTATTCTTATGCAAATGAACTGAAACAGACTTTAGGGGCATTTCTAGATTTGAAAGAGCTTCACTCTCCACTTTTGATACCTGCCCCTAACTGAAAAGAAAATGTGGCAACGCAGGAGAAGTCACTCAAGCAACAGGTGGGGTGGGGGTGGGGGTTATCTAGACCAGAGCATAAAGCCCTTACAGGAGACAAAATGCCCCTAACGCCATTTTCAGCTAATTTGCATAAGAATAGATTCCTGATTTTCATGAAAATGGAGCTGCAATGCAGAATAACAAAGGCATCTTTGGAAAGTATAGAAACAACCCTACAAGGCCCTGTCATTGGTTTGATACCGATTTTGCATGCTGACAGACTCCCTTTAATTATTTTTATATCAACACATCATTTTCTGAAATACTTAAATTGTAAAATACTGATTTTTAAGACAAGTTATATCTTGTCAACACAACACTATGACAACACTATTAAAGTCTTCACGCACTAAAAAGTCTTGAAAGACATGAATCATCCATCTGGTAAGGGATAGCAATGGGCTATGTCCCAGGCAATCCCCATTTTGACTTAATCTTAATCAACCATGCCACTAGTTTCTTCATTCTAGATCGGAAATATCTTTATTTCTGGTGCACATACCTCAGTCTCAATACTGGAGGGTTTCCTCTATATAAAACTTGGAAAATGTTATTCATTTCTATAATTGGTTAAAACACCAGAAAAAAAAACAATACAGCGTGAGAAGCAAATGAAAAACCTAATGTCTTTCCTTGTATATAAAGTAAATGTTTCTAATGGCACTGTTCTTTTTCTTCTTATACATTATCAGTAGTATATCTAAATTATAGCATACCTTCATAAGACCGGGACTTAAACCGGGACTTTGTTGAATGGTGCCAGCAGAACCACCTCAGGATTAATGCTGGGAAGACCAAGGAGATGGTGGTGGACTTTAGTAAACAGAGAAGTGCTCCGATCCTGGTGTAGATTCAAGGAACATGTATTGAGATAGTCAGGACCTATAAGTACCTGGGTGTGCTCCTCAATAATAAACTAGACTGGGCTGATCACCTGGAGGTGCTGCACAGAAAGGGTCACAGCAGGCTCTACCTGCTCAGGAGGCTGAGGGCCTTCAGAGTCCAGGGGCCACTTCTTAGGGCCTTTTTCAACTCTGTGGTTACTTTAGCCATCTTTTTTGGTGTGGCCTGCTGGGGAGCAGTATATCAACCAGGGACAGAAATAGACTTGACAGTCTGATCAGAAGGGCCAGCTCTGTCCTAGGGAGCCCCTTGGACCCAGTACAGGTGGTGGGTGACAAAAGGACACTGTCAGTGGTGACCTCCATGTGGGAGAACAAATCCCACCCCATGTATGAGACCTTGATGGCACTTGGCAGCACTGTAAGTGACCATCTGCTTCACTCCAAGTGTGAGAAGGAGCGCTATCGGAGGTCTTTCCTTCCAACCGCGATCAGGCTACATAATCCACATCAGACCAAGCGGAGATCACTCCGTACAGAAAACTAATGATTATGACTATGAGGTCTTCCTTCTTTCTTCTTCTGTTCCTTAGCTGCTATGGACTCCTAGTATATCTTCTCTTCTCAGCATATGTGTGTCTACTTCCGTAATATATTACTGTGTATTATCCTGTATCTGTATTACTATGCTGCTGTAACATACTGAAATTTCCCCACTGTGGGACTATTAAAGGATTATCTTATCTTATCTTATTTGCTAGCTGTACAGGTTTTGGCAGAAAAAAAGCATAGAGACTAAGCACAAGGACATAATATACTGTATGACCTTGGAGTGGATAAAATATTGTGATGCTACAACAATAACATTTGGTAATATAAGCATACGTTGTTTAGGAAAGTTGACTGTACAATGGAATAATAAACATGCACTTTTTGGCTGAAGAAAATATAAACTGCAATCCTTCTGTCAAACTTTTCACTGTCTAAGGACTGAGGTCAAGTATTATAAACTGGTAGGTGTGAGAGCATGAATCTCCATGAATCTCAGATACATAAATTTCCAGTGGTTTCCATGAACGGCAAGAAAAGGTGTAAACTCATCCAATAGTCAATACAAGTTTACATTTTGTTTCTGAGAATATACTCACTTCAAATACTATACTATGCCAACATACCAAACAAATATAGCCAAAGGGGGGAATGGGAAGTGTGCCCTTATTTATTTATTGTGTGTACTTCTATATAGCACCATCTTGTATAGCACGGGACCACAGAGTATAATAGCTACATGTCCAGGGGAGGTAAAAAACTAAAAAAAAAAAAAAAACCACTCATACTCACCTTCCCTTCCCTTTTTTGGGCCTCCTTGTGGCGTCCGATGTCTGGTGATGTTTGGTGCCCAGTGTGTCCATGTGACCACTGGTGGCCCAATCACAGGCCTCAGCAGTGAGCCTGGGCCGATCCCGTCACAAAAGAGTGCCGGGAATCACAAGGAGAGTGCCAGATGCTCCAAAAAAGGGGAGAGTATTATTATTATTATTTTTTTTTTTTACACCTCACCTGGGCCTCCACCTATATTACTCTGGGGTCTGAAGAGACACCAGAGTATAATAATGTAACTTTTCAATTTGATATAATGTTGGCTGCTTTCCTTAGAGAGTTAGAAATTAGATATAGTATTCTAGTAGCCTTGAGCATGTTCTACACTATGTTTTAAGCTAATCTATGTTGTGGTTTGTACCGAATCAGGGACCCGAGCCACCCAAACCCAATCTTTAATTATCACTGACAATATAAAAAAAATGAGTGTTTTGTATGTGCCTATAAAAGAATCATATGTACAATTAAAATAAAAAAAGAACAGAAGATGGAGATGAAAGAATACCAATAAAAAATAGATAAAATTAAGTGTCTGTCAAATTCCTATGCTTATACAAAAGAAGTGACCATTTTAAAGATCCTCTTGTGATGCACATTCCCCCCACCTCTCCATTCACTATGATTACATTACAAGAATTGGGGTACCTTCAGTCAAGATATAGCTTTATATATGCTTTCCCCAAAGGTGGGATCTGCATCTGTTTGACATTTAATGCATGTCGTGTGGGTATGCCATATATGTCTGATAGGGATACTCCTTTAGCTTAGTTCACACGGACACGGAATAGCGTATTTTGATCCTTATTTTGACGTGGGAAGCTGCGTCAAAATCGGGACCAAAATATGCCTGCTGCGACTGTCAGTCGTGGCTTCCCACTCCAGAGTAGGCCCAAAATGAATGGGCCTAGTCCGGAGGGTGCTGCCGTGAGGCAGACGCCGCGGCTCAATGAATCCACCTAAAGAAAGGGCAGCTCGCTTCTCTCTTCCATGAGTGGCAGCATGCCGCTCACAGAAAAAAGATCGCTAGCGATCTCCATAGACCACCATTGTGAGGGGTCGGATTATGATGTGGATTTCGCGCCATAATCTGCCCCCTCTGTGCCCATGTGAATGAGCCCTTATAGGCCTTTATAGGCTACAGATTGACAAATCACTGTGATAGCACAAACTAGAGATGAGCAGATTTGTTTCAATAGGTAAGCATATTCAATTCAATCTGAATAAATGTGGTCCCAGTTAAATGTGCCAATGACTTCATTTCATTGATTGAAAGTAACTCAGACCACATGATCTACACCAGGCAGAAACTACTGTAAAGTGATTCCAGCTGTCATTAGGTAGTTTACATTATGTGGTCCCAACTACTTTAGGTCACTGAAAGGAGGTCAATTGTAGTAGCCCAGCAAACTCTTCTAAACATTACTGCACTGTCTATTATACGTTAGCCTTGTTTTCTGTGTCCTTTAAATAGATTTCATATCGAATTGTGATATTGCCCCTTTAATGGTGTGTTTCACTGGGCATTATAGAGTGATAGCATAGTCCAGCCGTTCAGTTCTGGGAAGGGAGGCATAGACTAAGAGTCTTCACCGAGCTTCCAGAAAGTAAGGAAGTGTCCCATCCAGTCTCCCAAGTAGAAGGTGTGTGAGTTAGAGCAAAACCCTCTGCAAGTGTGAGATTCCCATTGAATTGAATGGAGGTTGGTTTCAGATGGAATTTGGAGCTGATTGTGAGGTGGAATCTGCCTCAAATTCAGTGCCAAGTTCCTCCATGTACCTCACTGACATTGAACTACTGTTACGGATGAGAAGATGCCCACTTGAAATGGGCAAACTTTGAAGAGTTGTTTTATGTTGTTTTAGGTTCGGGTGGTTAGAGCCAAAGATCTGTTTTGGATCGAATAGGTTTGTTAGGATCGAATATAGCCTAAAACATATTCAATGTTCCTAGGTTCATGACAGTGACATATATGTCTATGAGAAAACAGACGGTGAATACAAACTGCTATTTTAACAACACTATGCTGTCATATTCCCTTACTCTTTTTAATATTTAAAAATTCTGGAAATATGATCATTTTTTGGGAAAGATGCTTCCACAGTGGTTATATTCCAAAAACCGTAAAACAGGCTTATTTTGAAGAAAAAAAAATGCAAAGATATCAAAATTCTTTATTATGACATCAATATAACTGACTTCCTAAGTAAGTTGAGAGATGTTCCAGTGTTGCCTGCTAATTGTATTCTTGTCACCCTTGTAAATATACGTGTATTGTCATCAAAGAAATATGGAAGCTACCACCCGATTATTGGAAAGATACTCATCTGTAACTGCAATTCAACAATGGTTTTGTGTTGAACTCCTTCAGATTATTCTGCAGAAGAATTATTTAGTTTTTGTGGATGAGTTTTATGTACAGAGACGGGGACCATAATGGGGTTGAACATGGTCCCTCCATATGCAAATGCCTTCATGGCAGACTTTGAAGAACATTATGTGTACATATATATAAAAATACAAAAATGTGGGGCACTTTGCACACAGCACAAGGGCGTATGAAAACCCTAGAGGGCAATACTAATATAATAAAAACACCTAATATGCTATACAATTTAGAGGTTATTTGTTATACATATTTGATCAAACAGTATGAAGCCCACCTGCCACAACATTTAGATGGGAACCTATACTAAATAAACATACCTCTCTTGTATAGTATACATATTTTCCACTTCCCTATCTGCCTTAGGCTATTTTGAAATAGAGTGTGCTCTGGACCCTACTCACCTTGTGTTCACACTGTAGACCTTTCAAGGTCCAAGAGAGGTATGTTTATTTAGTTTAGGTTCCCATCTAAATGAGCTCACCTTGTCATGGCAGGTGGGCTTCATACTGTTTGATCAAATATGTATAACAAAGAAACTCTAAATTGTATAGCATATTAGGTGTTTTTATTATATTAGTTTTGCCCTTTAGGGTTTTCATATGCCCTTGTGCTGCATGCGGATTGCCCTGCATTTATATATATATATATATATATATATATATATATATATATATATATATATATATATATATATATAACGTCGCATTGAGCACCTGTTCACACTGGGATGTGCAGTGTTAACCTTTTTTGATATATAGGTCTTATATATGTACTAGGTTTCCTATTTATTTTTGCTTATTTTTCATATTTAGATATCACCTACATTATAATAAGTAAAATGTATTCTGGGAATGGATTAAGAATATATCTATACCTTTCAGTACTTAACTGCAATATTATAATGGTACATTCTTTATATTAAGCAGTCTCCACGACAATGTATATATCAGTCTTATTTGCACTTCATAATGGGTTTATTTAAAAAAAAATTGAAATAATACTATTATCTTTCACTTCAATAGCTGCAGCCATTTATATCACACAGATAAGGACGTGTCTGGAAAAACCAAACATACGGAGCAGTCAGAATATCACCAGTCCTATAAAACTGTCTCTATTCTTATCACATATAGAATGTCAGGCTTGTGCACAATGAATAAACAATCAATTCAAAAGGCCATTTCCCTGTGTCTGAACTTACACAAGGCCTAATAACTTGGGAATTTGAGCTTACGCTTGGCTCACACTAGTGTTTGGGTTTCCATCCTTCAGGTTCACATGGAAGAGGACCCAAAAGATAGAGACCCTGTCCGCTTAAAAAGTTACACACGGAAACAATAATGGGGTTCACCAAGTTTCTGCCCGGTTTCAGTATAAAACTGGTGGAGAGAAAAGTACTGCAAGGAGGACTTTTCTCTCTGTCAGTCTTATACTGAAACATATTTTCCAGTGGCGTAACGATAGGGCCCAGAGGGGTATGCAGCTGGAATTGGCTGGGACCCTGGACCACCATAATGGTGGTTGGGGAAAGCCTTGTTCCCCAACCATTATACGTATTTTTAATGGAAAGGGGCCTGACTGGGTTGCTTTCCATTAAATGCCATCCCAGGGGAGGCTTATAGAAATAAAAAAATACTTATACTCATCTGTCCTGGGCTGAGCATCCGCTTCGGGGCTCTTCCTGTTGTAGATGCTAAATCCTAGTTAGCTAAAGGACCTTTGATGACGTCATGACCATGTGATCAGACTCTTGTGTGGGTGGAGCTTTTCTTTATTATACAGGACAGTGTGGTGTGGTGTCCACTGCAGAGCATGTAATATACATGCCGGGTGCTTCGCTGCTCACTCATCATATTCTCGATAACTACAGTTGTGGGTACTAAAGCTATATCCCTTTCAAGTATCTGAGATATTGCTTCAGCTCCTGTAACCGCCACTATCAAGAATTCACTCTAGGAAGGGGGTAGGGGGCCCCGGACTAAAGTTTTCACTCGGCCCACGAGAATTTAGTTACAGCTCAGGTATTTTCTATAAACTATGACAAAATCAGAGCAGAAGTATTGGCCATTTGGGCATCTCTTTGAAAATTCATTCCTCAATTTGTTCACTCACTAGAACAATATTCTTTAGTCTTCACTTTAATATACTGGGCATCATAAGCAAAGAAATCTAAGTCCTTATCTTTATTAAATTGTGAAAAAAAAAAGCTCTATGTGATTACCTTATCTTTTGCCAAAATCTGCTCATAATGGAAATTCAAGGATTAAATATAGCAAGTAGGCTAGGCTGGTCATATACATTAGACAGTTGTTGGCCGAATCCTTTTTTTCAGACAATAGATTTTATTGAAATTACACAGTACAAGTAATTTACAATATGGCGGTGAAATAAAAACAAGTTTTCTCATAAACTCAACACGCATATACATATACATAGTACACAGGCTTACCAGAGTGCCATAACAGAGAACAATAATAATTAAATTCGCTGCACAATGAGGGCGGGGGAGGTAAACACTGTTAGCTGAGTCATTACCTACCGTACATATGCACACTTGGTTTGGCCAAACATGCAAGCTTTAAATCTCAAGTAATCCTCTGCCAGATTCCTCAGGCAGTGACTTTTCTTCCCTGAGGGCAAGAAGATCAACATTAACTTAATATGGTTGGGCAGCTTTAAGGGAACCTATCAGGTTGGTTTGGGAAACCAAATCTCCCTTTGACACCAGGGTTTAGTTTCCCCAATTGCCCTGTTTTAAATCCATCTGTGCCTGGAGATAAGCCTCATGAGTCTCATCGGACACATCTCTGGTGCTCCCAGCGCCTACACATTTCTTCAGTGAAGCCGAGGATGGATACGCTGGCTTTACTGCACAAGTGCTGGAGGTATGGGCATGTACACTGAAGCTGGGGTATTCTCCTCTGACTTCAGAGAAGAACTGCACCAATGTGAGGAGTATAGCGGCAGGGTGACTATAAAGCCTTTTTATTTTTGTGGCCACGGATTACTTTATACCAGGGCGATTTGGGAGACTAAGCCCCCAGTCCAAAAGGATCTGTGGATGATTTAGTGTCCCTAATTGCCCTGACAGATTCCCTTTCAGTCTTGTGGGTTCTGATTACTCAACAGCATCTAAGGAGAGTGACAGTAGCTTTAGATATGATACTAGGACTGAATATAGCTTCTTTTTTCTCCAGTGTGGTGCTAGTGGCATCCCAGCAGAAGTCATAGAGGTATATGTCTCTGAGACTTTAAGACCACTGTTTCCCTTAATGGGCAATGTGGAGGAATCAGTAGTTTAATATTGGGCTTATCCCTGTAATAGACATCTGCACAGCCTATTTGTAGGCTGGTTGTGTCACTTAACAATTTCTGCTTGCCTTGTTTCCTTTAAAACCCAAGAGGAGATTGTGGGTAGCGTACATGTTAAGCTTCCCCCATCAGTGGTTAGTATATATAACTAAGAGAAGATCCATTATCTCGAGTCTTATATTTTTGTATTAATCTTGTGTATAAGTTCATCAGTATGAATTTCAGGGCTTTCCACAACATTCTGGCATTACATCCATCACTATGAATGTGTTTAGAATAAAATATGTTCATTCTTTTTCTCCATTGTTGAGTTAAATAAGAATAAATCAGCGACTGAAAGCTTCAAAACCTTCTCCGTATAGAAATAACAAAATACTGATCCTTCAAAGCATTGCTAGCAGCTCAGTAAATGTAAAGGACAACATATTGAAACATATTTATGTATTCTCAGTTTATGTTTGAGCACAGTCTAATACACATGCTCAATATAAACATTACAATCGCGGGAAGATTTATCATCACACATGGAGGTTAAGAAAAACACAAAGGGCAGCTCCCACTCTTTCAGAAGATTGAGGAAACCACAAAACCACTATGAGAAGGTTTATCATATCCCTCCAAGGAGCCTCCTTGGACCCATTCCAAGAATGTTGGTGTCTTTCCAATATAAATATGTATGGCCTTGGTTATACAGTATGTAATGTTCAGAGCTAATTTATATTCCATGAACGTCTCTCACTGAAGCCATTTTGAATAGATGATGTAATTGTGAAACAAATGTATCAGTTTCTGCAGATTTACTTAGTGCATGGATACATCTTACTGGTCTGTAGATTCTCATCCCGTTCATAGGTAGTCTTTATATACAGGAAAATGGACAGCACAAAGTTATAGCCTCAGTGACAGAATATAACATAAAATTATTAACATGGAATAACACATTATCTATTCACGTTTTATCTATATACTACAAATATTCAATGTAATTTCCATTGGTGACACAGCAGATATCTATACAGCAGTCCAGTTCTGTCCAGACGTGTGCCAGCATACTCTTGGATATGGATGCTACTGTATCAGTCATCTCAGGTCATACAAAAATGGGGGTTAGATACACTTGATGTAGCACAGGGGTGAATCTAGCCTCTCTGCTGCCTGAGGCGAACTATAGAAAGACGCCCCCCCTCCAAAATGAAAAAGAAACCCAACTCAGCTATCTTTGGCTGCGTGATAGGACCTATCTAATTAGGACATGCCCCCCAATTGGTAAACCAAACAAAATCCCCTAATTTGGCCTCACATAGCATATCATCACCTTTTTCCTGGCCCCCAAATGGTATAAGGCCCCCTTTTTCTGACCCCCACATAGTATTTAACCCCTTTTATTTCCACCCACAGTATATGAACCCAATTATTATGGCCCTCTACAGTATATGACCCCTTTCTTATGGCCTCTCTCAGTATATGTCCCCCTTTTTTTTGCCCCCATAAAGTATATGACCCCTTTTTGGGGCCCCCACACATTATTACATTATATTACCCCCTTTTCTACCCACCCCACACAGTATATCACCCCTTTTTATGATACACATATAGTATATGACCTTCTTCTTTTGCCCGCCCTTCTCCCCCACACACGGTATGTGATCTCCCTCCTGTATATATTAGGCCTCTACCCATTGTGTTATTGCAGTAGTTAGCAGCTTATAATTTTTACTCACCTTTCTACAATCCTGTCTAGGCTGACCTATGCTAACACTTGCAGAGCATTCAGTAGCTGACGCTAATGAATGCCAGAACGCTCCGTCCTGGCATTCTTCAGCATTGCCATGTAAGTGCAGCGCCACCTAGAAGCAGCATAGAGTGGACTGCACAGTATCATGAGCAGGTGAGTAAAAACTATTATCCACTATCTATTGAAATAAGTAGTGGACGATTTTAAAAAAAATGCCACCTGCTTTATTCCTTAAGGTGCTGTCTGAGGCCATCAACTAAGGTCACCTCATGGAAGATGTGCCCCTGATGTAGCTCCACAGAAAGAAGTCATCTGATGTTAGGTCTGGTGATGATGAAGATCAGTACACCTTTGGTGAATTATTGTTTCGGGGAATGACTCCTCTTAGTCATGGCTCCAAGGGGAGTCATTCCCTGAAACGCGTAAGATTTTTGTGCTTTTCTGCCTGAATACCATGGAATGTTTGTCCACTTTTTAACCATTGTCAAGATTATGACTACAAAATAAAAGCTAAGTTTGAACTTAAACCAGGAGTAGCAGAGAGCTGGATATATTTTATCGTCTTGGGGTACAACACCAAGATGCAGCCAACATTATGCCGGAAAAAACACGGTATTACACACTTTGCATTATCAATGGCTACACAGCAGACAGGAAAAAAGTTAAAATGTAAGGGCAGATTCACATCTGTGCCCGGGTCTCCGTTGTGCAGGTTTCCGTTTCCTGCATGAAAAGGAAACCTGCAGGCATTTTTCAAGCCCAATCCCATGAACTCCGGTAAGCATTTTGCGCTCTCCGCGGCAAAATGTTTTTTTTTTTTTTTTTTAGCTGGACACAAAGTTGGACATGCAGAACTTTGTGTCCGGTTAAAAATAAATGGTTTTGCCTCGGAGAGCACAAAATGCTCACCAGCGCTGACGGCCGGACACGGTCTGACAGGTTTCCATCTTCCGTCTGCAGCAGACGGAAATCTGAGAACTTAGACCGAGGCGCAGGTGTGACCCCAGCGTAAGCCAGCACCAAACAAACTCTGACTCTCAGGGGATGCTAATAGGTCCTGGAAGAGAACACTATGTAAGGGCATTTATGATTCCCTACCTAGAGCTGCCTAACTGATGTTTGGTTCACACCTGCACTTGGGTTTCTGTTCTTTGGATCCACTTGGGGATCCGAAAATTGGAAACCCCAATCCACTTAAAAAGTGGTTACTTGCAGAAATCCGCAGACCTTATAGACTATAATGTCTCACTGCATTTTTCAAGTGGATTCGGAGACAGAGTCCCTGGACCAAATCCAGGTGCACGTGTGAACCTAGATTAGGAGGTTAGCCTTCACCTCCTTACACCCCTAATGAGCTGATATTTATGGTCTATCCTACAGATAAACCATTCGTTTTATGGAACTGAAAATCCCTTTAATATCTAGTTTCATATGCACTCCAGTATGGTCATATACAGTAGAACAAACTATGAAAACCATAGTTTGATCACGTGTTGAAACTAGAGACAGGAATACAAGGAGCAGAGAAATTTCACCAGTATTAAAGACTCAGTACACATTCAGATCATTCGCAAGAGATAATTCCAGATGACAACTTTATAATCTGAGAAATATATTATGTAGTAAGGAAAGGTGAAGGTGTCGAGCTCTGGCAGCCAAAATAAATAAAGCTGCAAGCGCAGACTCCACGCATCCTAAGGCAAATGTGCTAACTTTTCAAACACTAGTCAAAATATTGATGCCCTTTTGACACCAGAAATGTCATAGATGCAAGAATGGAAATAAGTATGCTTTTCTTGGATCGGGGAAAGCAGTCTTATTTCTAAAACAATTCTAGAAATTCCCTTGTAAAATGTGTATATCAGACAATAGTTTTGGGTGATGTAAAATATTAAATTATCTGACCAGGTTGTTTAATTTTGATGGATAAAGTAACACAGTTTTCCCTTTGTATACAATATTTAACGCACTGTAATTATGATATAGCGAATAGAGATGAGTGAGTACTATTCGAAACTCCCGTTTCGAATATCACGCACCCATAGGAATGAATGGAAGCGGCTGGCACGCAGACTTTGCCGGTGTCCGGCCGCTTAACCCCTGTGTGTCGTCTGCGTCCATTCATTCCTATGGGAGTGTCCTATTCGAAACAGGAGTTTCGAATAGTACTTGCTCATCTCTAATAGCGAAGAACTTTGTGAGAGGTATGCTTTAGATAGTTATGGAGCAAAAGGAGGTAAAAAAACCCCCTTATTTTCAATCCACCGCTAGGGTGCTGCATGAATGGTATCGCAACTCTATTCATTTGAAGCCATTCACATGGGTGTACACAAGACCCCTTGTCCCATGTTTGGTGGGATCAGTGATCAGACACTTTGTTTTTGTAAGAAAGCCCCTTCAATCTTTTGTTGAAGTTTGTTCACATTACAGACTCTATTCTAACAAGAACATTCATCTTAACCGTGACATTCTCCAACGTCTTATTGGATTGCAAAGTAGAAACAATTGAAACAAAGTTGTTATAATATGTAGTTAATTGTAGTTAATTGATAGGACTTAAGCGTGTCTCTCCAATGTAATAAAAAACAGTTATGATAATATACTCTAGTGCAAATATGCTTGTATCAAATTGATATTTAACTAGTGTATATGCAACATTCAGTCTACTGGATGACATCTACAGGGATAAAAGATAAAAAGAAATAAATGAATATGGTAGACTTGCTTCTAGAAGTCACACAATTCTGGCTATGCATGCCACATAATGGTAACACTGTCTACTTCGCCCTTCCTTTTACAAGATGTTCCTCATTAAAATGTCAAGATATTTAAAACAACATTTTTGAGCTATCTTTGAAGTTCCTGTTCCAACAGATTTCTCAGTCTATAAGATTTTATAAAGAAGATTTGAGAGTGGAAAACATCACTGCAAAAAAATACTGATCTGTAGAATTGTTTTGGGGAAATGGTAGAAAAACTTCAATGTGATGTCACCTCATTGATGTCAGGCTTTTCCAAAACTGGCACAAGATGACACCCATCTGATGAGCATTTCAGTATATAGATATGGTAGTTTTCATGATTCAGGGAATATTCTGTTCCTATAGTGCTATATACAGTGCTGTACAGTGCATGGTGGGACATGTACTGTAATATCAAAATTCTGGACAACTACTTCAAACTGTTCAAAGTTTCAACTTTGGGTCTATAAAAAAAAGCGTAAAAAATTGTCTTAAAAACATAGTCCACGGTAATACACAAATGCAGTGAGTAACCTCAGATCCACCAAGTAACATGTAGACCACATTTCTCCCAAAGCGACTGACACTATCCTGCTACTGAGGTGATCTAGAATTATATATTTGTACAACAATTAGCTATATCATTTATCTTTATCTGAAAAACTAAAAAACAAATCATTCATGCGAATGAGAGTTTATTTTTACTTACACAAGAATTGTTTTGGGGAAGTGGTAGAAAAACTTCAATGTGATGTCACCTCATTGATGTCAGGCTTTTCCAAAACTGGCACAAGATGACACCCATCTGATGAGCATATCAGTATATAGATATGGTAGTTTTCATGATTCAGGCGGGTCCTTTTGTATATACTCTAACTTTTTTATACAAATCAAGTGTCCTGTAGTGCAAATTTCCCCAAGGTGGGACTATTAAAGGATTATCTTATCTTATCTTAACATACCATGTATTGTTTCAAAGTATAGTTTTAATGCAAGTGAATTCCATAACCCACAATACTTATTCTAAAAAAAACTTCAATAAAATAACTGGAATGAGTAATAATGAGAACAAACTAATGTTCAGAAACCCAATATGCTTTATAATTTAATAAAATATAAATGAAAATCCTCTTTCCTGAATTAGTTATTATTGAATTAAGCAAGCCATTTACCATTTTCCCACTAGTACATATCTAATACTGAAATGAGAACCTTAAAGGGGTTTTCCCATCTCCCTCTCTCAACAGTTTGCCCGTCTCTTCTTCTCACTTCCTGTATTCTTCAACAAGCTGGTGGCCGGCGGGTTTTGGCTGTTTGAAGGACAGAACACTATGAAGTACCTCATTGCCTTTACTATGATAAATTATTATGTATCTAGAAATCTAATTTAAATGCAGATCAAATATGCACAGTAAATGTATATTACATTACGCAGAGTTGGAGAGAAAAAACTTGCATGATGCAGTGGAGAAAAAAAACTTGCAGTAAACTCAATGTTATCTCTGTGTTTACATAGAGAGATGAAACACACGGTCTGATCCTTTATCAGCAAACAGCAATTAGTTGACATGATTACAGTAAATAACAGCTCCAGGGAGCAAAGAGTGAACCAATTGGAAGCTTAGTCATGAGAGACAATACAGAGGATGACCTGCACATATCTCTAAGCTGTTAGTCTCTCTGATATAACTACTTCCCATATCATTACACCAGCAGTTGGGACAGTGTGTTGCTTCACAGCAAAGGCAGGATTAAAGCACTGACGATGAGATTTTCACACTCAAACCTGACCATCATAAGATCACAACTAGAACCTGGAATAATCATTGAAGACAATAGATTTCAGTCAGTAGCAAGGACAGTGACTGAAGTCCCTACCTGCTTGCCTCAGCTACCCTAAGTGGTAGAAGACAACTGTGCGATACGTCCCTTCCACTTTCACAAGTGTAAATACAAATGGAGACAAGACAAACAAAGGAGAATAGGTAGGAAAATAGTCAAGGGTTTGAACAGTGAGGCAGCCGATGCCCTTTCTAAAAGTCTCTCAACTAAGCAAAATATCTTTGAGTGCATTGTAGAGTGATGTGTACACTACCCAAAAGTAGCCTCTGAGATCTTTTCTCAGTGTAACAGAAGGAGCACTTTTAAGCCTTCTTGTGGCAAGACCCAGTGTCTAATCAGGCCACACCAGTAATAATTTTCATATCTGCCCTTAGACATAACTGTATAAGGAGTTTTGCAGGAATCCTACATTGCTATTTCTACATTATAATATAATGTATATTCTTCATTGCAATAATGTAATTCATTACTGTGCTGATCCTGTTATTGTATATATTGCACCCAAATAATAGTTTCATCAGTATCCCCTTACTGGCTCAATCTACTTTCAGAACTTTATCCGGTAGTCTTCAAATAGCCATTTTCCATAAAGAACAGGAATTACTCAGTGAATTCATGAATTACATAGACGGCTCATTGATTTTAGGTACCATCTAAAATAAAATTTTCCCTGCACCAAACCAAGTGTTTTCCTCTTTAGGTCTTAATGTGATCATCAACTCTCCAGGGACCATAAAATAGGGCATACTTTAGAGAATATGAAGGTGGTCATACACATGTATTAGATGACTATTGGCTAAATATGAAATGTATAGTTGTCCCCAACCCCCAAAGGCTGATATTGGAGGAAATAAGAATAGGGCTTGTTAGATTACAACATGGCCTATTCTTTTTTTTTTCCATTGAAGATATGCAGCACACAGTGTAGTTCCCTCTCCATACTGAATACAGGCATCCTTGACCAAGCCAACTATGTATTTGTATAGCTGTGGGGTTTTGGAAGACGTAGATTTTGTCTAGCAGCTACCTCAGGTATATGGGCACCTTACCAGTCATTGTAGATAATGTTGTATACATAATTCTTCTTTGTGGCAGAGGACAATGGGTGGGAGTCGATGACATCATTGAGATATAAAAACATTTTAGGCTCAATTAAAAAAAGATGAAACTACAATTGTTACTTGATTGGAAACATATTGAAGATCAAATGAGTGAAAACTTTCATGTGAATTTGTTGACAGACTGATTATAGAATAACTACTTGTGGTTCTGTTCAAGCAGTCATGGTATCTTCCTTGCCAAGACAGTTCCAAGTTGTGAGGAAATAGATTCCAGAGAACAGCTTGGTTTTTGGCCTTGTGCTATTACTTATAAGTCACTTGCCCCATTCTTGAATAAAGGCGAACTATTCACAAATAGGATGCCGAAACGTCAATCAATCTATAATAATAGGACACAAGTGCTTACATCATGTGTAAAGCTGTGGAATATCACCTCTACATGAGATACAGTTTTAGCCCATGTATCATGAGGTAGCATTCATTGCCTGCCTACAAGAAAACAGCAATGATATTTCATCAAAACAGGTTATTAAAAACCTCTCTGTGGTTCAGATGTGGTGAAAGACTGGTTATGAAAAAGAAAACTAGTGGAAAGGAAACAAATTAAATCAACCTGGATTTCTGATCTGATTTGTGTGTCTTCATTCATCTAATCTCATTCAGGGTTTAGGAGTCCAGTGGGCCATCACTTGTCTTCTCTGCAAGTGTGTATCAAGAGATAGCTGTCAGTAGGACTACATAGGACCACCTACTGGACTCTTAAGCTCAAATTGAGCAAAAGATTTAAATAAGTAAAATACAAGTTAGAATACATTTTTACCCAGAAAACTATACAATCTTTTTGCAGACTTTTGCTGTCCACCAGTGGTTTTCAACCTGTAGCATACATACCCCTGAGAGTATGCCCCACTATCCCCAGGAAAACACACCCCCTACAGTCCTGTTTGTGGGGTTTGCCACCCACAAACTAATATAATACTTTGGGGGTCTTTTCAGTCCAGCTAAGAAAACATAACAAACAGTGTTACTCACCACCCCTGGGCTCTTCTTCAGGCCTCTCTCGGCCTCTTGACTGATGTCAGAGACCGCTGAGGCATGTAATTGGATCTCAGCAGTGATCTATGTCATGCAAGTGCCTGAAACCAGGGGAGGAGAGTAATACTGGTTGTTATATTTACTGAACTTCTCTGGGCCTCCACTTATTATACTCTGGGGTTGGAAGAGACATTTGTCACTAGGGGATACTTGGCTTAAAAAGGTTGAGATACACTGTGCTACACAATGCAAAGTGGACTTCACTTTTGAAGTAGAAGGTTCCCTTTGAGTGTCTGCAGATAGATGTCTATAGCATCTTCCGGAATTCTTTGTTAAACGGGCTCTATCATTGGGAAAAGTCATTTTTAGATAAGCATATCCTTGCATAGCCTTTAGAAAGGCTATTCCACATCTACCTTTTGTATGTAAATCACCTCAGTGGTTTTTGAATAAGCCTCTGGGTGCACCCCGGAAGTCTCATTGTGCACCCTCTGCCTATTCTTTCCTAACAGGTTGCTGCTGCTGATGATGATGATTTCCTGCTTCCTGTTTGCACACACAGATAGGAGAGAATAGTAAAGAGGAGGCTGCTGGGAACTTCCTGTGCTGGCTGGAAGCTAATTAGCATATGGTTAAAACAGACTTATTCAAAAACCTCTGAGGCAATTTACATACGAAAGGCATGAAGCCTGATGGATCTTAAATGGAAAACCTAATAATAAAAGAAAAAAGATTCAGAAAAAAGAATAATGAATGTAAAATACACTTTTTCCACTAAAACATACCAGGAGTTAAAAGAAGCGTTGGCCTCAAATCCCTGAAATCTTATCTGTAGACATTCATTATGAAATCTATTCCATCTGTATCACCATACAGCTTTGGAGCAGATGTTCTGTGTCTGTTTCAGCAGATGTGGTGAAAACATTTCTCTCTCTGAGGCCATTCAGGTAGCTGCTTGACTTAGCTTTTGCTACAAGGATAAGTCGTTGGATAGAAATTCTTGAAAGATACATGATGATGCTGAAATAGACATTAACAGCACATAAAATACGGTTGCTACTATTATACAAATCAATATACAGCTTATTATATACAGTTTAACCTAAGTTGTAAAGAATAGACCCACCTTCCTTTAATTTCTCATGCTCATGTATTTTACAGTTCAGTATTGCTAAGCTTGGTAACCCATAAGAAGTTTTTCTTTTTTATATCAGTTGGTTTATGTCATGCTGAGCTCTGGAAATAAAAGATCATATATATATATGCCCTCCATTTGTAATATTTGTTTTCCCATATATATCTTAAGTATTCAAACAATCCTATATTATAGAATTGTCCCACTCCCCCCATCCTCCGATCTGCCCACATTTGAAGAAAGTTGTTAGCAGGGCGCAGGACCTTTTTAAGGAGAAAACTGGCAAAGATGAGTTGATAAAATCCCATTTTGTATCTTTGTCTCTGACTGGTTGGGTCTGCACCATTGCTGCAACCAAACTACCTTCCCCACAATGTAAACAGCACACATCACACAGATTAAATGTTTATAGCAGATATTGCTCATATTTTACATGAATCCTGCACGTCACTCAAATACTGCAGGAATGCAGCAAACGCCACTCACGTATTACATTTATACAGGACACATCACTTATATTGTATACATGCAGCATATGTCACTCATATATTACCTACACACTTCACTCATATACTACATGCATGCATCACTTATATTACATGGATACAGCATATGCCCATATGCCACTTATTTATTAAATACATACAGCACTGTCACTAGAGATGAGCGAACACTAAAATGTTCGGGGTTCGGAATCCGATACGAACAGCCGCTCACTGTTCGACTGTTCGAACGGGTTTCGAACCCCATTATAGTCTATGGGGGGAAATGCTCGTTTCAGGGGTACGCAACATTCGATCAAATTCTACTTACCAAGTCCATGAGTGAGGGTCGGGCTGGATTCTTCTCCCTGCGCAGCGTCCCCGCGTCCTCTTCCGGCCTTGAATTCACTCTGCTAGGCATCGAGCTGGGGCAGAGCCGACTGCGCATGCCCGCACTACAAGCGGGCATGCGCAGTCGGCTCTGCCCAGGCCCGATCCCTAAGCAGAGTGAATTCAGAGCCGGAAGAGGACGCAGGACGCTGCGCAGGGAGAAGACTTCTAAATGTAAGAGAAGAACCAGCGTTGATTGGCAATTTATAGCATTCTGCCAATCAACGCTGGTTCTGCATCGAATCTTAACTTCGAACAACTAGTAGTACTCGATTGAGTACGAGTATTTCGAATACCGTAGTATTCGATCGAACACCTACTCGATCGAGTACTACTCGCTCATCTCTAACTGTCACTCCTATATTACATGTATACAGCACGCATCACTTGTATGTTACATACATAAAGCATACACATCAAGGTGCATATTTTAGTCACTTATATGCTACATGCATATATTGGTAACACCATATGCACATGACTCAGCACATACATCACCTATATACTTCGCATATATCCCTTGCTCACACTGTAATATACTTGCTTTACATCTTGGAACAAAGAGTTGCAAGAACTTCGGATCCAGATGGCGAAGACTAAGAGACTAGGTTTAGCCACACAGATGAGATGTGTTTCAGAACATTCTTCACGTCTATGTACTGTAGCCGCTAGTGGTAATATTTAATCATAGATTACAGAATACAACAATGTGGGTGCCACAATTGTACCGTACACAAGACTCCTATAAAAGAAGTAGGATGAGTTATACTATATAATAATACTAGTCTACTCTCGAAAACAACCAGAAAAGGAAAAAAATGTTCTCTGACTTCTGGAAGTATTTTGTTCCATAGACACCATATATTTGTGGGATTATAGAAATCTTGACTGTTAAATTTGTTAACAGTTACTTTTGCTAAATCTGTTTTTCTGTCTTCCATAGAATTATGAAGACATATTAGGAAATTAATCTTCAAAAAGGTCTGCACTGGACAGTCCTAAGTGGCAACTACCATACTTGGCAGCCTTTTAGCTGATAAGGTCTGGGGACTCAATGGCATGGGAATATCACACATTTTACTAAGTTAAACAAACTGTCAAAAAGAATCATTAAAAAGTAAACACATACAATCAGTGTGATAAGAGAACATGCTATGTGTTTTCTAATAGGAGAAGACATCACATTCTTGTGTAAACCACTTGTCAGATCAAGGCTTATGGCTTTTGGCCTCATATACAATTGTTTTTCAGTAATTAACACTGAAGTATTTTTTCTAAACACAGATGTTACCTAAAGGAGGTTGGTAGGGAAATGAGCTCAAGCAGGAGGTAATCACGTATGGGGTGAAATTCTCCATGGGGTGATCTGTCATACAGTAGGTGGTCTCTCCGGCGGGTATACTACCACTGTTTATACAACACATATTTTGAAGCACTATTCAAGTCAGATCTACCTAGGTGTAATGGGTGACAGTCTTGCAAGCCTTGCAGTTTATTTAAGTAGCCTAACTAGTTTGTCAAAATTAGAGCTACTTTCCCTGTTTCTACTGTTTATAACTGGGTGTAAAGTAAAAAGACAAAGCTGATAAAGTAAAGTCGGTTGATGTCCAGATACTGCATATACTGCGATTCCTCCTAAAAATCTCTATCTATGTGTATATCAATCTATGATACAAAAACAGACTCAAAACATAGAAAAAGTATTAGATTGCTACATTAATTTGTATGTGACGTTTCGGTTCAAATTCCTGAATTATGACCATAAAGTGCTAAAATGTAATAAAACGTACAGTGTTGGCCAAAAGTATTGGCACCCCTGCAATTCTGTCAGATAATAGTAATTTTCTTCCAGAAAATGATTACAATCACAAATTATTTGGTATTTTTATCTTCATTTAATTTGCCTTCAATGGAAAACCACAAAAAGAATTGTCAAAAAGCCAAATTGGATATAATTCCACACCAAACATAAAAAAGGGGGTGGACAAAACTATTGGCACTGTTTGAAAAATCATGTGATGCTTCTCTAATTTGTGTAATTAACAGCACCTGTTACTTACTTGAGGCGTCTAACAGGTGGTGACAATTACTAAATCACACTTGCAGCCAGTTGAAATGGATCAAAGTTGACTCAACCTCTGTCCTGGTGTGCTTGTGTGTACCACATTGAGCATGGAGAAAAAAAGAAGACCAAAGAACTGTCTGAGGACTTGAGAAGTATGGAGGAATCATGAGCAATCTTAAGGCTACAAGTCCATCTCCAAAGACCTAGAGGTTCCTAGAGGTATCTGACAGAATTGCAGGCGTGCCAATACTTGTGGCCAACACTGTACAATACAATACAATACAATGCTATAAAGCGAATGAAAGTATTATTATCACAAATTCATCCCAAAACATATATATATATATATATATATATATATATATATATATATTGTCAGGGTCTGGGGTTGCTAGGTGGGTTGGCATAAACACACAAGTCCAGTTTCTTTAGTCCATAACAACAGTAGAGTTTATTTTCACTCAAAATGGTAGTGCAGCAACAAAAGGAAACAATACAAAAATAAATATCAGTCAGGCTATGCTCTTACTACACATAGAATAGGTTACCTCACCTAGAATAACAGAAATCCCAAAACCAGTAGAATCATTCAGGACACAGCTCCAAAAATATGACCTCCCTGTTGGTTCTCCAGCCCAAAGTCTGCTGCTGAAGCTGACTTCTTAAGCTCCCCTGATGAGCAGACTCTCTACAGCTGAGTCGCTTCTGGAACATCCCCAAAGTGTGGACTGGAGGGGGGTGGAATGACAGGTCCCACTACCAACCTACCTGCCATTGTCTGCTGAGAACAAACATTCCTTCTGGAGTATTCTCATCTCACCCACCTTAGTAGTCTGGGTGAGATGTACACCCCCTCCATTACCTGACCAACCATCGGCTTACTATACATATATATATATATATATATACATATACTGTATATATATATATATATATATATATATATATATATATATATATATATATATATACTCAGTGGTGGGAAGAGATGTCCCAGTGACGGTTTTGTCGGATACAATGTGACGAGATAAGATGAAGTGTTGCGAGTTAAGTGACTGAACGTGGGATGATAATCGGTGCAAGACGCATGGGGCATAGAATTTTGGAGATAACCCAGGAATTTGGATTTCCGAGGTCAACAGTGTCTCAAGTGGACCTGCAATATCGCAGAGATAACGCTGGCAGCTGCATAAGCTGGCACACCGGTTGACCCTGAGTGTCCCATGAACGACGTCACGTCACCTTCGCAGAGTTGGATGGGGCTCTGGATGGTCTACTTTGGGTCAAATCGAAGCCAATTTGAATGTAGGGTACCATGACCTAATTTCCACCAGGACTGTATGCTGAGAATTGTACTGCATAGGCTTCAATAGTCGATGCCCAACTTGTGTTCCTTTGCTGATGCCGCAACACAGAGCTCGAAGACTGGCATGGACCCGTTACCATCGTCATTAGACCATGGAAAAGTGGCGGCATGTGGCATGGTCTGATGAATCACGGTTCTAGTTGTACAGAGCCAATGGGAGTGTGAGAGTGTGGCGTATTCCCCATGAAGCCATGGATCCTGCATGCCAACAGGGACATGTCCAGGCGGGAGGTGGCTCCGTTATGGTCTGGGCCATATTCACATGGTGGCAATTGAACCCCATTGTCCAGGTGCAGGAATCAATGACCAGTCCTCAATACGTGCAACTTATGGCAGACTATCTGCACCCCTTTCTCGTGTTGTAGTTCCCTGATGGGGATGCTGTGTACCAAAAAGACAATGCAACATGTCATCGCTCATTGGTGGCATGGAACTGGCTTAATGAACACATCAGTGACCTCAGGATCTTCAATTGGCCTACCCGCGCACCTGATCTCAACCCCATAGAGCATTTATGGGATGCTGTAGATACCAGTGCCCGCTTCATGGACCCAGCACCAACTACACAGGACCAATTTGTTATGGTTATGTAGATGCCCGACAACCGTGGTACTGAATGGTGCTTGCACTTCTAGGAAAATGGAGTAGGTAAGCTGTCCCTAACAGCCGTCCCTGTACGACGGCTAACTAGGCCCTGTCTGAGGGTGTTGGTCAGCTGTACCTGAGCTAAGCTCGGTCCCAACTACTCTCTAAATGCGAAGACCTACAGAAAGGTAGGATGAGAGCTGAAAGAGGTTAGGGACTGGAAAACTAAAGGCGGTCACCCCCTAGCGAAAGGACAAGTGCAGCAGCAAACAGTACAAGCTAGGATGGGACATACTGGAGAACTAACAGGTGCAGCCCTACCACTAAACACACAACAAGAATTAAGCAGAGGAGGAGTGGAGTGGTGAGGATAGGTATCACAGGATAGGGGCAAAACAAACCTGGAACCAAAACAGTAACTCACTGATACCAAACAATGACAGACAGCAAGACATGCAGAACAGGGGTTGAGTAGAAAAGTTTGAGGGAAAACAGACTCTCACACAGAACACAACTCACACCACTTTCAATTCAGCTCCATAAGCCATACTACTCTACCAAAATTCTCCTTGTAGACAGGGCCAACAATCCTAGCTGGTAACCATGAATACCGGCAAGGACTGAAGCCAGCAGTCAGCATAATACAGACCCCAGAAAAACCTGATAGATTAATGACAATTACACACACCTGAAGCTTGCATCCACCGAGACACAAAGCAAGCTCAAGTAGACACTGTTGAAGAAACCCAACCGCTATCCCAACAGCTCAGTGGCAAAGAGAATCAACCAGAGAACCACAGGATGCTGGCTCAAATGCCCAAATGCCCAGACGAACACCACTCAAAAACACAACCATTTTATAAATAACTCAGATCCTGACACAATTGTTGGCTGCAGTGCAGACTGCATGGGTTAATATCCCTCGAAACTCTTCCAACACCTCGTGGAGTACATGCCTTGTCATCTTGCTTCAGTTATCAGGGCTCGAGATGTCACTCACATACATCACCTGTGGAACAATAGAAGATATTCATCAAGCTGAACTTGCATTACAGTAACGGTGATATATAGTGTTCATAATGCATATAAAAGAAGTAAAAACAATTACTATGTTACATAATTATATTAGGCCGTTCGAGGTATTCAATTCCAGTTGAATACCACTAGCCAAACGCGCTAAAATTAGATACCCCTCCCACTTTCCCTGGCGCTTTTTTTTTTAGCTAGGGATTACCTTTATTTAGGTTCGAATGTTACTCACCCAGCTCTTTGGGGCTCTATCTGGTTGGGATCCCTGTCAGCTTGCAATATGCGCAAGCTGACTTTTTCCCATAGGAATGCGTTGACCAGTGTTGATTGGCCGAATGCCATACAGAGTACAGCATTCGGCCAATCAACACTGGTTCTGCTGGAGGCCCGTCCTTTTGGAGGCAGAGTCTAAAATTGGACCAGAATGGAGACTGCTGTGAACCAATTTTAGACTCCGCCTCCTCCGGCAGAACTGTCGTTGATTCGCCAAATGCTGTACTCTGTATGGCATTCGGCCAATCAACTCTGGTCAATGCATTCCTATGCCGAGATGTAGCAGTGCTGGCCGGAGGTGCAGGCAAGCTGAGCGCACGGCCAGCACTGCTACACTGGAGAACCGCTGCTACACCGGAGAACCTGCTGAACTCTGCTGCACACTAAGCTCTGCTGAATCAGCGATGCACCTGAACCCTGCTGCACACTCAGCTCTGCTGAATCAGAGATGCGCCTGAACCCTGCTGCACACTCAGCTCTGCTGCATCAGAGATGTAGCAGAGCTGAGTGTGCGCTGAACCCTGCTAGCAAATGTGACCAATAATGTATATGTATATACAATATATATCCCAAAATTATACCGTCTACATATTTACACTTTGGACACCTTATGTACACATGTGAAGTCTACTTGTAGTAATATTACAATTTATATAAATACACAGAAATCACACATATGACTTGACCTGCTCCTGAGATAGTGATTCTTAGCTGGGTAATCCCAAGATCAAACAAAATAATTATAATCTGGTCAATGACCTAATACATAACTTTTATTTAGTCACATTAAAAAGTATATAAACCATTAATCAGAAAAAATATCAAATCCCAGATCATAAAATCTGCACACGGTGTTTCCACATCTCCTACTGTACATATTTATATATCAAGAATGGAATCCAAGCACTGCGGCTTGAAATAATCAAACTTCAACAGGTCTTCAGATGATGTTGAATAGCCCATAAAAGTAGTAGTGAGTTGGAGGGTAGATAGACGGCCAGGGTACACCCTATGAGCCTAACTCAGGATCCTGACCCTAGTCTATTCTGAACCCTAAATTCCTCCTCCCTATTAAAGAAGTGTAAGGTAAACAAACCAAGTGCAATTAAAACTGAGCACCCAATTAGTAATGTAAAACAGTATCTGTCAGGATACGGAGTCGCCGCGGTCTCCTTGCTGCGCGGCGTCTCCCTGGGAGACGTGTTAGGAGTTCTATTGGGTGTGCTTAGGTCATTAAGGGTTAATCTTTTCCTTGCCTTCAGTCTCCATGCCATTAGCCATCAGGTGTGTTTCTCTGCTGCTATTTAAACTCCACCCAGGCATGGATCCTTGCCAGCCATTCACTTTGTGTTTCCTGGTCCCCCTGCTCAGTCTGATTCCCTGTCTGTTTGTATTCCATATGTTTCTTGGTTTTTAGACCCGGCTTGTATTTTTGACTATCCCTTGTCTTTTGATTTGGTACCTTTTATTATATCTCCTGGCTTGACCTCTTGCTCGTCTGACCTCGCCTTCTCTTCTGTGTCTTGCTGGGACTGGTGGTCCTCCCTGGTTCCATGCTGTTTAGTCTTTTGTTTTGCATTGCATTTACACTGTGCTTTCTGTTTAGGTGTGACCCCGTGACTCCAGTCCCTAGGACTTTCAGGGCCTCCTCTCCCCTTATCCTAGCCGCCGGATAGAAGGTTAGGAGCCGTGGTAGGCGCACTTCAATTAGGAAGTGCATTGGTCTGCCTCATCTCAGATATTACAGCATAGTTATAGCTGCAGGGCCTGCGACCCCTTTTGTCATTAGTTGCACAGTGTTGCTTTCCCAGCTGTGTCACTTTGCACTGCCTGACCCTGACTCCAATCCTTACAGTATCAAGGCTCAAAATAACCATACATTCATTTCTGAAATTCATATCTCATTTATCTGAAATATTGAATCAATACCATTAGGAGACCATGCCAAAATGCCTTAATTCTAGTAAATAAAAGTTGTAAGATACACATTAGCCCTATCACACATGTGGATATGTTTACAACATCAGGACTATATAGGCATAATACAGGCTGTATTCATCCACCACAATATAGCATAGGAGTGTCAGTGCGCAAATAGCCTGCTAACACCAGTAGAGTCTCTGATGTACAGTACAGCTTCGCAGCCAAACACATAGTCTTGCACGATAGAGGGGTAAGCACAGTTAGAACGCTAGTCCCCCCTCCCCTCATTATTAAGGAGTGCCTATGATATCAAAGTTTTATTTACGTTTTAACAACTGTAAATATCCAAACTTTTGCAAAAAAAATGCAGTTAGTTGGAAAGGGTTAGTAGTAGGTGGGATAACTAGGGAGACAGGGAGGGTGTGTGAGAGAGGGAGGGGGAGGTAATGAGAGAGAGTTAGTCTGAGTCAGCCTACAACTACCATGATGCATTGCATTAGGTAGGACAGCAGGAAGCTACGCCATGTGAACAAATGCAGAAGATACCAGGAGATCCCAAAGAAACCCAGAAATCACTGAAAACACTGCTAAAAGTATTTAGGTGCACTTGTTAATCCATTAATAGCACTAACAGACCTTTTTTTTAAAAAAAAAACAAGCATTTTTTTTGCCCAGAACATCCCTTTAAATAGTGCTGCCAAAGCAACTGACCACTGGCACGGATCTTGTTCCAGGCGCTGGTGATCTACATAACAATGCCAGGGCCCATGTGCCTTCACACAAATGGCACCTTGGTCAGTTTTGACTGTGGTGCCAAGGGCCTTAATACCCACGTTCAGTGTGGGCACTAATTGAAGGTAATAGCGCTGAGTCTTTGCTGTATATAGTCTTTCCGGCTATGGTGGCTGCTTAACTTCTGAGCGGCTTCCATGTTTAAATACCTGGTATCTGCCATAACAGTATTGTGGATGTCGGGAAGGGGTTTGTGCCATAGTAATAATCCTAAAAACTCAGTATCAGCTAGTTGCCTCTTAATCTCTACTACAATACCATGTACTATCCATGATGATGACTGCACCCCTGGGATTTTAATGACAAGTTGGTTATGGTATAATTCCTGCAATGCTGTTGCCTCATCTTTATTTATATTAGGATGGGCAAAATCCTAGTTTTCAGCAATATATCAGATTTTACAGCATCAATAAATGCATCCTTGACTGGCGCAGAGGTAGGTTGAACAAAAGAACTCTTGTTATATAAATCAAAAACACATAAGCACAATTCAGACTCTCTAATCACATCTGAGGACTTAATTTTGGCAAACTACTGCTTCATCTTCAAAGACCTAAAAAAATAAAACAAGTTAGCACGCCTCAGTTGTGACCCCAGGGCATGTGATGTCAGCCAGAAGCCAGAAGAGGCCTGAAAGGGATGCTGGATGGAGACCACAAAATATAATAGTCTTTCCATGGGGGATGAAAAATTTCAGGTTCGGGTTGAGCCTAAAACTATTTGAAAATTTGAGTTGAAACCAGTTGAATCCAAATTGGTTTTCTCAACTGTATTGTAAACCAAGGAGCTAAAGTATACAATAAGAGGAACTACAGTTTTTAGGGTGGTAGGATGGCAAATTGATTGGGAATGGCATTACTATATCATGGTGACATCTCTTGGACCCCCACTGATCCTATGAATAAAGGTACCATAACCTTGATTTGTCATTCTTATTTTCTTAGACAATGGAGTTCACAGTCACCCAACAATTTGAATGGGGCGTTGCCGCAGTTCTGTACGCAGAGGTTGGCTGAGTATTTCAATATTGAGTACACAATGTTTCCAAACTATGGCTGTCAAAATTATTAACAGCTAAATTTTATCAACGTCCTTCAAAATGATATTGAGGACAAGCGATAACAGAATAAAGCGCTATTTCTTGGAGCCATAATTATGTACAAAGCACTAAAAATCATATGACTTTTAATCTCAAATGAAACTTGTTTATTTTGCTACTTATGTATTTCCATTCCAAATTATCTTTGTCACTTTGACCATCGGCTGTCTGCCAATGAAGGCTTTCCCTTTTTTTGACTGTTATTCTTTTGGTCTTTGTTGGCGTCTCTGGGTCTAGGGAAGTAAACTGGGGCAAAAAAATATATATATATTAGAGTCCATGTATCTATTTGGAGAATTAAATAGTGCCCTCTAACTAGTGAAGGGGTGATGACCTACACATCTTCCCACCTGTTGAGTGAAGGGGAATTACTCTTTTCTTCTTTTCCCCTGTATTATCAGTGGGACTGACTGAATATCAGTAGTTGAATATAACTTCCATCTCTGGTGAATGAGGTCACTAATTCTTCACAACACCCACCATAATGGAGTTCAATATTGACTAATATATGATGACATTAGTGCAGTTGACTTGTCACAATAATATTACTGAGTCCCCCACATGATTGGTTTTCAGACTAGACTGTCTCGTCTTCCTTTTTTTATCTTTAATTTAATTAGTAAAAGTGAAGTTTTATGTTTATTTTGTGGCTTTGATATATTTATAAGACTTTATCTTATAACAAATTAGTTCAACTTGATACTGGTAATAACCCAGGACTGACCTTCCTGTTACATGATATATTTGGTCCTCATAATTTTTGGTTGTAGTAAGCCTATGCCTATGAATATCTAAAAACTCAAGTGTGTCCTGGGTGGGAATCCTAGATCTTGGAATTTCTCTTTCACTTTGGTTAGCTGTGAATTAGTGTAGTTAGTGTAATAAGCAATTCTTATTGGTGTGAGGTTATTGTGTATTACCTGTACGTCTAGAAAGGAGACCGTTGTGATTGTTGGGAGACAATTATTAAGGTAAGTAAGAAATTCCTGTAGGAGAGTAGAAGGGCCTTGCCAAACAACAAAAACATGGCCGATATAATGGTACCAGGTAAGCATGTATTTTGATGATGGTATACGTAATGATCTTTGAAATAATTCATGAACATAACTGTGAAAGTATGAGGCCAGGTTGTAACCCATTACTGTACCTGTAAATGCACATAGAAAAATAATAATAAAATGCATGTTCATTAAATAAATTATAAAATAGATGTTACATAAAAGGAGAAAAACACAGGAAAGTAACCAAACATAAGCAACATTGTAAATGGTCAGCGCATGTAAATACAATGAACACTAATAAACACTACCACAAAAAATAAGGAAGGAAGTCTGAATGTTCCTGGGTAAAATTCTGAGCAAATGTATATATACGCAGTCAAACAAGCATGCAATGATAATAATAATATAATAATAAATTTTATTTATATAGCGCCAACATATTCCGCAGCGCTGTACAATTTGTAGGGTTCAGATACAGACAGATACAAAACAAAGAACGTCATTTCACACAATGGGACTGAGGGCCCTGCTCACAAGAGCTTACAATCTATGAGGTAGAGAGGATGACACAAGAGGTAGGAGGGGCGACATTGCTTATACAGTGTTCAGACAATTTTGTAATAGAGGTTGCAGCCATTACACAAACAAAGCTTTATGGGCCATCACTAGTAGTGTCCTTTAACATGTGGATAGAGCATGGACAAATATGTTAGGCTGAAAAGGCATCAAGAAGGGTTTGCATTAGGAATTGTGATAGGCCTGTCTGAAAAAATGCGTCTTTAGTTTGCGTTTGAAACTGTAGAAATTGAGAGTTAATCTGATTGTCCGGGGTAGAGCATTCCAGAGAAGTGGTGCAACTTGGAAGAAGTCTTGTATACGAGCGTGGGAGGTTTTGATAATAGAGGATGTAAGTGTTAGGTCATTGAGTGAGCTGAGAACACGGGTTGGGCGGTAGACAGAGATGAGGAAGGAAATGTAGGGAGGTGCGGCATTATGGAGAGCCTTGTGGATGAGGGTGATAACTTTATATTTTATTCTATATTGAATAGGCAGCCAATGTAGCGACTGGCACAGACCGGAGGCATCGCTGTAGCGTCTAGCCTGGTAGATGAGCCTGGCCGCTGCATTCAGAATAGATTGTAGAGGGGAGAGTTTAGTGAGGGGAAGACCGATTAGTAAGGAATTACAGTAGTCAAGGCGAGAATGAATCAGAGAGACAATAAGTGTCTTTAATGTATCTCTGGTAAGGAAAGGACATATTCTGGAGATATTTTTGAGGTGGAGGTGACATGAACGTGCGAGTGAATGAAATAAGTATCTCATCTACCCAAACAGACTCTCCATACAGGAAATGTGTTAAATGCTGAAAAAACGCCTCTACATTATTATTGCAGCTTTCATCAGCCTCGAAAAGACATTTCAAAATCAATATAGTCAATGTATATATAAATATATTTCAAAAGCAATATCATAGATATTCAGTATGTACATGCTATACACGCATGACGTTAAAAATACATAAATTTTAAGGTATTGGGGGCCTTTTAGCCCCCATGCAAATAATATAGAAAAACACACTTAAATTACTTTCACAAGTTTATTTCAAAATTGTAAATTAAAATCTGAATAGTGGCCAAAATTTTTATTATAATATAATATTAATATAGTAGATAGAAATTTTTCCACTACCAAGTAACATATAATAATGTATACACATACATGCATTTATCATTATCACCTAACAAAAAAGTATATCAAAAACCAAAAAAAATCTGTCTATCGTCAAATTCAATGCTCTATCTAATACTAAAAGAAAAAAATCCTAAAGAAATTCTCAAAATAAGAATATATGGAAGACAAATTGTAGACTTAGCATATGTAACAATCAAGGAAAATGTGGTTAGCCGAAAATAGTGTAGGTATCATCTGTTATATATAAGTTGTGTTATTTATATCCTCACAAAAATGGAACAATACTATTGGTATATAGCTGGGGAATCAGATGCCGAGGGAGGCAATATAGTATTGTTTGTGTAGGAGGTAATGACTTTAATGAGACTGGGGAGTTCAGTATAGCTAGAGTAGGGATACACAAGTTGGGGGGACAGTCAAATGTTTTCTATGGGCCCTGTCTTTGTTAGTTATGCCCCTGGATCTCTGGATCCTTTATTGCAGTACATTGCACATAGACTCCATATTTGCAATAGGGAAAGGCAACCCCTCAGACCCTGCAATCTCATCATGGGGGATCCGAAGGGCTGAAAGGGCCGGTGATCTCGCCACTTAAACACCAAGTTGGCATGATTACTATTGATCATGGCGTCTGAGAGGTTAGGCCACCAGAATCGGAGTATATTCCGACTCCAGAGGTTAGTCCCACATTCCAGCTGTATAATGCAGCTGAGACTCGGAAGTCTTGCTGCAGGCTCCCTGTTTATTATCTGCTATTACTAATAGTACAGAGCTGAACAAGATGGGATTAAAGTGACATCTGCTACAAGATAAAACCTAACCCCAGGCCTAGGTCTTTACAGGACTCCGATGAGCCACAACCTCTTCTATATTTACTGTAACCTAATAGTGAAACTTTGTCGAATAATTTAATTGTTGAAGTTTTTTTAACATCTTTCCAACTATTTTATGTCGCTTGAATACTTCTGACATACTAAATACAGTAAATTTGCCAGCTGTCTTGATTAAAAATGTACAATTTTGTGTCTATAGATCCTATGAATGGTCATGTGTTTCCATGCTTGTTCCTGACTGTTTGTTCTAGTCATACCTTCATTTCGTATGTAAGCAAAAAGAAGGGACTAGACTGAAGGGGTTAACACACAGAATGCAATATATTTTTCTATCACTTTTAATATTGCAGGAATAATTAATTCCAGGTACAGGCCCAACCTGTAACATCTGAAGACGTGACCAGGTCTCTAGTAACATGGCACTAGCACAAGACTGTGTTTCTTTGTATCACTTTGGACTAAAGAATACATGTGCTTTGAAGCTCTTGATGTAAGCAAAATTACAAAATAAAAAATCACCTTACTGTAAATTTTTAAAAAATAATATAGCATTTAAATATGACTTGCTGATGTACATTGACACATAAATATTATAAAAGCTTTTGCAATGTTATTAATTATTCAAAATAGTTTTTAGTAGTCATGTGTTTGACAGAAGATGGTTGGGGCAGGAGTGTCATTAGCAAAGATTGAGCCCCAAAGCAAACTTTTGGCTTGGGGTCCCCCCCCCCCCATAGCATAACGCCCCTTTACTGGCACCCACAAGGTATAACGCCGCATTTATATACTGTACACTATGACGCCCGACGTGGCTTTTCCACCAAGTACACTGACAAGCAAATGGGTAACAGTGCTTTGAACCTATGACTTTCAGTCTCCATATCTCACCATCCTTTACAGCTTCAAATGTGAGACTACCATTATTTTATGGACAATTATTTTGGCTCATAAATAAATTTAACTATTTAGCATATGCTTAGTTATGCTTTGTAATTGCATTGTAACTGTTTTCCTCCTAAAAATCTAAATTTTAATTATTCTTATTTTATAAATCCACCTTTGGCTTTTAACACTGCCTGAATCCTTCTGGGCATGCTCTCAATTAGATTCCAGCATGTCTCAACTGAAATTTGATTCCAGGTCCGTTTTATATGTTCCCAATCTTGGTGCATATGGGTCCAGTCACTTGGGCACGAATACAGCTCTTTCTTCAACTCTACCCACAAGTGTTCAATTGGGTTGAGGTCTGGAGACTTTGGAGGGCCAATCCAGCATCTATACTTCATTGTCATTGAACCATTTCTTCACTAATCTCGACGTATGCTTCAAGTCATTGTCCTGCTGGAACACTATGTTGTCCATAATACTATCTTGCTATTACAAAGCGTACAAGACATCTCCAGTAGCGACCAGAACTGATAGATCTTGTGATAGGCCAACTTGTGATTCTGATATTTTGCCTGGACATCCACCTTTTGGCTTTTGAATGGGTGAATGGACTTAATTTTGTATTCTTTCCTTTGACATAGTTCATAAATTAGGTTGTTTTGCATGCCTCTAGTGAGTTGTGATGGATTGGAGAACAGTAAGTGTCAATTGTGGCTATGACAGATTGCCCAAAGAGATTGACTGGAGAAGCTGTAAAACTAGCAGGTCTGGTCTATAAAGATTGTATGAAATGGTCCTCTGCCATTGTATCATCTTGAACTGTAAGAAGATGGTGGCCTTATGTGAGACTGCTGTTCTGAGGAGAATCCTACAACAAAAGTATCCCTGGATGTTTAAAGGGATCCTATCATTAAAATGCAATTTTTTGTGACTAACACGTAGGAATAGCCTTAAGAAAAGCTATTGTTCTCCTACCTTTAGATGTCTCTCCAGCGCCGCCTCCATCTTCTTCAGGAATGGCCTCTCTTCGCGTCTTCTTCCGGTGCTCACTTCAAACTTCTAGGCCTTGGGCCTAAGGCAAAGCCGACTGCGCATGCCCGCCGACAACAAGAAAATGACCGCTTACAATACTGTGTCAGAGGCCATTTTCTTATGGCTGGCGGAAGAAGTGGAAGAAGCTATCAAGTCAAGGATTGTGATGAGCGCATGCTAATGTTTCTTTAGGTTTAAATTTGTGTTTGTGTCCATATTAAAGTAGAGGAAAGAAGGTTTACAAGTATTTTTCCACTTTCCATAGAGGTTCTATTAAGTTTGGAAAGTGTCTAGTTGATAGGCTGTGATATTGGGGTAATACTGGGACTTGGGCGTGTTAGATGTACCCAGACATGCTTCCCCTGCTATCCCAGTTGCATTCCAGAGGTGTTGGCATCATTTCTTGAGGTGCCATTGTGGACTTGGTGACTCTCCTTAGTCGAATTTGGGTTTCCCCTAAAATGAGCATTTTTTCCCCATAGACTATAATGGGATTCAATATTCGGTCGAATAGTTGAATATTGAGGGTCTACTCGAAACAAATATCGAATTTCAAATATTTCACTACTCGCTCATCTCTAATTATAACATATGAAGATACTTTGTCATATTGTATTTCACTAGTGAATTTAAAAATAAGTATGTTAATATAAAAAAAAATATTTAATACCATAAAAATTGTATGTCTACATAAACATTGAAAGTTATGGGAATTTTAGAATCACAGCGTTCCCACTGATAGAAAGATGAAAGAAGCAACTAAAATAAGTCAATAAGGAGAAGAAACTATTGGAATACAGTAGCATTTGGCTTCAGCATTGAGGTTAGAGGTTTGTTTTATGGGCTATAGTTCAACCCTAGACTCTTACGCATTATATGAATATGTTATGAAATGATTTATATTATGTAGATGTATCTTATAATTCTAACTGCCTTGTAACACTGGAATACATGGAATTGCCCGTTCTAAATGCAAGATTTTAGTATTTATAAAACTCAATCTTACAGTAGCTAAAGAGGACAATCTTAATGGATAGGGTCTATATTTACCACTTGAAAGGGTTGTCGAACTTAAAAAGGGCATCAAATATTTTCTTAAAAGCAGCACCATTCTTGGTTAAGAGAAAAACCAAAATGTATATTACGGGTCAAAATTTTCACTAGCACTTTTATTTATTTTTTAAAGTTTACCAGATCACACATAACTAAGGGGACAGAGTATAGGGCTATAATAAATTAGAGGTATTACGCTGTTTTATGTCATGGTGAGAAGGCTTATAAAGAGCAGTTAAGGCCCGACAACCTGAAGACATCAACTCCTTCTTTTATCTTGACGGCACAATAAATATTTAATTCAGCCACTTTTCAGCACTGTCTTTTATGGAGCTAGTAAAACACTTCCCAGGCCGGCCATGGTTGAAGATCAGGTGCTGAAATAACAGATTGCATTTGTAGACTAACTCTACACGGTACATACATCCATAAAGATTCATGAGCATGCTTACACTTTCTTAGCAGGTGTGCACTTTAAGGATTCTCTCTACAAGGTTTTATCAGGATATAAAAATAAAACATTAAAAACCATCGTGTTTATGTATATTTACAGTATTAGTAAAGTAGAAATAGAGAATGTGAGTTTCCATAGGCGTGCTTATAATGTGATCATCTTAAAAGAATATTATCTTTTCTTCTGAGTCAGTGAGTAACATGCTATTAAATCATGAAACCTTTATTTGCAAATTCTAGTGTATTATCAAGACCTGGTTCTTAAACATAAGGGTAGCATCAGTGGCGTAACTAGGAATGGCGGGGCCCCGTGGCGAACTTTTGACATGGGCCCCCCCTCCGACCTCGACCGACGCCGAAGACCTCGACCGACCCCCTCCTACACATTTCTGCGCGCTCTATTATCCCCTGTAGTGGCCCCTGCACACAGTATTATGTCCCACTGTGGACACCCATAAACAATTATTATACTCTGGGGTCTTTTCAGACCACAGAGTATAATAATCGGAGACCCGGGGGAATAAAAACATAAAAAACTACTGTTACTTACCTGTCCCCCGGCTCCTACGCGGTCTTCTCCACTGCCTTCTCCGCTGCTGTCCTTGTACAATGACGTCAGACGTCACATGACCCGGGACGCAGGCCGGGTTCATGTGACATCAGAGACGTCAGAAAGGACATCAGGAAGGACGCCTGGCAGGATCATGGAGAGGTAACATGTTTTTTATGTTTCTTACCTCCCGGGTCTACCAATCATTATACTCGGGGGTCCGAAATGAGTATAATGATAGCAGCGGTAGCGGCTGTCACCAGGCCCCTAATGTCCTGGGCCCTGTGGCAGCTGCCTCCGCTGCTATGGTGGTAGTTATGCCACTGGGTAGCATAGTACAGCTATAGGTGTGTTCTGCCATTGGTTAGTATGACCACTAGCATGATACACTGGACACAGTTTATGAGTCTGATGTATTCAAGAGGAGAATACTATCCTCTCTTCCTCCCTCCTCCAATCTCTTAAGTGACAGACGGGCTGCAGTGTATAGGTGCAGCCTGTCGTTCATCACTGTGATATGTGGGTGGAAGTGGGAAAGGAATAGCGTGATTTATCCTTACAAATACACTGGACTCGTAAACTACTTGCTTTTAGCCGGCATTCCCAGTAATTGAAAATCATGCATTTTTCTTCAATTTCGGAGAATCGGAATACAGACCTATAGCTGTAATATACTGCCCTTATATTAGGTAAATTAATACCATTGAAGAATTGCTATTTAATCAATACATATCGGAAAACTACAACTTTTTTATACAAAAAAAAAATTGTCTTATTTGTTGAAACCATAATTCCTCTAAATGCATTTTAGTCAAATAGATTGTATTTTCTCTTCCATAGAGGTTAATTTTATCTTGGTATAAGAAGAGAAGATATTGCTCCTCTAAGACAAATTTAGAAGTTTTGTCAAATTATGAACACAGGTCAAACCAGTTCTCCAACCAGATTATGATGTGCTCTTAGACCACTCTGCATCCCTACTCTAAATTTACAATAATTTGGATTAAAGCAATTTTGTTGCAGATGGCATCATAGTTTTCTTTCGTCTACATGAACAAGTAGAATATACAGTAATTGAAGAACAGGAGTACATTGTTATATACTGGCAGAACATGGCTTTTATTTTCTGCAAAATCTATTTACCCTTGCATGCATCTGCTGAATTCTTCATTTACATGATATAAACCAGCACAAATTATTTATAATTTGGTAATTCTATTGAATTAATATAATATAGCATTGTTAAAAGATAGTTCTGCATCTGGACTATGACCTTGAGTCACATACAATATATGTCTTAGATGGGTGCTTTAGCTATAAATCATGTGTGCAGTTGGCACTTGGTATGGCATAAGTCTTTGGTGACCAATGTAATGAATAATATCAATCAGCAGATATGTTTCCATCAGAAAACTAAAATGATAAGTTAGTTTCTGTCCTTATTCTTAAAGTTGCTGAAAAGTCATGGTTCCCCATGAAAAATATAGATTTGGCAGTGTAGTACACTTGCTTGTTATATTTATTGCTGGGTGGAGCTGTATGGTTGGTTTCCGTGAGAGGCAAAATGGGGGAAGAATCTGCCGCTAATTTGGGGGTGAAATCAGATTCCACCATGTGAACTTTGGTCCCCCACACTGAATAATGGCCAATTCACACACACTGTCATGTTTCACAGTTCATTCTAGACCCCAGAGTTTAATGATCAGAGGCCTAGGGGAGAGGGCAAACATAAAAAAACAGTGTTACTCACATCTCCAGGGCCACAACGTGACTCCCTGTGGGTTACATCTGTGCCATTATGGGTCCTGACTAGAGATGAGCGAACAGTAAAATGTTCGGGGTTCGATATTCATTTCGAGTAGCCCCTTAATATTCGACTACTCGAATCGAATATCGAATCCTATTATAGTCTATGGGGGGAAAATGCTCGTTTCAGGGGTAGGCAACGTTTGATCAAATTATACTTACCAAGTCCACGAGTGAGGGTCAGGCTGGATCCTCCGAGAAGTCTTCTCCGTGCAGCGTCCCCGCGGCATCTTCCGGCTCTGAATTCACTCTGCCAGGCATCGGGCCTGGGCAGAGCCGACTGCGCATGCCCGCACTACAAGCGGACATGCGCAGTCGGCTCTGCCCAGGCTCGATGCCTGGCAGAGTGAATGAAGAGCCGGAAGATGCCACGGGGAAGCTGCACGGAGAAGACTTCTAAAGGTAGGAGAAGAACCAGCGTTGATTGGCCAACTGTATAGCATTCGGCCAATCAATGCTGGTTCTGCATCGAACTTTTACATTCGAATGGCGAGTGGTACTCGATCGAGTACGAGTATTTCGAATACCGTAGTATTCGATCAAATACCAACTCAGTCGAGTACTACTCGCTCATCTCTAGTCGTGACGCCAGCCTGACCCACGTGACATCTGTGAAGAAGTCCAAACACAGCAGGGAGATACAATGGATCCAAGAAAAGATTAGTAACTGGTTTTTATCTTTCCTCACCTCCCCTGGTCCTCCGATCTTTATAATCTTGGGTCTGAAGAGATCCCAGTGTACTGTATAATAATAGCAGTTTTGGTTTGAATGTATTCCATCCAAATGAAATCGCCAGGTGATCCTTGCGAGATGAAACTCAACGGGGTTTGCCCAATGAATGCTCTTGCAACAGAGCCACAGCCCTACTTACTGATACCCACTCCTGCCCACAGCTGCTTTTGCTTCCACTTCATGGGGTCCCATGGGAAGTCCTAATACTGTTTAGTGTCAGTGATGTGATATGGGAAGCACAGGGCCCCCTGAAGGTAGGAGGTGAAGCGTATGCAGCCATCGGCGAGAGTGAGGATCGATAATAAATAGGGCCCGTTACTTGGTGGCCTTCAAAAGAATGAACGTCACACACACATGTTACTTGGTAGCGTTACTCCAGCAGGTAATGTCCTATTCGAAAAAAAGGCAACCAATTGATGCCAGCCCTGGCTATAAGGTAGTTAGGGGTTTGTAGTTCAGTAACCTAAACTTGCAAATGTCCTGGGTTATTTGCCTCTTTTGTCTTTTTTGTATTTTAGCACCATTGACTTTGGACAATAACATTTGCAAAATGTGAATGACTACTTTTATAGTCCATTTATACGCGTACTGTTTTTATTAGTAATAGACATTGTGTGTCTTTTGTGAACTATGTCTGCAATGTGTTATTCTAGATACTTGTCACATCTCACAACTGTATCCTGAATTTTCAAACAAGCTGAAACTTGAAGAAAGTATTAGTTATAATGGGAAATTGTATTTGTCCGGGTTTGAATATTTGGTGTTCACTTATATCCTAAAATAAGGGTTTCCCCCAAAACCTCATAGCTGCAGGCACATTTTAAGAGCCTTTTCCTGAATCTTCTTTAGAACATTTTCTCTGAGATGGAGTATACATAAAGAGATTACTGTGATTTTAATGAGACTTCACACAGCCTTTAATCCTGTCTGTGCTGAAGGGGATTTTCTTTGTGTTAGTTTGATCCTGTCAATCTTTAGGCATCTTGTATAGGGAGCGATCAATTCCCCAAGCTGACATAGCTTAATATGTGATTAGCAGGACAGCTTCATATTGGGTGGGACCTTCTCTAGAACTACAAAGATGGAAGAACAAGTAATCTCTCCAACTCTGACATTCTTGTTGTACACTACACTATATGTATTAATGGGGCGATAATGTTTAAGTTAAAGCTGTATTAAATTGAAACTGAATAAATTGTACTAGACAGTGACTAAGTGAGCTACGATATTTTGCATTTAACTTATTAAGCTAGAAAACTGAGAGTATATACTGTATATTACATATAGTGGCGTAGCTAGGAATGGCGGGGCCCCGTAGCAAACTTTTGACATAGTGGCCCTTGCACACAGTATTATTCACCATTGTGGCCCCTGCATACAGTATTGTGGACAACCGTGCACAATTATTATACTCTGGGGTCTGAAAAGACCCCAGAGTATAATAATCGGAGACCCAGGGGAAGATAAAAACATAAAAAACACTTTTATTTACCTTTCCCTGGGCTCCGCTGTAATCTTCTGTGATGTCGGCCATCTTCAGTGATGGAACAGAAGTCACTTGACTCAGGCTGGCGTCGTGACGCATAATGAGGCTCGCCTGGGCCACATGACGTCTGTGATGTCACCAAGTAGGCCTGAAGCCTTCCGAAGCATAGGAGAGGTAAGTAACAGCATTTTGTATGTTCTCTTACCATTCCTAGCCCTCCGATAATTATACTCGGGGGTCTGAAAAGAAAAACTTCCAGACAATGCATGAAACTTATTGAAATAATGGATTCCATAGAATGATATCCGTTCTGCTGCATAGACATCCTTGTTAAAAAAAAAACAAAAAAAAAAACAACATATATTGTTTGATAAATGTTTTAATTAGATACAACTCATGTAATAGTGAAACCTTCTGGAATATTCCATGAGGTTAAAAAAATAATTCAGATTCCACCCAAACATAAGGCTTTGTTGGTTAAATCCATTAATCATACCTGTCTGGGCTATGGGAAAAATTAAAATCATTAGCACCCATACACACAAAGCCTTATTTCAGCCAGCTATTGTCTAAGGCATGCCTCCGATTATAATGCAACAGTTATAAACATATAGCACATGTGAAGACAAGACATAGGGTGCTATGGTTAAAGGATAACCCAAGTTCATTTTTTGATCGCCCAAGACACCCCATAGATCAGCTGTTTGAAGCAGCTGCAGCACTCATGCGCCTTTTGGATGAGAAACCCTGGCAGTGATGACCTGGGCCCCAGAGAGTCCTGATCTCAACATCATCTAAGGATAAGAGGATATGAGCAAGAAGATCTGTGGATAGTTCTGTAAGATGTTCTTGCTGGTATACCTAGAAATACAGTAGGTATACTAGCAAGGCAAAAGGTAAGGACAAATATTGATTTAATTTAGATTTCTAATCTGTTCATTCACTTTGAATTTTGTTAATTTACAACTCACGCTAAGACCTCACGCTGTGACTCACTGCCAAGAAACACTGTGGAAAACACTGTAGTGTTTTTCAAAGAAAGTTCACCGAGTTTTTCCTCTGCAGACTTTCTGTCTCTATTATACCTATACAGAAAAGGCCAGCGTAGGTAGTGACGGTATGATTGATATGATTTACGGGTTTTGAAATTGCAGCATTTCCACTGTGGATATTTTTCTGCAATGTGTGTATGGTATTAGTATTACACAGTGTTTTTTGCCGCTGCCTTTACATTTCTATTTTTGAAAGCATTCTTATAATGCAGCATTATTTCCACACCTGCCTGCACATCGCTGTATATCCATATGACAACCAAGCATGCAGCATATAGAAACCATTTTATATCTCCATATGAAATTGGAAAAATACAGAGATATGGAAGAACCTATAGAAGTCTATGGGTGCTCTATTACCGCACCATAGAACATTTGAGTTGTAAGCAGAACTAAGCCATGACTATGACTACTCTTAGTTCTTACCTTTATTTCCTTGAAATATTCCAATATAGAAATCAAATTACAAAGGGCTCTCCATTTATTTTGCTTACATAAAAAAGTGAAGTCTTTTTATCCAGTGAGGTTAATGGCAAAAACCCAGGGTCCTGTCAACAGCTAAATCCCAGAATCACAGCATTGTACTTCTGAGCACATACAGGTCTACATCTGCAAACATTAATCTAGGGCGATCTTGCATATTTTCTGACCATTTAGGGGAAAATAACCCCCACTGAGAAATATTTGCATTGTACGGGATCATTTATTGATATTCCATATTATTCTTTCCAAAAAAAATGAAGTCTTGGCCTGACTTTGAGTAATGCAGTAGTCCCAACAATTACAAGAAAGCACATTCTAAAATAACTAAAGGAAGTTTAGCCACTGCGTAAGAACGCTCTGGAATGTATCACTTGGATATTGGGAATAGTTTTAATGTCTTTCTAGCGCTGCTTTTGCTGAAATCTTCCAAAACAGGAGACTTTTGAATATTTGTCTTTATCCATTCAGCCCAAAATAAGCACAGAGGAGACACACAGTTCATAATATGTCACACAGGGTTTTGGGAAATTGCTGAAAACCATAAATAAATGTTATCATGGACATGAAAGCATAAATCATACTAACTAGTCTGAGCCACAAATTAGTAAGGAAAGTAATATTATACGTAGGAGATTAAGAACAATCCCTAAGACTTAATGTCCAGGATGAGTGGTGGGGACTGGGATCTCGCTCTTCCAGACAAATGTGCTAATGCCTGAAGGAAAGTATTAAGACATTTTTACTATGTATGACACATACTGTATTAGAAGATGAAACAAATATGTCCCAATAGGCATATAAAAGAGATTTCAAAAGGATCTGGCCTCTGCCCATTGTATATTGGCGCAGCGATAATTCCAACAGGTGGGTTCCTTATACAATGCTGCTATCATGTTTGAGGCTAAGACCCCGCATAGTGGCCGCAGTGAATACACACTATGGAAAAAGCGTGATTGAAATGCAAGTTTTTTCCCCTAGTGCTCTTCACAGAAAGCCCGCAGATATTTCCTATGAGAATTTTCTGCTTCAATTATACCTATAGGAAAACTTCCAGTGTTTCCACAGGTATAATTGACAGGCAAAACCCCAAAATTTCTGCTATGTATATTTTTCTGCAATGTATGGATGGGATTTGGTAGAATCCCATCAACTTTTCAGAGACTATATAATACTGCGGTTTTTGCCACAGTGCTTCTGCTGCAGGCAAACTGTGGAGTTAACACCACATGGGGCCCTGGCCTAAAGCCAACTCTGATCCCTGCAGTTATGGCCACAGGAGGGCTATATATTACAGACCCTCTGTAGCTGAACTTATGGACGCACTGTCAGTGCCCATGAGATCATTAAGGTCTGTAATCATGATGTGGCAACTGATGCAGTGAGGTAGGCAAGCAATCTTATTAGCCAGAAGCATCTGATAGGGTGGATTAAGATAAGTAGATATTGTTTTATTATATTTGGTATAGATTGTAACATATTGATTGAATGTATCGCTCTTTCTATGCTTAGGAACATGATTCCTATGCATGGATATATAGAGTGTATAAAGTATAAAGTGAGACTGCCCCACTGGACTCCAAAACATCAAAAGAGCATGGATTTCAATTGATATAAGTTAAATTGACTCTTTCCCACGAAACTGTATATCAATCTGCTCAGCCCACCCTATTCTATAACATCCCATAATAGTAAGTCATGTCAGATTAACCCATTGGTAGCAAGTGTCAGATATATCGTACAGTTGATGCCTTCCTGCAATGCATGAGATTGGAGATGACTGTTGCAGGCACTTAACCTCTTAGATGCTGTAGTCAGTAATGACCTTGGCAACTAAAGGGTTCCCTTAACAAGATGTCTGGGTCTGCCATTTATAACCGTGTGATAGGTTCTACCTTCATTCCTGCCTCCCAGTCCAGCTGACAGACAGAATACACTTCGATTAGAAGATTGCACTCCTCTCCTGAGTTTAAATAACTAAAAACATGTTTATAATTATAGAAACATTTCCCATTAAAATGCTTCATTATGTATAAAAAATGGTTTCACCACACTGTGCTCAGTTAAACAACATAAAATAATATAAAAACAAACAGAAATGCTAATATTGCAGTTTTTTTGGTCACCTCATCCCCCTGAATGATTGAATGATGTGATCAAAAAGTTTCATATATCACAGAATGGTACCAATAAGTTACGGATACTCCAAAATCATGCCACTGAAAAATAAAACTTATCTTGCAAGCACCCAAACAGCTGCATCAACAGAAAATAAAGAAGTTATGGTTTTTAGATGGTAACAATGAAAAAATGGAAAACATCACAATTTCCTGAGCACCACTAGTCGTGTCCTTATGGGGTTAAATACGCAATAGTTGATGGAAATGCAATCGGTATAAAGAGTGGAGAGGTTGGATTTCAGTATGGTACAAGTAAACGTAGGTTCACACTGCCATTATTAATGTCCATTGCTCTCATCTATTAAAGGGATAATAAGTGCAACGGATATTAATTGTAGAATCCAGTTCGAGCTGCCTCCATCTGGTGTTCATCTACATTCACTCTCATGTAAACAGCTTGACGGAAGCTTTCTTTCGACCATGTTTTGCACTTTTTTAAGGAAGAAAGAAATCCTCTTTGCAGGACTTTCCTTTCAGTACAAAAATAAACAAAATGAGAGGAAAAAAAGCGTCCATCATGTTATTTACATTAAAGTCCACGAGAACAGACATAGAAGGAGGAGGCTACATATGTATCACTTTATTGCTAGAAAACTCAGCTGCTCTAATACTATGGCAGAAGATAACAATGGATGAGAGTAATGGACATTCATAATGAAGAAGATGCTATCAACATTAAAATAGAAGAGTTACACAGTTGGAAAAGATAATAGTAGAAGGAGTATTGTACATTAAGAAAGAGTACCCAGTAAGAAACAGTACACAGTAAGAAGCAGCACACAGTAAGAAACAGTACACAGTAAGAAGCAGCACACAGTAAGAAGCAGTACACAGTACAAGATAGTACACAGTAAGAAGCAGTACACAGTACGAAACAGTACACAGTAAGAAGCAGCACACAGTACGAAACAGTACATAGTAAGAAGCAGCACACAGTAAGAAGCAGTACACAGTACAAGATAGTACACAGTACGAAACAGTACACAGTAAGAAGCAGCACACAGTACGAAACAGTACACAGTAAGAAGCAGTACACATTAAGAAGCAGTACACAGTACGAAACAGTACACAGTAAGAAGCAGCACACAGTACGAAACAGTACATAGTAAGAAGCAGCACACAGTACGAAACAGTACATAGTAAGAAGCAGCACACAGTACGAAACAGTACATAGTAAGAAGCAGTACACAGTACGAAACAGTACATAGTAAGAAGCAGTACACAGTACGAAACAGTACATAGTAAGAAGCAGCACACAGTAAGAAGCAGTACACAGTACAAGATAGTACACAGTACGAAACAGTACACAGTAAGAAGCAGCACACAGTACGAAACAGTACACAGTAAGAAGCAGTACACAGTAAGAAGCAGTACACAGTACGAAACAGTACACAGTAAGAAGCAGCACACAGTACGAAACAGTACATAGTAAGAAGCAGTACACAGTACGAAACAGTACACAGTAAGAAGCAGCACACAGTACGAAACAGTACATAGTAAAAAGCAGTACACAGTACGAAACAGTACATAGTAAGAAGCAGCACACAGTACGAAACAGTACATAGTAAGAAGCAGTACACAGTACGAAACAGTACATAGTAAGAAGCAGCACAGTACGAAACAGTACATAGTAAGAAGCAGTACACAGTACGAAACAGTACACAGTAAGAAGCAGTACACATTAAGAAGCAGTACACAGTATGAAACAGTACACAGTAAGAAGCAGTACACAGTAAGAAGCAGTACACAGTACGAAACAGTACACAGTAAGAAGCAGTACACAGTAAGAAGCAGTACACAGTACAAAACAGTACACAGTAAGAAGCAATATACAGTACAAAACAGTACACAGTAAGAAACAGTACACAGTAAGAAGCAATATACAGTACAAAACAGTACACAGTAAGAAGCAGTACACAGTACAAAACAGTACACAGTAAGAAGCAATACATAGTACAACAAAGTACACAGTAAGAAGCAGTACACAGTGCAAAACAGTACACAGTAAGAAGCAGTACACAGTACGAAACAGTACACAGTAAGAAGCAGTACACATTAAGAAGCAGTACACAGTACGAAACAGTACACAGTAAGAAGCAGCACACAGTACGAAACAGTACATAGTAAGAAGCAGTACACAGTACGAAACAGTACACAGTAAGAAGCAGCACACAGTACGAAACAGTACACAGTAAGAAGCAGTACACAGTAAGAAGCAGTACACAGTATGAAACAGTACACAGTAAGAAGCAGTACACAGTAAGAAGCAGTACACAATACGAAACAGTACACAGTAAGAAGCAGTACACAGTAGGAAGCAGTACACAGTACAAAACAGTACACAGTAAGAAGCAGCACACAGTACGAAACAGTACATAGTAAGAAGCAGTACACAGTACGAAACAGTACACAGTAAGAAGCAGCACACAGTACGAAACAGTACATAGTAAGAAGCAGTACACAGTACGAAACAGTACACAGTAAGAAGCAGCACACAGTACGAAACAGTACATAGTAAGAAGCAGTACACAGTACGAAACAGTACATAGTAAGAAGCAGCACACAGTACGAAACAGTACATAGTAAGAAGCAGTACACAGTACGAAACAGTACATAGTAAGAAGCAGCACACAGTACGAAACAGTACATAGTAAGAAGCAGTACACAGTACGAAACAGTACATAGTAAGAAGCAGCACACAGTACGAAACAGTACATAGTAAGAAGCAGTACACAGTACGAAACAGTACACAGTAAGAAGCAGTACACATTAAGAAGCAGTACACAGTATGAAACAGTACACAGTAAGAAGCAGTACACAGTAAGAAGCAGTACACAGTACGAAACAGTACACAGTAAGAAGCAGTACACAGTAAGAAGCAGTACACAGTACAAAACAGTACACAGTAAGAAGCAGCACACAGTACGAAACAGTACATAGTAAGAAGCAGTACACAGTACGAAACAGTACACAGTAAGAAGCAGCACACAGTACGAAACAGTACACAGTAAGAAGCAGTACACAGTAAGAAGCAGTACACAGTATGAAACAGTACACAGTAAGAAGCAGTACACAGTAAGAAGCAGTACACAGTACGAAACAGTACACAGTAAGAAGCAGTACACAGTAAGAAGCAGTACACAGTACAAAACAGTGCACAGTAAGAAGCAATATACAGTACAAAACAATACACAGTAAGAAACAGTACACAGTAAGAAGCAATATACAGTACAAAACAGTACACAGTAAGAAGCAGTACACAGTACAAAACAGTACACAGTAAGAAGCAATACATAGTACAACAAAGTACACAGTAAGAAGCAGTACACAGTGCAAAACAGTACACAGTAAGAAGCAGTACACAGTACGAAACAGTACATAGTAAGAAGCAGTACACAGTAAGAAGCAGCACACAGTACGAAACAGTACACAGTAAGAAGCAGTACACAGTAAGAAGCAGTACACAGTATGAAACAGTACACAGTAAGAAGCAGTACACAGTAAGAAGCAGTACACAGTACGAAACAGTACACAGTAAGAAGCAGTACACAGTAAGAAGCAGTACACAGTACAAAACAGTACACAGTAAGAAGCAATATACAGTACAAAACAATACACAGTAAGAAACAGTACACAGTAAGAAGCAATATACAGTACAAAACAGTACACAGTAAGAAGCAGTACACAGTACAAAACAGTACACAGTAAGAAGCAATACATAGTACAACAAAGTACACAGTAAGAAGCAGTACACAGTGCAAAACAGTACACAGTAAGAAGCAGTACACAGTACGAAACAGTACACAGTAAGAAGCAGTACACATTAAGAAGCAGTACACAGTACGAAACAGTACACAGTAAGAAGCAGCACACAGTACGAAACAGTACATAGTAAGAAGCAGTACACAGTACGAAACAGTACACAGTAAGAAGCAGCACACAGTACGAAACAGTACACAGTAAGAAGCAGTACACAGTAAGAAGCAGTACACAGTACGAAACAGTACACAGTAAGAAGCAGCACACAGTACGAAACAGTACATAGTAAGAAGCAGTACACAGTACGAAACAGTACACAGTAAGAAGCAGCACACAGTACGAAACAGTACATAGTAAGAAGCAGTACACAGTACGAAACAGTACATAGTAAGAAGCAGCACACAGTACGAAACAGTACATAGTAAGAAGCAGTACACAGTACGAAACAGTACATAGTAAGAAGCAGCACACAGTACGAAACAGTACATAGTAAGAAGCAGTACACAGTACGAAACAGTACATAGTAAGAAGCAGCACACAGTACGAAACAGTACATAGTAAGAAGCAGTACACAGTACGAAACAGTACACAGTAAGAAGCAGTACACATTAAGAAGCAGTACACAGTATGAAACAGTACACAGTAAGAAGCAGTACACAGTAAGAAGCAGTACACAGTACGAAACAGTACACAGTAAGAAGCAGTACACAGTAAGAAGCAGTACACAGTACAAAACAGTACACAGTAAGAAGCAGTACACAGTACGAAACAGTACACAGTAAGAAGCAGCACACAGTACGAAACAGTACACAGTAAGAAGCAGTACACAGTAAGAAGCAGTACACAGTACGAAACAGTACACAGTAAGAAGCAGTACACAGTACGAAACAGTACATAGTAAGAAGCAGTACACAGTACGAAACAGTACACAGTAAGAAGCAGCACACAGTACGAAACAGTACACAGTAAGAAGCAGTACACAGTAAGAAGCAGTACACAGTACGAAACAGTACACAGTAAGAAGCAGTACACAGTACAAAACAGTACACAGTAAGAAGCAATATACAGTATAAAACAGTACACAGTAAGAAGCAATATACAGTACAAAACAGTACACAGTAAGAAACAGTACACAGTAAGAAGCAATATACAGTACAAAACAGTACACAGTAAGAAGCAGTACACAGTACAAAACAGTACACAGTAAGAAGCAATACATAGTACAACAAAGTACACAGTAAGAAGCAGTACACAGTGCAAAACAGTACACAGTAAGAAGCAGTACACAGTACGAAACAGTACACAGTAAGAAGCAGTACACAGTACGAAACAGTACACAGTAAGAAGCAGCACACAGTACGAAACAGTACATAGTAAGAAGCAGTACACAGTACGAAACAGTACACAGTAAGAAGCAGCACACAGTACGAAACAGTACACAGTAAGAAGCAGTACACAGTAAGAAGCAGTACACAGTACGAAACAGTACACAGTAAGAAGCAGCACACAGTACGAAACAGTACATAGTAAGAAGCAGTACACAGTACGAAACAGTACACAGTAAGAAGCAGCACACAGTACGAAACAGTACACAGTAAGAAGCAGTACACAGTAAGAAGCAGTACACAGTACGAAACAGTACACAGTAAGAAGCAGTACACAGTAAGAAGCAGTACACAGTACGAAACAGTACACAGTAAGAAGCAGCACACAGTACGAAACAGTACATAGTAAGAAGCAGCACACAGTACGAAACAGTACATAGTAAGAAGCAGTACACAGTACGAAACAGTACATAGTAAGAAGCAGCACACAGTACGAAACAGTACATAGTAAGAAGCAGTACACAGTACGAAACAGTACATAGTAAGAAGCAGCACACAGTACGAAACAGTACATAGTAAGAAGCAGTACACAGTACGAAACAGTACATAGTAAGAAGCAGCACACAGTAGGATACAGTACATAGTAAGAAGCAGTACACAGTACGAAACAGTACACAGTAAGAAGAAGTACACATTAAGAAGCAGTACACAGTATGAAACAGTACACAGTAAGAAGCAGTACACAGTAAGAAGCAGTACACAGTACGAAACAGTACACAGTAAGAAGCAGTACACAGTAAGAAGCAGTACACAGTACAAAACAGTACACAGTAAGAAGCAGCACACAGTACGAAACAGTACATAGTAAGAAGCAGTACACAGTACGAAACAGTACACAGTAAGAAGCAGCACACAGTACGAAACAGTACACAGTAAGAAGCAGTACACAGTAAGAAGCAGTACACAGTACGAAACAGTACACAGTAAGAAGCAGCACACAGTACGAAACAGTACATAGTAAGAAGCAGTACACAGTACGAAACAGTACACAGTAAGAAGCAGCACACAGTACGAAACAGTACATAGTAAGAAGCAGTACACAGTACGAAACAGTACATAGTAAGAAGCAGCACACAGTACGAAACAGTACATAGTAAGAAGCAGTACACAGTACGAAACAGTACATAGTAAGAAGCAGTACACAGTAAGAAGCAGTACACAGTACGAAACAGTACACAGTAAGAAGCAGTACACAGTAAGAAGCAGTACACAGTACAAAACAGTACACAGTAAGAAGCAGCACACAGTACGAAACAGTACATAGTAAGAAGCAGTACACAGTACGAAACAGTACACAGTAAGAAGCAGCACACAGTACGAAACAGTACATAGTAAGAAGCAGTACACAGTAAGAAGCAGTACACAGTACGAAACAGTACACAGTAAGAAGCAGTACACAGTAAGAAGCAGTACACAGTACAAAACAGTACACAGTAAGAAGCAGTACACAGTACGAAACAGTACACAGTAAGAAGCAGTACACAGTACGAAACAGTACACAGTAAGAAGCAGCACACAGTACGAAACAGTACATAGTAAGAAGCAGTACACAGTACGAAACAGTACACAGTAAGAAGCAGCACACAGTACGAAACAGTACATAGTAAGAAGCAGTACACAGTACGAAACAGTACATAGTAAGAAGCAGCACACAGTACGAAACAGTACATAGTAAGAAGCAGTACACAGTACGAAACAGTACATAGTAAGAAGCAGTACACAGTAAGAAGCAGTACACAGTACAAAACAGTACACAGTAAGAAGCAGCACACAGTACGAAACAGTACATAGTAAGAAGCAGTACACAGTATGAAACAGTACACAGTAAGAAGCAGCACACAGTACGAAACAGTACACAGTAAGAAGCAGTACACAGTAAGAAGCAGTACACAGTACGAAACAGTACACAGTAAGAAGCAGTACACAGTACAAAACAGTACACAGTAAGAAGCAATATACAGTACAAAACAGTACACAGTAAGAAGCAATATACAGTACAAAACAGTACACAGTACGAAACAGTACACAGTAAGAAGCAGCACACAGTACGAAACAGTACATAGTAAGAAGCAGTACACAGTACGAAACAGTACATAGTAAGAAGCAGCACACAGTACGAAACAGTACATAGTAAGAAGCAGTACACAGTACGAAACAGTACATAGTAAGAAGCAGTACACAGTAAGAAGCAGTACACAGTACGAAACAGTACACAGTAAGAAGCAGTACACAGTAAGAAGCAGTACACAGTACAAAACAGTACACAGTAAGAAGCAGCACACAGTACGAAACAGTACATAGTAAGAAGCAGTACACAGTACGAAACAGTACATAGTAAGAAGCAGCACACAGTACGAAACAGTACACAGTAAGAAGCAGTACACAGTAAGAAGCAGTACATAGTACGAAACAGTACACAGTAAGAAGCAGTACACAGTACAAAACAGTACACAGTAAGAAGCAATATACAGTACAAAACAGTACACAGTAAGAAGCAATATACAGTACAAAACAGTACACAGTAAGAAACAGTACACAGTAAGAAGCAATATACAGTACAAAACAGTACACAGTAAGAAGCAGTACACAGTACAAAACAGTACACAGTAAGAAGCAATACATAGTACAACAAAGTACACAGTAAGAAGCAGTACACAGTGCAAAACAGTACACAGTAAGAAGCAGTACACAGTACGAAACAGTACACAGTAAGAAGCAGTACACATTAAGAAGCAGTACACAGTACGAAACAGTACACAGTAAGAAGCAGCACACAGTACGAAACAGTACATAGTAAGAAGCAGTACACAGTACGAAACAGTACACAGTAAGAAGCAGCACACAGTACGAAACAGTACACAGTAAGAAGCAGTACACAGTAAGAAGCAGTACACAGTACGAAACAGTACACAGTAAGAAGCAGCACACAGTACGAAACAGTACATAGTAAGAAGCAGTACACAGTACGAAACAGTACACAGTAAGAAGCAGCACACAGTACGAAACAGTACATAGTAAGAAGCAGTACACAGTACGAAACAGTACATAGTAAGAAGCAGCACACAGTACGAAACAGTACATAGTAAGAAGCAGTACACAGTACGAAACAGTACATAGTAAGAAGCAGCACACAGTACGAAACAGTACATAGTAAGAAGCAGTACACAGTACGAAACAGTACATAGTAAGAAGCAGCACACAGTAGGATACAGTACATAGTAAGAAGCAGTACACAGTACGAAACAGTACACAGTAAGAAGCAGTACACATTAAGAAGCAGTACACAGTATGAAACAGTACACAGTAAGAAGCAGTACACAGTAAGAAGCAGTTCACAGTACGAAACAGTACACAGTAAGAAGCAGTACACAGTAAGAAGCAGTACACAGTACAAAACAGTACACAGTAAGAAGCAGCACACAGTACGAAACAGTACATAGTAAGAAGCAGTACACAGTACGAAACAGTACACAGTAAGAAGCAGCACACAGTACGAAACAGTACACAGTAAGAAGCAGTACACAGTAAGAAGCAGTACACAGTACGAAACAGTACACAGTAAGAAGCAGCACACAGTACGAAACAGTACATAGTAAGAAGCAGTACACAGTACGAAACAGTACACAGTAAGAAGCAGCACACAGTACGAAACAGTACATAGTAAGAAGCAGTACACAGTACGAAACAGTACATAGTAAGAAGCAGCACACAGTACGAAACAGTACATAGTAAGAAGCAGTACACAGTACGAAACAGTACATAGTAATAAGCAGCACACAGTACGAAACAGTACATAGTAAGAAGCAGTACACAGTACGAAACAGTACATAGTAAGAAGCAGCACACAGTACGAAACAGTACATAGTAAGAAGCAGTACACAGTACGAAACAGTACATAGTAAGAAGCAGTACACAGTAAGAAGCAGTACACAGTACGAAACAGTACACAGTAAGAAGCAGCACACAGTACGAAACAGTACACAGTAAGAAGCAGTACACAGTAAGAAGCAGTACACAGTATGAAACAGTACACAGTAAGAAGAAGTACACAGTACGAAACAGTACACAGTAAGAAGCAGCACACAGTACGAAACAGTACACAGTAAGAAGCAGTACACAGTAAGAAGCAGTACACAGTACGAAACAGTACACAGTAAGAAGCAGTACACAGTACAAAACAGTACACAGTAAGAAGCAATATACAGTACAAAACAGTACACAGTAAGAAGCAATATACAGTACAAAACAGTACACAGTAAGAAACAGTACACAGTAAGAAGCAATATACAGTACAAAACAGTACACAGTAAGAAGCAGTACACAGTACAAAACAGTACACAGTAAGAAGCAATATATAGTACAACAAAGTACACAGTAAGAAGCAGTACACAGTGCAAAACAGTACACAGTAAGAAGCAGTACACAGTACGAAACAGTACACAGTAAGAAGCAGTACACATTAAGAAGCAGTACACAGTACGAAACAGTACACAGTAAGAAGCAGCACACAGTACGAAACAGTACATAGTAAGAAGCAGTACACAGTAAGAAGCAGTAAACAGTACGAAACAGTACACAGTAAGAAGCAGCACACAGTACGAAACAGTACATAGTAAGAAGCAGTACACAGTACGAAACAGTACATAGTAAGAAGCAGCACACAGTACGAAACAGTACATAGTAAGAAGCAGTACACAGTACGAAACAGTACATAGTAAGAAGCAGCACACAGTACGAAACAGTACATAGTAAGAAGCAGTACACAGTACGAAACAGTACATAGTAAGAAGCAGCACACAGTAGGATACAGTACATAGTAAGAAGCAGTACGCAGTACGAAACAGTACACAGTAAGAAGCAGTACACATTAAGAAGCAGTACACAGTATGAAACAGTACACAGTAAGAAGCAGTACACAGTAAGAAGCAGTACACAGTACGAAACAGTACACAGTAAGAAGCAGTACACAGTAAGAAGCAGTACACAGTACAAAACAGTACACAGTAAGAAGCAGCACACAGTACGAAACAGTACATAGTAAGAAGCAGTACACAGTACGAAACAGTACACAGTAAGAAGCAGTACACATTAAGAAGCAGTACACAGTATGAAACAGTACACAGTAAGAAGCAGTACACAGTAAGAAGCAGTACACAGTACGAAACAGTACACAGTAAGAAGCAGCACACAGTACGAAACAGTACATAGTAAGAAGCAGTACACAGTACGAAACAGTACGTAGTAAGAAGCAGCACACAGTACGAAACAGTACATAGTAAGAAGCAGTACACAGTACGAAACAGTACATAGTAAGAAGCAGCACACAGTACGAAACAGTACATAGTAAGAAGCAGTACACAGTACGAAACAGTACATAGTAAGAAGCAGCACACAGTAGGATACAGTACATAGTAAGAAGCAGTACACAGTACGAAACAGTACACAGTAAGAAGCAGTACACATTAAGAAGCAGTACACAGTATGAAACAGTACACAGTAAGAAGCAGTACACAGTAAGAAGCAGTACACAGTACGAAACAGTACACAGTAAGAAGCAGTACACAGTAAGAAGCAGTACACAGTACAAAACAGTACACAGTAAGAAGCAGCACACAGTACGAAACAGTACATAGTAAGAAGCAGTACACAGTACGAAACAGTACACAGTAAGAAGCAGCACACAGTACGAAACAGTACACAGTAAGAAGCAGTACACAGTAAGAAGCAGTACACAGTACGAAACAGTACACAGTAAGAAGCAGCACACAGTACGAAACAGTACATAGTAAGAAGCAGTACACAGTACGAAACAGTACACAGTAAGAAGCAGCACACAGTACGAAACAGTACATAGTAAGAAGCAGTACACAGTACGAAACAGTACATAGTAAGAAGCAGCACACAGTACGAAACAGTACATAGTAAGAAGCAGTACACAGTATGAAACATTACATAGTAAGAAGCAGCACACAGTACGAAACAGTACATAGTAAGAAGCAGTACACAGTACGAAACAGTACATAGTAAGAAGCAGCACACAGTACGAAACAGTACATAGTAAGAAGCAGTACACAGTACGAAACAGTACACAGTAAGAAGCAGTACACATTAAGAAGCAGTACACAGTATGAAACAGTACACAGTAAGAAGCAGTACACAGTAAGAAGCAGTACACAGTACGAAACAGTACACAGTAAGAAGCAGTACACAGTAAGAAGCAGTACACAGTACAAAACAGTACACAGTAAGAAGCAATATACAGTACAAAACAGTACACAGTAAGAAGCAATGTACAGTACAAAACAGTACACAGTAAGAAGCAATATACAGTACAAAACAGTACACAGTAAGAAGCAGTACACAGTACAAAACAGTACACAGTAAGAAGCAATACATAGTACAACAAAGTACACAGTAAGAAGCAGTACACAGTGCAAAACAGTACACAGTAAGAAGCAGTACACAGTACGAAACAGTACACAGTAAGAAGCAGTACACATTAAGAAGCAGTACACAGTACGAAACAGTACACAGTAAGAAGCAGCACACAGTACGAAACAGTACATAGTAAGAAGCAGTACACAGTACGAAACAGTACATAGTAAGAAGCAGCACACAGTACGAAACAGTACATAGTAAGAAGCAGTACACAGTACAAAACAGTACATAGTAAGAAGCAGCACACAGTACGAAACAGTACATAGTAAGAAGCAGTACACAGTACAGAACAGTACATAGTAAGAAGCAGCACACAGTACGAAACAGTACATAGTAAGAAGCAGTACACAGTACGAAACAGTACACAGTAAGAAGCAGTACACATTAAGAAGCAGTACACAGTACGAAACAGTACACAGTAAGAAGCAGTACACAGTAAGAAGCAGTACACAGTACGAAACAGTACACAGTAAGAAGCAATATACAGTACAAAACAGTACACAGTAAGAAACAGTACACAGTAAGAAGCAATATACAGTACAAAACAGTACACAGTAAGAAGCAGTACACAGTACAAAACAGTACACAGTAAGAAGCAATACATAGTACAACAAAGTACACAGTAAGAAGCAGTACACAGTGCAAAACAGTACACAGTAAGAAGCAGTACACAGTACGAAACAGTACACAGTAAGAAGCCGTACACAGTAAGAAGCAGTACACAGTAAGAAGCACTCCGGCCAGTGGCTGTGTAGGCACAATGTGATGACGTCACATTGCACCTACAACTATGTTAGCGAGACTGCGGAGAGAGCGGCGGGGGAGCAAGGAAAAGGTGAGTATAACTGGTTGCTGTGTGTAGACATATAGGTGGAACATGAAACTGGGGGCAGATGAAGGAGGGGACGGCATGACACTGCGGGCAGAGATGGGGGGACATGAATCTGGGTGCAGAGATGTGGAGACATGAATCTGGGGCAGAGATTGGAGACATGAACCTGGGGGCAGAGATGGGGGACATGAATCTGGGGGCAGAGATGGGGGGACATGAATCTGGGGGCAGAGATGTGGGGACATGAATCTGGGGTCAGAGATGGGGGACATGAATCTGGGGGCAGAGATGGGGGAAATTAATCTGGGGGCAGAGATGGGGGACATGAATCTGGGGTAGAGATGATGGGACATGAATCTGGGGGAGAGATGGGGACATGAATCTGGGGGCAGAGATGGAGGGGACATGCATCTGGGGGCAGAGATGGAGGGGACATGAATCTGGGGCAGAGATGGAGGGACATGAATCTGAGGGCAGAGATGGGGGGACATGAATCTGGGGGCAGAGATGGGGGACATGAATCTGGGGGAAGAGATGGGGGAACATGAATCTGGGGGCAGAGATGGGGGACATGAATCTGGGGGCAGAGATGGGGGACATGAATCTGGGGGAAGAGATCGGGGAACATGAAACTGGGGGTAGAGATGGAGGACATGAATCTGGGGGAGAGATGGAGGGACAATGAAACTGGGGCAGAGATGGAGGGGGGACATGAAACTGGCGGAGAGATAGAGGGGGGGCATATAATTTATGGGTGACTGTAGGAGGATTATACTGTGTGGGGGCACATGAAAAATGAATGAGAATGGTCGGAGTCAACATAAAAGTGGGTGGAGCTAAATTTGCCACGGTGCGCTACGCGCACCACACATTTTATCCCTCTTTTGGTTCTTCAAAAGTTGGGAGGTATGCAAAACAGTACACAGTAAGAACCAATACACAGTACAAAACAGTACACAGTAAGAAGCAGTACACAGTATGAAACATTTCGCAGTAAGAAGCAGTACATAGAATTTCTGTCATCCCCTTCTAGGCCCTTAAATATCATGTAACTAAACTATTTTATGAAGTAGAATTATAACTTTTTCTCATTGAGGAATGCGTTGAGCTATTGATCCAGCTCTGCAGACTTTTGAGCCATGTTGTGGAAGAATCCAGACATATTTACAATGTTTCACTGAGATTCCAAATGGGATGTAAAGTAATTTGGATCCCTCTTTTTGGTACTCAATAGTAAAAAAAGTTGTTTCCTTTCATTGCTTTCCAGGTCTTATGAAAAATACATAATTCCTAAAAGTATCCTGTTTCTCTTCCAATTTGGAGTATATTGATGATTCTGTCATTTCGTTGAGTTAGTTTGATATTAAAGATGACAGATATGATGTTTTGTTCTCTGTGTGGATTATGTCTAGTTGTTTTAGCTTTCCTGACCTGATCTAACCTCAATGTTTGGCACGCATTCTGCGGTTTTATGATTCTTGCCTGTGGGTCTAATCAGTGGGCTCTTTATTGAAGGGTCATCATAATCAAGTCTAATAGGTAAATAAATTGTACGTTCCTGTGATTGAGAATGTGGTTCTGTTTTATCATCGTAAACTAGGCCAGTCCTGGATTCTGCATGTTTTCCTCAGTAGTAAAATCTTTCCAAAGCATAAGATCCAGCAGTATCCATGTAATAAGTCTTGTTGAATACAGTAATATTAAGCTACACATCCAATAAGTCAAAATGAATTTAACTAATTCTATTTAAATTATCGTCATACCCAGATAAGAGCCCAACATTTGGAAACTATTCACCCCCGGCTCGTGCTCTGTCAGTCATGATAAACTATTAGCTTTCAGTGGTTGATAGTAGAGCCAGTTGGGCAAACAGAGCTACTGCTTTACCCAATTTCACTTACCAGAATTGGCTCCCAACTCTACAGTCTCTGGACACCGCCTTATAATGGTTCTGGCCGAAAGGGCTACATTAATAGGTTTAGTTTTTCCTTAGCTAATTTATCCTTAAAGAAATGTTTTTTGTTTAAAGAACAAAATCCAAGTAGAAGCCATTGAAATTCTTTTAGAGTAAACCGCAGCACACACAAAAGATTGCTTGCAAGCACAAATTTAGTTTATGTTGCTGTCATGACCTGATTGTTTATATTGATGTGTGTTTTTGATCCGGTGGTCTGGGGTCTTGTGGTGTTTTTCTTGCGATTAGGCTATCTGCTTGGGCATTTGGTATCAGCCTTTTGAGTATACCTGAGGATCTATGGATCGAACCTCAGGTGTGGGCCATTATCATTATCCTATTGGACTATCCTGGGGCCTTTATTAGGAGGGCTGACTTTTCCAGTTGCCGGTTTTCGTGGTTGCCACCTAGAACTTGTGGCTCAGAGAGGAATATTGTTTGATAGGTTTACAACTGACTAGGAAGTGGTGTGAGTGTTGCCTTGTGTGTGTGTCTGGTTTGTCCCTGAACACTTCTACTCTACCCTGTCCTTCAGTTCTGTTTGCCTGGCACTATCTGGTTGTTTGTGAGGATTGGGTTCCAGTTTGTTTTGCCCCAGTCCTGTGTTAACCCTTTCCTCACCTCTCCACTTTCTCTCTCCTCATTCTCTTGTTGTGTATTGTGTTGTGCTGCGTGTCTGTTGTCCAGCACTTCCCATCCTGTTTTGTATGCAGCTGCACTTTGGTTTTGGTAGGGGTGACCACCTTAGAATCTCCAGTCCCTAGCTCTCTTGTAGCTCTTGCCCTATCTGTCGGCTAGGCCTTCGTGTTAGAGAGCCAGGAGTTGTCGGGGCCAAGGCTAGCTTGGGAACAGCTGACCAACACCCGCAGGCAGGACCTAGCTAGCCGCCATAGTGTCAGGGATAGTCTCCTTCCCCTGTTTCCTATAGTGTTGCAGTCTGCAGTCCAGATTCTTTGTCTGGGCGTAGACATGAACATAACAGTTACTCCACCCTGCCAGATTCATCTCCCCATACACAGATCTGCTGCGATCAAAACATTGCAAATTTGATCTGAAAACAATTATTTATGTCTAAAGTGTAATTTGTGGCCAACTTTGTATCTGCTTACTTAGCTCTGTTGAACAAATAAACTATTGTATTTTTCGGACTATAAGACACACTTTTTTCCCCCAAATTTGGGAGGAAAATGGGGGTACGCCTTACAGTTAGAATGTGGGTTTTTGGGCAGGGGGACTGGAGGAGCAGGGTTGTAGCATCGCCCTACTCCTGCTGCCGCTGGGTTCCTGCAGTGTGGGTTCCTGCATTGTGGCTTCCTGCAGCGAGAGGAGTGGGGCAATGCTGTGGGTCCTGGACTGAGAGGGTGTCCCAGTGGTGTGAGCCTCCCAGAATCCACCATGCTATTACAGAGGATGCTGGGTCTGTAAAGATAATGGCTGCTGCTCTGCTGCAGAGTGGTTCCCATAGCTACCGAATCTTCGCTGTAATGTACAGGGGAGACCTGGAGGTAATGCCCACGGTCAGTGTCCACTCTGATCTCGGGCATTGCTATGTCAAAGCTTCTCTAAAGTGCAAAAGAAGCCCCCTGGGACCAGCCCCCACAGGCTCTGTACCTTTCAAGTTGCCGGCTGGTTCCTGCGTAGCGAGATTGCATGAGCCGATGTGTTCCTGTGACAGTCGGGAGCCTAACAAAGACTCACAGGCCTGTCATAGTAATGTACACTTATATTGCAGTCTATGGGACTTGTAATCAAATGAATTCAGGTTCAAGCTCCCTAGGGGTGGCTAAGAAAATAGTAAAAAAAAAAAATATAAAAGTTGTAAATCATGCTCTTTCCCTAGAATACACATACAAGTAGAAAATTACTGTGAAACACATACACATTAGGTATCCCTGTCTCTGAAAATGTCTACAAACTGAAAAATATTTTTTCCGCAGGGTGAAAGTCGTAATGGGAAAAAAAACAAGTGCTGAACTACATTTTTTTTTTCTGTTTTGCCTCTGATTTGAGTAAAAAGTGATCAAAGCAAAAAGTACAACTGGCCCCATAAAAAAGACGCCCTATGTATCCCCATACAGCTGCAGCGTCACCTGTCAACATGGCATTGTGGCGATAGCAAAGCTACAACTCCCAGATACTAAATATTTTACCACATTTTTTTGCTTCAAATTTTTTCCCCCTATTTTCCTCCTCTAAAACCTAGGTGCGCCATATATTATGAAAAATATGGTACTTTTTAGCATGCAATCAATCACTGTGTGTGTCGTGGTTTTCTCTACATGTACAGTGAGCTGAAGAACCATACCACACAGCACTGCCAATGAATGAATGTGTGCGGCGCCATTTTCTTTTTATTGTGAATAGAGATGGGCAAATCCTTCATCATCCTTCACCCTTCAAAGAGGGCTCAACACGAATATTCCAAATAATTTGGTTTTTAACAAATCAAAACAATAGAGATGGGTGAATAAGATTGTAATGGCGTTCTAAAGGGGCTTTGAAAGACCTCGGTATGAAAAACATATCACCACATTCTCGAAACTGCACCCCTTTAAGTCAAAACAGCATACAGGAAGTTTGTTAACCCCTTAAACATTTAACAGAAATTAAAACAAATGGAAGTGAACATTGGAGGTGCATTAGTGAATTTTTTTTCACTGATATATTCATTAAGCCTTAGAATTTACTCATTCACAAGGGGTTAAAGGAAAAAAAGCATTAGACAATTTGTTATGAATTTCCTGACTACCAAAATACCCCACGTGTAGATGTAAACTGATGTATGGGCACTCAACAGTAAATGGAAGTGAATGAGCGCCATTGGGATATTGGACAGCAGATCATTTTCAGGGGCCATGTTGCACTTGCAGAGACATTGAAGTACCAGAATGGCAGAAACCACAAAAATACACCCCATTTTGTAAATTACACCTTCAAGGGGTATAGTGAGTAGCACTGTGGCCTTACAGTGCTGGAGTCCTAGGTACAAGGACAACATCTGCAAGGAGTTTGCATGTTCATCCAGTGTTTGTTTTGAAGTATGGGAGGAAACCCAAGACATACTGAAAGGGAATTTATATTGTCAGCCCTATATATGACAGTGACTGACAATGTAAAGTGTTTACATTTTTCATCATCTCAAGGGATTAAAGTAGAAAAAGCTCCCGCCAGTCACTTATAAAATATCCTCTCAACATGGCAATACAGGGCTTGGAACACGCACATAGTGGAGCTTGGAATAGAAATAGCTCCATTTGGCTTTTAAATGGCACATGCCACATTTGTAGAGCCAATGAGGTGCCAGAACAGTGGATATCCTCCCAAAGTAACCCTATTTTGAAAATAATACCATGCAATGAATTTATGTAGGGTTTTAGTGTAGATTTTGACATTAAGGGTATGTCAAAGAATTGTCTAGGAAAATAGAAAATTACATTCTTACCTACAAAATGTTTTCATTTCTAAAAGTGGTTAAAGTACAAAGTGTACTAACAATTTGTTAAGCAATTTCTCTGGACTATGTAAATGCCCTACATATGAATGTAAATTTCTGTATCACCACACAACAAGGCACAGCAGACACAAGCATTATTGAGTTTTTTGGGGGGACAAATTTTGCTTGAATTGGTTTCAGGCACCATCTCACATTTACAAAGACCCTGAGCTACCAGCACGTGAAAACCCCCAACACATGAGCAGACTCTGGAATCTACAACCTTTAAAAAGGACCTTTCGTGTCTTCAGGCACATACGGTTTTATATACCGCAGACTGTTGACTTTCCCGTTATGTGCCCCAGGGCAAGAGCTATTGGTGCCGTTACTGATCTCTGCCCACTGCCAGAAGGGTGTTCCTGACAGTCTAGTACTCATCCATAGACTTGTACTGGGGGGCATTCCTCACAGCTCAGTGTCATGGCTGGGTGGTAAGGAACGCTCTCTCTGACAGTACAGAGCTACGGACAGTACTGTCAGGAGGGGCGTTCCTCATAGCCCAGCTAGACAGTCAGGAACACTCTTCTGACAGTGTAATGGCACCGGTAGCTGTTGCACCAGGACACATAATGGGAAAGCTTTCTAGCGGTATATAAAACCGCATGTGCCCGAGGACATGAAAGGTCCTCTTTAAGGAATTTATCAATTGCTTGTGTTGTGTGATAGTTTAGTGCCTTCCTTATACAGTATGTGTTTCTCTCTTTTCAGGCGCACTCCACTGTGGACTTGGTACACCTCTCCAGAGATTGTGGAATCTAGTTGAGACCTTTGAGCAATGCAGGCCTATGCTGGGAGACCGTTGCAGCCCCTGAGGGCAGTGTTGGACACTTTTCAGAACCATTTCCCATGCAACATCCCTACAGCCCTAAGACAGAAGAATTGCTGTCAGCCTCTTGAAGGGAGAGAAGAGTGTCAATGGGAGGGGGGCTGGTGGAGTTGGCTGAATGTCCTTGACCTACTGTTAACAACAGAGCTAATATTACTCCCATCCTCTGGTTCCCTCCTGGTAGTTGGATGCAGCACCTGCACCTTGTACGAACTCTTCTTTTCAATTGTCCACCTATTTTTTATCTGTTCATAGAATGTTTTAACAAAGTAACTATGTCCAGAACTATAGGGAAACCATTGTTGAACAAATATAAGAGTTTTACTCGAATTTACTAGAATACTAGAAGTTGAAGACACTTTATTATCAACCAGGAATCCCAGTTCATTATCAAGTAGACATATACAGAATAATACTAACAAAAGCTGCGGAAACCTATATAACCATATGGGTATTTCCAGTTGTAACATATGCCGCTACTGGCTTGACAGTACTGTACGCCAGTTTGTGTTTGCTCATACTTTGACAATACAAATCAAAGCTGAAGTTATGTTATGCTTATTTTTCACAGTTTTCTGAGCTGAAGGCTTAAATTGTTCTGAACTGTCGCTCAAAAGAAGTTTAAAGTTTATGTAAAGCAGAGTCGAGTTGAACTTTTACACACAACATTTTCCATATTTAATGCTAAGAGACTAAACATTCAAGTAGATGATTTGTTTTCCTGGATGTTTTTCTTAATATTTTCTTCTCTATACATTTTAATTTCTAAAAGGGGTTAAAGTAGAAAGTGTACTAACAATTTGTTAAGAAATTTCTCTTGACTATATAAATACCCTACATATGGAAGTGAATTTCTGTATCAGTGCACAACAAGGCACATTAGGGAAGGAGCATCTTTGAATTTCTCGGGGACATATTTTGCTCAAATTGGTTTCGGGCACCATGTTTGACTTCACCAATAAGTGAACCCAACACCGAAGACCACTGCTGATCAGCAGTTTGAAGGAACTGTGGTGCTTGTGTGAGTGCCATGATCCTTTCAATATTTACATCTCACACCATCTGTTTTATAGTGACCATGGATTGTAATTGTATCCTATTCACTTCCATAGGATGTGGCTATCAATTACATCACTTGGCTTCTATAAGATTGTGAAGAGGTCATGGCCTTCAAACAGATGATCGACAAGGGTCCCAGATATTGGATCCCCACTGTTCTCTTGTTGAGCTCAGTTTTTCTCTCATCTGACTAATCTGGATGATTCTGCGAGAGATTTGGAGAAGTTGCTGTTGTCAGATGAGACAAAAATTGAGCACTTTGGCATTAACTCAATTCCCTGTGTTTGGAGAAAGATAAATGCTGCCTATGACTCAAAGAACACCATCCCCACTGTCAAGCGTGGAGGTGGAAACATTATGTTTTGGGGGCGTTTCTATGCTAAGGACACAGGACTACTTCACCGCATCAATGGGAGAATGGATGGAGCCATGTACCGTAAAATTCTGAGTGACAACCTCCTTCCCTCCACCAGGACATTAAAAATGGGTCGTGGCTGAGTCTTCCTGCAGGACAATGACCCAAAACATACAGCCAAGGCAACAAAGGAGTGGCCCCATAAAGAAGCACCTTAAGGTTATGGAGTGGCCTAGCCAGCCTCAAGACCTTAATTACATATAAAACCTATGGAGGGAGTTGAAGCTCCAAGTTGCCAAGCGAGTTGCAAACTTCATCAACTACAAAAATCACCTAACTGCTGTGCTTGCCAACAAGGGTTTTGCCACCAAGTATTAAGTCTTGTTTGGCAGAGGGATCAAATACTTATTTCACTATACAAAATGCAAATAAATTTATAAAACTTATACAATGTGATTTTCTGTATTTTATTTTTGATATTCTATCTCTCACTGTTAAAACTAACCTAGCCATAACATTATAGACTGTTCATGTCTGTGTCAGTGGGCAACTTACAAAATCAGCAAGGGATCAAATAATTATTTCCTTCACTGTATAGTGTACATATTATTGGCACTGTAGGGTATCCACCTACTGCTGTTTTTTGGCTGAGAGGCTGTCAGCTGATGTCAGGCAGTGCTAGAATGTTACAGTCTGAGTCACAGACACGTCTCTTCCATATTTTCAAACATGTGGCACTGACTATTTTATTCAAGATGAATTGGCGTTAGTTCAGTTTTGCCAAAAAGCAAGCAATTTTGAATATTTAGGTTGAACCCAGATATGCTAGGTTCACACATGTGTTTGGGTTTCCTTTCTTCAGGTCCGATTTGGGACCCACTCCACTTATATAGTGGTTACCTGAGGAAACCCGTGGACCCCATAGACTATCTGCAGGACTTTTCACTCCACGTTTTGTAAGCAGGTTTGGGGATGGAAACCCTGAATGAACATTAGGTGCAGGTGTGAACCTAGCCTTAGTGAAGTATCAGTTCACATATCTCTAGTTCTCATTTTTCTCATGTTATTTTTACTCTATAAATTGTATGGTAGGCAGGATATAAAACACTGTTATGCTTTTTGTAAAACAGTTAACATAACATGCATTATAAACACCTTGAAATTCTACAGTTGATAGCTAAATTGTATTTAATAGATGCTCATAGCAGTGCACCTTTCATGGCCAGGTGGAAAAGCATATTTGTTAAGGCAATTAAACTGACTCCACTTAACTGGCAGGGAGAGGCCATGCTGTTGTAGACATAACACTTATGTACAATTGTAAGCTTGTGCTGCCTCCAGACCAATCCGACAGGGACACCCCCTACAGCACAATACCATGTATAAGATCTGTCACAAATAGTGCAAAACATAAACACTTTTATGCTACACTGATAGGACACTATTGTATGTTGGAAACCCTACAGACTTCACTATATGTCAGTGGGGTGTGTTGATATCTATCATGGAAGGGATCCAGCATTGCAATAAATTCTCTTGCTGTTGCTATGACAGAGCAGAATAATGGAAACGACACACAGAGATGTGAACAGAATATGAATATACCAATTACATATGCATACATACCATACAAGCATATACAACATGCACACATATAAAATATGCACATACAGAAACAGTATAAATGCATTTACAGATTATGCACATGCAAGAAAATAGCTGCTTACTTACTGTGTAAGCGGCCATTTTTCTTGTGGCTGCGGGCATGCGCAGTCTGCTCTGCCTGAGGCCTAGAAGTTTGACCACCACTCTGCGCTGGAAGAAGACGCACAGAGAGGCCATTCCTGACGAAGATGGAGGTGGTGCTGGAGAGTTCTCTTGCAGCATTGGGGACCGCCCCCAGTGCTGTGAGAGAACTCATTTGCATGCCGACGAAAACTGAGATTTCTATGGAACGGCGCACGGAGAAGACATCTAAAGATAGGAGAAGAATGGCCTTTTTTAAGGCTATTCCTATGTGGTAGGCAGAAAAAATTGGCCTGGTCCACTTTCCTCATTGTCTGCCTCCGATCTATCCAGTGTCAGATTTCCTTTAATCCGTGCAAAAAAGATTAGTTCATATCAGAGAACTTTTTGTTTTGGTGCCTGTTATATATATATGCAGACATACTGAATGGTCAGATGATCCAATAGATCACACTCATTGTGAGTTCTCAAATGATTTGTGACATGAAATCGTGCTAATTAGCGTGGGACACGGAACACGTTTTTCTTCTCACATAAAAAAAAGAGTATAAGTCTCATAGTCTGGCATTAAATTCGTTCTTAAAATGCTGATTTATTGCTTGTTTTTGATGTGTAACAATTTCACTATGCTACACAAAATTAGTTCAAGACATCCAATAAGAATAAACCTCATGATCTTCAGATTTACCGACACAATCTGCAGGGGACCAGAGCTCTGTAGTCATCATTTTTAGGAATTTTAATCATTTCCTTCGTTTTGTTGAGGTGAGTAGAAAATGGTAATACGCTTTTTGAAGATGTGAAAAGGAGAGATGCTACCTCAAAGTGTACAAAACAAAAACACTGTATGATTCTATACCATTAACCCCTTCCTGATATCCATAATAAATATATAGTACCTTAGATTTTGGGACTCTAAATATGGCACCCACTAACGAGTTGGTCTTAGCTTTTTTAGGCCATGTGGCCATAAGACGCAGTTAAAAACATGGTGTTTTACAGTCACAATCCCATCCAAATATTGCAGAAAACCTGCACAGTGGAAACACTGTGATTTCCAAAACCATTGGAAATGGTTTGCATGTTAGTGGCCGGCACCGCCGTTCAGTGCTTAACTACTTGGTGTGCGGCTGCTACAATGCATTCCTATGGGAGCGGAGGTATTCGAAACTATTAGAATCTAGTATCAATCAACTCTATTCATGTCCAGATGTCTTGGTTAATATCCACCAAGGCAACAGAAGAACAACAACACATGGGTGTCAACTTATTGACTACGCAGTATGTAGGAATTAGCATTGCAGTCTATGGTATGGGTGATCAGAAGTCCTAAATCTCAAGTTCCCTTGGGGGTCTAAAAATAATATATATATATATATATATATATATATATATATATATATATATATATATATATATATAACTTTTTTACAAAATTTAACAAAGGTAAAAATACACAATTCCAAATCACCGCGTTTTCATTGGAAATTAAAATAAACAAAATAAACATACACATTAGGCATCTCCACATCCAAAAATTACATTTTAAATATTTAGCACCTACTGTGAACTTTTTCATCACTTAATCTCCCACTAAAAATAAAAAGAGACCAAAACGTTACAAATTCTCCAAAATGATGTCGATAAAAACTAAATCTTTCCCCACAAAAACAATGCCTTACACAACTCTGTACATGGAAATATAAAAAAGTTACCGATGTCAGAGTATGGTAACTCAAAGAAACTTTTTGTTTTTTCAACTTTTTGATTATTGTAAAGATAATAAATTGGATCTCGGTGATCCTATTGACCCTCAGAGGACGGTGAACACTGCAAAAAACAAAATAAGTAAGAAGATAAAAAAATTGAGCAAATACAGTTTTTTCTAATTGTACGTCATTTTTATTTTTTTCCCAGCCTCCCACTACATCGTAGATATAATAGATAATAGTTTCCATATATTTTGTATTGAACTGGTAAAAGTTCACAATTTTTTCCTCCTTTATATAAACCTTTGTGTTATTATATCGTTCAGATTCGCTCACTGTATTTGGAGACTCAGTTATTTTGAGACCTAAAAAAAAAAAGGCTCCACATCTCAGTTGTAACTGTTCTCGCAGCAGGGTGAAAACATGATATTACTGCATTTGTCGAGACTTTTTCAAGACTTCAAAGGTTGCAGAAATGTTGTGAGTGAGTGCTACAGGATACTCAACAGGTTGTGAGATTTTTTACTAGAGTAGCATGAAAATGATTTCTTGATGTTGTTATACATGGCTTTGTAACCTCAGGAGTCCATTATACACAAAGTATTATAATTTAAGCAATACAGTGGTTTGCTTTGATATTCAGGAATGACATTGAGACATATTACCTGTACAGTGATGTGTAGGTGATGATGAAGGAATTCCATAAGGACACTTAGGAATATGCAATATCGGTATTATAAGAGAAAGGTTCTGCTATAAACCTAGCACCAAAAATGTAATTATAAATTGTAATATTACATATAGGAAATCATTAGGAAGTTGAAAGATAGATATTTTTCTTTACAATATGTTCTTGCAAAGCTTATGTTGTCTTCTTTGTTTCAGATTCTTCAAATGACAAAACTTGATGGACTCCATTATCTTTATAATGACGTTTGTTAGATTTCCTTATGGTGTCCATGAAGCTTATAGCACTGCATTGTCATTTTTTCAGTCAAATGTGAAGGAATCTCAGAAAGGATCCTCCAATATAATTGTTATGCCTGAAACTACAGCCTAACCATTATACAGGAATCAGTAGTGCCATGTAGGACCACTCATCTCTTCCCGTGCAAGCTGTCTGTCACAGATCTTTCTCCTCGGCTCACCCCTGTTTAACAGACATGTAGTGTTCTGCTCACTTAAACCACTCAGATTATAATTTATTTCATTCATTCTTTATTTATTTACAAATAGATAAATAGATAGAAATATTGGATTGCTACAAAACTTGTTATGTAGATATGTAAATGGTTTGTCTCAATAGACACTGGGACAAATGTATTAAGACTGGCATGAAGTTACTTCCTGAGAAGAAGAAAGCAGCCATGTTTTCTACTGCATAACCCCTTTAAGCCTGGAAAATCCCTTTAAAGCAAAAGTGTCTGACTTCCTGTATGATGGAGTGTTCCAATCAGGCTGTCCACAGGGGGAGACTGAAACTTCAGTTACTAACCAGTGATGAGGGGTATCGTCACTCCTTAGGGAGGGACCACCATGTAGGTGTGTGGAGTCTTATTAAGCCATAGACGATCCACTGTGAGGGATCATGGGAAGAATATGCAAATCTGTCTTCCATGATGTAAATAGGGCTGCATGACTGAGGCACTGTCTTCCTATTTACATCATGGAAGACAGATTTGCATATTCTTCCCATGACCAGTGATGAACACACAATTCCCGTCACACAGCTATAATGAAGGAAATCACAGCTCAGCCTCCATAAATCTATACATTCTTATATACGCTTAAATTATTTAGAGAGGAGGGTGGTTGTAGTGACCACTCACATCTGAGCACAGTCTCTAGTCTCTACGGACTGCAGGGATCTGACACCAACATGCATGTAGGATGAAGTGTAACAGACATTCCAATGAAGTGTGCATGGATATAGAGAAGTGTCTTTGTTAGAGTGTTTCTATAATAAAATGATTTGGTACTAAAAGACAAAATTGCCTACTTTTTGTATGAGTTATAGGTTACTGATTGATATATAAATTGTCATCTCTTACCCCAAATGTGATAGATTAATTGATCGCTTACTATGGCTGGCCACCAGGTCTTCCATCAGGAATTTCGGTGCGCCCATGTAGTAAAATTTTTTTGACCCCAGGCACACACTATAATTTCCCTTTGTACATCATATTGCATACACAATTAAATATAAGTATCAATTATACAGCTTGTCAGACACCGTAAAAATGCAACCTATGAGAAGATGTAGAAATTTCTTCCCAATTCCACTCCAGATTTTTTTTTACAGCTTCCCAGTGCATGCCATGAGTATTAAATGGTGCCATCATTAAGTACATTTTTTTCCACATATAATAAACCTTCATGCGGCTCAATGAAAATGGAAAAATAAATCAAACTTATGTTTTTGTAAGGCAAAAAACAAAAAGGCAAAAACAGAAAATGGGCTGGTCCAGAAGGGATTAAAGGAATTTTACACCAGGGCTACTTGATAAGAGAGGTTCTGAGACTGTGGAGGGCAGGTGAACTACCTGACTGTGGGAAAGGGCATCACGTCCAAGCCATGGCATACAAAAGGCGACATCACTGCCAGCTTAGTTATTCCTGACATCACCAGGGTTGTCAAATTGTTCACTGAAATAAAACTAGACAAGGTGAAAATAATTTGTGATTAGAATTATCATTATTCTTTATAAAGAAAAGGCTGCTCAGGGATGACTATAGTTGTTCTGTCAAATCAGGTGAAACCTTAAAGGGGTTTAACAAGATTTTTCCAGAAAATTCACTAAAAAGCAAGGCAGATTTTTTTTTATTTTTTTTTTGTTATAAAGTGATGTGACTCTGTCTCTGCTACAGTAACTTCTGGACTGGTGGGTGATGATAATTCTGACATTATGACGCAGTATAAACTTATCACACTGGACTCTGTGAGAGGGTCCCCGAGGGCAGCCTTGCCAGTCACACATACATCACCAGTGTGAATGGACAAACCAGTACATCCTATGGCATTGATTGAAAGGGGTTTAGCTTTACAACTGCCCATTTTTCATTGAAAATGTTATAAACTAGGTCATTGTAACCCAATGGACCGTGTGTTGTACCATAATGAACAAGAAAAATAAATAAAAGTAAATATAAAATTTTTCCACAGTGAAATATGACTGGCATCCTGACATTGGACTTTTCTAGACTGTCAACATCTTCATGTTTTTGCCCTCATCTGGATTCATTTAGCAAAACTGTGAACTTGTTTGACTTTTTTTTTAACCATTTCCAACAAAACCTAGCTGTGTGACTTTGTAACCTGAACTTATGGTCTTTTTGATAGAAGTTAGAAAAGTGTTGTATGCACATTTACCGATCATGTTGATGGATGCTATTAACATCTGTTCGTCAGGTGCTTTGAATTCACAATACACATCAAAACGCGTCGGCTTCTTAAATGCATTATGCTATAATAAAGTCACACTTTTAATACTTTTCAGTACTTATATAAGATTTGCTGGCACTTAGTTTGCAATGTTTTCATCTAAGAGAAATTTTACAACTTATGGAATAAGGTACCTTAAAACTGACAGCATATGACTTTGATTGGTGCCCCATGGCTAAATATACAGAGGCTCCTTTAAAAGCTTAAATGTGAAACTGAACTTTTAATGTTTTATTTTATAATGTTCTTAAAAAGTAAAATTCCTTACTCAATGCGTTGTAGTTTTACTTTTTAAAAAAAACAAAAACAACTTTTTGAGGTTGTGTGCAGAGTATTGCACCTTTAGATCTATTCAGTAAATGTATAACCTTTGAAGGTGTCCATGCTTTAATTTGAATCCAGTTTTACAGAAATACATCTAAGGGCTCGCTCACATCTGTGCCCGGTCTCTGTTCATACAGGTTTCCGTTTCCTGCACAAAACAGGGCACAGACGGAAACCTGCAGGTCTCTTTCAAACCCATTCATCTCAACTTATGATCACATTGGGCGCTCGTGTAAGAGGCCACAGGAAAATGGGCAACGGACACACGCAATCTTTTGAATGAAGATGCGGCCGGTGACGTGGCGAAGAGGTGGCTGGCAGAAGAAGATAGAGGCGTCTCCAGAGAGTTTTTGGACAGCAAAGGGGATACCCCCCCTGTGCTGTCTGAAATCTCACTTACATATGAAAGAAAGAAGATATTTCTCAGGAACAGCGGTGTGGATCAGAAAAGGAATGGTAAGAGAAGAATAGCCTTTCTTAAGACTATTCCGTCGTGTAGCTAGTAGAGATGAGCGAACAGTAAAATGTCCGAGGTTCGATATTCATTTCAAGTAACCCCTCAATATTCGACAACTCGAATCGAATATCGATCCCTATTATAGTCTATGGGGGGAAAATGCTCATTTCAGGGGTAGGCAACGTTCGATCAAATTATACTTACCAAGTCCACGAGTGAGGGTCGGGCTGGATCCTCCGTGCAGTCTTCTCCTTGCAGCGTCCCCGCGGCATCTTCCGGCTCTTCATTCACTCTGCCAGGCATCGGGCCTGGGCAGAACCGACTGCGCATGCTCACACTACAAGCAGACATGCGCAGTCGTCTCTGCCCAGGCCCGATGCCTGGTAGAGTGAATGTAGAGCCGGAAGACGCCACAGGGAAGCTGCATGCAGAAGACTTCTAAAGCTAGGAGAAGAATCAGCATTGATCGGCCGACTGTATAGCATTCGGACAATCAATGCTGGTTCTGCATCGAACTTTTACATTCGAACAGCGAGTGGTACTCGATCGAGTGCGAGTATTTCAAATACCGTAGTATTCGATCGAATACCTACTCGATCGAGTGCTACTCGCTCATCTCTAGTAGCTAGCTAAAAAAGGGATTCTAATGATAGAATCCCTTTAACAAAGGCGTTGAAACCCACACATTTTAATTTAAAGACTGTTACAGCAGGTGTTATATGAGTGGAATCCTGACATAAGTAGTCTATGCTAGCTTTATTTACTCCACTTTACATTGGAAAGGGGATGAACTACATCTTTCAGCAATCTTAAAGCTTAAAGCTTATGGCTGGTGAGTAAAAAGAGGGGCTAAATATAGTAATGTCAGACATTCTCAGTTTTGTTAGATGTAATAGGAATTTGTAATACAGTCACTCAGTTTGTCATCCCGAAGAGGGAGGAACTCCATACACACAGTCAAGAAAGAAAAAATTCTCTGTAGCAATTGTAGCATTTTGGATATTTGGATATTTCTATTCAATGGAATATTTAGTGTATATGTATTTACAGATGACTGATGAAGGTCTCTTGTAGACCGAAACGTTTCCTGTCTGGATATAATAAATATTTGGAGTGTAATCCATAAAGATAGTTGAGAGTTTTCTTTCTTCAGTTTGTTAGGAGTAACGTGACAGGAAAGAAAGACTCAATTACAGGCAGATCAGTAGAGATGAGCGAACAGTGTTCTATCGAACACATGTTCGATCGGATATCAGGGTGTTCGCCATGTTCGAATCGAATCGAACACCGCGTGGTAAAGTGCGCCAAAATTCGATTCCCCTCCCACCTTCCCTGGCGCCTTTTTTGCACCAATAACAGCGCAGGGGAGGTGGGACAGGAACTACGACACTGGGGGCATTGAAAAAAATTGGAAAAAGTCATTGGCTGCCGAAATCAGGTGACCTCCATTTTAGACGAATAGTGGATTTCAAATCCGGGTCATATGAGAATGTGAACTTTGTGACTATGAGACAGGGATAGCTGTACAGGCAGGGATAGCTAGGGATAACCTTTATTTAGGGGGGAATGTTATTAAAAATAACTTTTTGGGGCTCTATCGGGTGTGTAATTGTGATTTTTGTGAGATAAACTTTTTCCCATAGGGATGCATTGGCCAGCGCTGATTGGCCGAATTCCGTACTCTGGCCAATCAGTGCTGGCCAATGCATTCTATTAGCTTGATGAAGCAGAGTGTGCACAAGGGTTCAAGCGCACCCTCGGCTCTGATGTAGCAGAGCCGAGTCTGCACAAGGGTTCAAGCGCACCCTCGGCTCTGCTACATCAGAGCCGAGGGTGCGCTTGAACCCTTGTGCACACTCTGCTTCATCAAGCTAATAGAATGCATTGGCCAGCGCTGATTGGCCAATGCATTCTATTAGCCCGATGAAGTAGAGCTGAATGTGTGTGCTAAGCACACACATTCAGCACTGCTTCATCACGCCAATACAATGCATTAGCCAGTGCTGATTGGCCAGAGTACGGAATTCGGCCAATCAGCGCTGGCTCTGCTGGAGGAGGCGGAGTCTAAGGTCGGACCTGAATGGAGACTGGTGTGGAGCGATCTTAGACTCCGCCTCCTCCAGCAGAGCCAGCGCTGATTGGCCGAATTCCATACTCTGGCCAATCAGCACTGGCTAATGCATTGTATTGGCGTGATGAAGCAGTGCTGAATGTGTGTGCTTAGCACACACATTCAGCTCTACTTCATCGGGCTAATAGAATGCATTGGCCAATCAGCGCTGGCCAATGCATTCTATTAGCGTGAACTGAGTTTGCACAGGGGTTCTAGTGCACCCTCGGCTCTGCTACATCAGATTGCTACATCTGATGTAGCAGTGCCGAGTGTGCATCAGATGTGTAGTTGAGCAAAACTGACTCAGCACTGCTAAGTCTCTGCATTCGCATAGGAATGCATTGGCCAGCCTTCGGCCAATCAGCGCTGGCTCTGCCGGAGGAGGCGGAGTCTAAGGTCGGACCTGAATGGAGACTGGTGTGGAGCGATCTTAGACTCCGCCTCCTCCAGCAGAGCCAGCGCTGATTGGTCGAGTTCCGTACTCTGGCCAATCAGCACTGGCCAATGCATTTCTATGGGGAAAAGTTAGCTTGCGAAAATCGCAAACTGACAGGGATTTCCATTAAATAAAGTGACTTTTATGCCCCCAGACATGCTTCCCCTGCTGTCCCAGTGTCATTCCAGGGTGTTGGCATCATTTCCTGGGGTGTCATAGTGGACTTGGTGACCCTCCAGACACGAATTTGGGTTTCCCCCTTAACGAGTTTATGTTCCCCATAGACTATAATGGGGTTCGAAACCCATTCGAACACACGAACAGTGAGCGGCTGTTCGAATCGAATTTCGAACCTCGAACATTTTAGTGTTCGCTCATCTCTACAGATCAGGCTTCATGTCACCCAAGATATCCCTGAGAACCAAAATGTATTTTATGTGAGAGAGAGACTTAAGGTATGTTGACATGGCGGAAACCTTTTCCACCATATGAATTCTCTGCGCGGCTAGACGCGTCGGAATCCCGATGAAGTGCATCAGCATCCCGTCGCGGTATCCTGGCTCCTAATTAGGCCCGAATGAATGGGCCTAATTGGGAGCGAGTCTCAAGCCGTGGAGGCCACGGCTGACTCAGCCGCAGAATGTGAGGCAAGATAGGGCATGTCACTTCTTTTTCCCGCTAGCTGAAAAAAATCGCTAGCGGGAAAAAAAGTGATCGGCTCCCACTGACATGAATGGGAGCCTCTTTGTAGGCAGATTTTGAGGCAGATTCTGCGTCAAAATCCACCTACAAAAAACTCCATGTGAGCTAGCCTTTAGAGATCCTTTCATTTTTTTTAATATACATTTAGGTACACAAAGAGTGGGCATACACCACCATTTGTGTGTGGTCTTAGCCATAGTCTGTTCCAGGTTAACCTTATTAGACACCACCCCACTTTTTAAATCTGACACGTGTCACTTTCTGTGGTAATAACTCTGTAAAATGTTAACATACCCAAATGATTTTGAGATTTTTTTTTTCATGATACATTATTATACATTATATATTATTACATATTGCATTGTACTTTGATAGGGATAAATCTTGATGAATATGCTTTGTGTTTTTTGTAAATCTACAAAAATTTGGAAATATTAGCAATTTTCAAAAAGTCTGCTTTCAGACAGTTATTTAGAATATATCTGCTTTTTGTTGAGATTGCTTTATCCACCCTTTATTTTTTTGTAGGACATTGAAAGATTTACAAGTCTAAAAGCAACTTTTCTAAATTTCAAGAATATTTTACAAAAAAAAAAAAAATTTTTTTTGGGGGGGGCAAATTCAGTTCTGAAGGAGCTTTTAACCATTTTTCAAAAACAGCCATACTATTATGGAAGATGTCAAGACATTTAATATGATGCCCATGCAGAATCAGAATCTGCATATCCGAAAAATGTCCAAATTGGACAAAATAACATGACCATAAATAAAATCTTAATTTTAATACTTTGAGGACAATCCTTATCAGACCTTTACCGCAGCCATCTTCAGTTGTTGCTTGTTTGTGGGTCTTTCTGCCTTAATTTTTGTCTTAAGCAAGTGAAAGACATGCTCAAATGGGTTGAAATTTGATGACTGACTTGTAGAATAGTCCACTTCTTTGCCTTAAAAACTCCTGAGTTGCTTTCACAGTATATTTTGTACATCTATAATGTCAAGTGTCATCCAATCAACCTTTCTGCATTTCGTTGCATCTGAGCAGAAAGTCTATCCCTGCACACTTCAGAATTCATCCAGCTACTTCTGTCTTCTATGAAATCATCATTAACCACTAGTGACCTAGTGCCAATGCCTATGACATTACACTGCCTCCACAATCTTTTATAGAGGATGTGGTGTGTTTTAGAACATGATCATTCCAAGTCTTCTCCATACGTTCCTCTTCCCATCATTCTGGTACAGGTTGTTCTTCATTTCATCTGTCCAAAACATGCTGTTCCCGGACTAAACTGGCTTCTTTAGATGTTGTTTGGCTAAAGTCTAGCCTGGCCTTTCTATTTTTGAGCCTGATGAATGGTTTCCACCTTGTGGTGAACCCTCTGTATTTACTCTCATGAAGTCTTTGCTTTAGGGTAGACTTAGATACTGGAAAAGATTCTGCAATCCTCCACCACTCCTTCATTGACTTCCAGATCTTTTTTTAGTTCACACATTCTATTTTTGAATGTGCCGATGTACCAGAATGTACCAAAAAGTTATTTTGGCCACTCCTAACGTTTCCACTATGTCTCTTATGGAATTCTTCTGTTTTCCTTCAGCCAAATGATGATCTTGTTCACTGCCAATGACAGCTTATTTCACTGCACGTTGTGGGTTCACAGCAACAGCTCCCAAATGTAAATGCAACACCTGGAATCCACTCCAGACCTTTTACCTTCCTAATTGATGATGGATTAATGAGGGAATAGCCTAATAAATAGCTAATGAGATAATTGTCCAATTACTTTGGGTCCCTTAATAAAAGGCAGCTACATATTACAGAGCTGTAATTCCTAAACCCTTCCTCCAATTGGAATGTGAATACCCTCAAATTAAAGCTGAGAGTATTCACTTTAATACTATATTGAATATATAATTGTATCTTGAACATACTTTGGTAAAATGCCAAAACTTACATCGCTGTCCAAATATTTCTGGACCTAACATTATGTAACTTATAATTTTGGCAGCCCAGTGAAGGCAATACAGTGAAAACCTATAAGAATATGGTACAAATTCATTTTTTTCTAAATTTTACCCTTTCTAAATTTTAAGAGTTATGGTTTTAGGAAGGCGAGGAGTAAAAAAACAAAACGTGAAAACAAAAATCAAAAATGAAAAATGGCTGTGGCAGGAAAGAATTGAAGGACAATATATTAGAAATCCCCATAAATCATCCCGTGTATAAAAGTGTATCTCTTAAGCCATTCAAATTTTTTTTTTTGAGAGAAGTCTTCAGTAGTTGATACCTTTATTAATGGCTAACTTAAAAAATGATGACATATTGCAAGCTTTCGGGACATTAAAGCTTCATCAGGCTGGTATTCAAAAATGTATTTAGGTAGTGTGTTTAACTCTTTCAGTGTTTCACAGAAATTAAAGCAAAATGGATGTAGATGTTTATTTTTTTTTTCAATAATTTGTTCATTTAGCTCTAAAATTTACACATTCACAAAGTATAAAAGGCGAAAATGCAAACCAAAATTTGTTGTGCAATTTCTCATGGGTATGGAAATACCTCACATCTGGTGTAAACCTCCATTTGGGCATGCAGAGGGCGCAGAAGGCAGGGAGGGGCACTACGCTTCTGAGGGGCAGATTTTGCTAACATTATTTTTGGGAACCACAACATGACAGAACCCGTAAGCAGGACAGCACCAAGTCTTTCTACTGCTTGGGGTGAAAAGTGAAATAGTGCTCCCCACATAATATTTCCCCTTCAGACTGAATAAGAGCAGTTTCTGAGAATTACACCCTGACTGCCAGGGAGGGAGAAAAGAGTGGCCCACTGACAATTGTCAAAATTGCTTTATGGCCAGTCCGGCCCTAGTGAACACGGAAAAAGAACAGGCCAAGAAAAATACTCATCACAAATGTATAGATAAAATATCAAGAAATTTTATTATGCAATAATAAAAAAATAAATATATATGCATAAAACAAAGGTACAGCAGGGCCGATGGAATAAGCCAATCAGACAACAGATAACACGAAAAACAGAAAGTCCGGAGAGCTGGGTGTGACTAATAAATAACAGGTAACATTCAATATAGTCTATATGTCTCATAATAATAACAAATAGTTGCAGATGCAAATGCAAAGTATAAACTGCAACAAATAAAATACCTATTTAAATGTCAGAGATGATTATATGGGAGCAGAACAAGGCTCCCTAGTACTACTAGCCCACACAGTATATCTGTAGTAAGTACTAAAGACCCTAGACACAATATATCCACCCACTAGTATGTATAGTACAGGGTGTACTACAAATACAAAGAGACCCAGTGTATAATATAGTATAGCAGAAGATAGATTATGGTACACACGACTGTGTTAATAAATAGGATAAAATTGTTCTAGGTAGAATATGGGCAGTATATATCCAGCCTCAGATAATGCTGCGCAGGACAAAAAGAGGTAGAGACAAGTGAGACATGTATATATGAGACATGTACATATTACCTGAAGTCATGTTTACCAAACCGGACATGCAGAATGACATGTAGGGACCACATAGTCCAGCCATAGTGGTCATTTCCTGTAGGAACCCGGGGGACCTGGGCAGCTTCAGAACAAGAGTGGTGGGGTTTGCTTGGGTTTGCTTATTATTTTTTTTTAAAATAATTCTGAGCCTTTCTAAGCAATTTGTACCTGCCACTCAGCACTTCTAATATCATTAATGGGAAATGCAAGGACTTTTGCTGTATTTAGTGGAATTTTCCTCAAATGCATAATGATAGTAAAAAAGATCATATGCATGTCAGTAAATATCAGAGTATGTTATTTGGTTGCTTCCACTCAGTTTATCATGTTGTATTGGTCTTCAGGGAATAGGTGCGGTCAGATTCAAGCAACACTTCAGCTATAGACTGCTAAGACTGCCAAATGGTGTCGGAGCTTTACACACAATTACACTTGTATCTTCAGTAATGCAGGAACCAGATACTAAATGCTAGTTATAATCCAGGATTATTCTCCTATTTTATGGACATAGCCATGCTTAGTTCCACCTCAGCTATATTGTAGTGTAAGCAGAAAATAATACACACACGCTGCATATTACTGTCTATATGTGTTTCCGAGAATCCAGTGCATATAAAGCAGGGCTTAGTTCTTTAAAGTGACTGGGAAACACCCACATTGTATCAATTTCCCAACAATTTGACTTTAATTGTTTAATCAGAATGTACGTAATAAACCTGAAAATTTTACTGCTTGGAAACACATATTTTCCAGACTGTTTACAACTACAGTGTTATGTTTCACATCTTGGTGACGTTCACATAAACTCCAATGATCGGATGAAGGCTTTAGCTGAAGTGCTGTATTTTCTGTACAGAGACATGCCCCGCCGTGTTCTCAAGACAAATAGTTTAGGGCAATTATCATTAAGGGATTATTGGGTTTCCTAAAGCAACTTTGACATCAATGAAAGGAAGGTGCACATCCACCCAGGTGTAAATATTTACGCTGAGATGGCATACGGAATGTTTCTCTATGTATGTATACAGTATATAAGCTTAAAAAGGGGTTGTCTGGTATAGAAAACTCATATTTAAATACCCTATTACTGAAACTCAGGTAAGAGTTCAGGATACTCACCCATTACTCGGAGCAGAGACCACATCACTTACCTGTAATTTAATGGGGGTTTCTGTGATGGAACTATGGATAGACCCCAATCTGATCAATAGGGGTCTAACTTCCATCAGCTGTTTGAATAATGTAGCATTTGGGTGTTGCTGTAGCCTCTTCACAGAATCCCAAACATAGCACCTTATAGTGGTGAAACTGCAATTTGACCAATTTGATATGGTGTCATTGCCACAGAAACTGGAGTTATGGTTTCTTCAGCTGATCTGTGGAAGTCCTGGATGGACCTTCACGGAGCAGATATTTTTGACTTAACTAAGGATAGGTCATCAGTCCCAGAAATCCTCTATAAGGCTGGGGGCACCATGTTGTGAAAGCTCAGCTGTTTATTACATTACCTGCAAAGTGAACAGGACTTCTGGCTAATCCCATCCACACTGCAGAAAAAAAATCAGAAATTCTTCAATTTATAATAAAACGCTTGGGTTTTTGTAACTTGCGGCATGTCAATTGTACATACAGGAACACTGATGTTTTCTGTATAGATATAATAGAGACAGTCTTTCTATGACGCAAATTGATTTTTGGTTGTGGGTCACTATGTGGGGGCTTAAGGTAATGGTTACTAAGTTTCTTCACAAATGACATCTGATCACTGGCAGGTCACATCACTGGTTGTCATCACAGGGTACAGAGGATGGAATGGACATCCCTTTTATTGTTAAAGTAACGTGTGTCTCTTAGCTGTGCTATCTGTAGAAAAACCAAATCTCATCTGTTCCATGAAAGTTGTATAAAAAGAAATTCATATCTTTTATTCATATCTAGTAAAACAAAAGCATATGTTGACTCCAGTTTCATATAGCCTTAAACTGTATATAAAAATAGTAAGATTTGCAAATTTCTGAGCATTCCTTGCTGTTTTCACAGATCTTCCTCTGGTAAGTTTCATCCTTAGATATTTGATATTTATACCAGGCGATGTGCATCAAGTTGACAAAAACAATTGTTCCATTGTATTATTGGAGCGCTCTGGCTGGCTGATGATCACTTCAAGATAATGGATATGGAAGGTATTTTAAAGGAATTGTCCGGCAGATTTTTATTTGAAGGGGCTCTATCATTGGGAAAAGTCATTTTTAACTAAACATATACTTGCATAGCCTTTAGAAAGGCTATTCCACACCTACCTTTTGTATGTAAATTGTCTCAGTAGTTTTTGAATGATACTGTATATATTCATAGGCTAATTAGTCTCCAGCGAGCACCCGGAAGTCTCAGCGAGCACGGTCTGCTGTGTGTGTGTGTGTGTGAGAGCACGGAGATAAGTCATCAGCAGCAGCAGCCTGTGCTGTACAAATAGCAAACAGTGATATGTGTACAGCACTTCCGGGTGCTCGCTGGAGGCTATTTAGCATATGAATATATACGATATCATTCAAAAACTACTGAGGCAAATTACATACAAAAGGTAGGTGTGGAATAGCCTTTTGAAAGGCTATGCAAGTATGTGCTTTGTTAAAAATGCCTTTTCCCAATGATAGATCCCCTTTAAATAATAGGGCAAAACAAATAAAAAAAAGGGATACTGACCTTCATCCACCCCTCCTATTTCAACGTGAGTGTTCCCAAAAATTTGCACATTTTTCCATGGATGACAGTCAGGACTAAGTTACTGCATGTTCCCAATAATTTCTTTAGAATATATATATATATATATATATATATATATATATATATATATATATATATATATATATATATATATATAACAAAATTACATAAAGACCAAAGCTAGAAGTTGTATAACCTGTTATATTACATGGATAAGAACTGCTAGGGGCTTAATAATATAGGCGGCATCACAGGGTCTGTTTCAGTTTTTCCTCTGAAGTAGTTAATAGGAATCTAAACTGTAACCGGATATTATTCTGTTCTCATAGGTGGTATTTCCCCCCAGAGTATTAATGTGTGTTCCTATTTGTAAGTTCTCCATATTGTGCCTTGTAAAAGGTGTTCTCGATTTTTATTTTTTTTTACTTTAAAGCCTGGAATTAAATTAGATTTTAGTTTAGATTTGATGGAATGAGTCTGACATTTCTTTAAAGCTTGAATATTATGAATGCGAAAAAATATCCTAAACTTTGAACATTCCCTAAAGAACTACAAATCTGACAAGAGAAGACCACCCACCAAAACTCACAGACCGAGCATGGAGAGCATTAATTCAAGATTTAACAAAGACACCAATGATGTCATTGAAGCAGCTCCAAAGATACAGAACAGAGATGGAAGTATGTGTTCATAGAGCTATTGTAAAGCTGAACAAGGTGTCTTTTCTCCACTTTGGTAGACAAATGGATGATTATCTGATGGATGAATGCCGCAAAAAACCAGGTATCCTGGAGATTTTCAGTCAGCTGTCTACCAAGATTACCAGCAACTAGCTGGTTAAATGGCCATCATGACAGCTGTATGTATGGCTGGCTTTAGTCACAGAGTAGGGTTTTATGAATGTGTGGCCACATAAAAAATATCTTTAGTTGTTTAACATAAAAAATTGGAATATGCCAAACAGCAAGTATTAGACTTCCCAAATATATGAAAGATTGGCTCTCTTTTGAAGGAAAGAAGGTTGGCATTAAAACATAACTCTCAATAAACAGAGCCGTTCCGAACCGCAAGCTCCCATAGAAATGAATGGAAGCACCTGGCAAGTACACTTTGCCGGCGGCCGGTCGCCGAGCCGGGTGCTTCCATTCATTTCTATGGGAGCGTGCTGTTCAGAACGGCTGATCCGAACAACCCCCATCTGATTGGTGGGGGGCCAACAGGCGCCCGCTGGCAGATCAGCTGTTCGCAGATGCATATGGTGTGTGTAATATACAGGGCACTGAGCTGGAAGCAGTTGGCTCTTTGCCCTGCATAATGGTTGCGTTCCGGCATTGCAGCTCAGTCCCCACCTATCATATATTTATGGTCTACCGTAACAAAAGAGAAAAACAATAGTTTCATAAGGCACTGCATGTAAGGGACTGGAAAAGCAGCCTTATGTGGTTTTGTTATTTCTCACTGCATCCAATAAGCTAGATTTATTATGTGGGTGAGGCTGGCCATTCCTGCTGATATGCGGTATGTGGGTGAGACTGGTCGTTCCTCCATGAATCATAACAGGAGTAGTTAGAATGGTAAAGGCTTTGCTCTAAAACCAGGCAGCTCAGTGCTTGAAACTGCCCCAGGAGTTGTCAGCAGGGCAAATAAGCTTATAGTGTGAGTGTGGATGAGTGTGAGCAACCAGAGCACCATATTATTGTATTGTTGGGATTGGAACCAAGTAAATTGTACAACTCTATGAAAAGAACCACAGTAAAGCTTAAAGTGAACTTTTGTGTAATGTAATGTTATTGAATAACTTACTGAGCACTTCATAGTGAAGTTATGTGCTCCCCTCCAGAACAATGGCCTCCTCTCTGTCTTTCTGATGTACACAGTGTTTTTTGTATAAAGAGGAAGTTAGACACAAGCAAGTTTATAAGATGATCTATCTCCTATAAATCAGCACTGATAAGCCTGGTTCACCTCTGCGTTCGGTATTGCGTTCGGGGAGTCCGCTTGGGAACTCCCTGAATGGAATACTGATTGCATTGACGAGCGGTGAGTAATGAAAGCACACAGACTCCATAGACTATAATGGGGTCTGTGTGTTTTCCGTGCAGTCTCTACATGAGTCATGTGGAGAAGAAAGTAGTTCTTGCAGCACTTTTCTCTCAGCATGACACTGCACAGAAAACACAAAGACCACATTATAGTCTAATGGGTCCGTGTGCTTTCATAAGCTCACCACTAGTCAGTACATTCGGTTTTCCGCTCGGGGGATCCTCAAGCAGACTCCCCGAATGGAATACCGAACGCAGATGTGAACCAGGCCGTAGATGACCTCCTGTCTATACTGGAGGAAATAAACTAAACTTTATCTAACAGAATTCTGTCTCTACGCCACATAAACTACTGTGTGACTCAAACTGCAAAATAGACTTCTGCTTATTAAGGCTGCACAACACAATGGTAAATCTGGTGTACTGTGTGAAATAGATGAATAGAGGAGATGAGAGCACAATACCTCATAATAAAGTGGTCAGTAATTCATTGAATAACATTAACTTTTTTTTTTTTTTACTGGAGTGCTTCCTTAACTTTGTTTCATTGCAAACTCAGACACAACAAAATTCAAATATTACATAATATATTGAAAAACAAAGAAACATGTTTGCTTTATGTATTTGCTTTGTATCCTCTCTAGAGATATTAGTTACTTGCTGGGAGTGTGATTGCTCATTTATAATGTATTATTACTTATGTTTATGGCTTGTAATATGATTTTATTAGCAAATGTATATGATTTTATCAAATGCATTTATCAACAATTGGACATGACCTTTAAGAGGATGCATTCTGTAGTATGATCTCCTCAAGTCAGGGGTGGTGTCATGGGTGTAACCATAGTCATACCAATCCTATTATCTGTTATGGGTCCTAGAGATTCAGTAGGCTCACTCACATCAATCCCATTTCAACTTTCAATGTGAGAAGATGTCCAAGGCACAGTACACATCCACCAAATAGAGATGAGCGAACAGTGTTCTATCGAACTCATGTTCGATCGGATATTAGGCTGTTCGGCATGTTCGAATCGAATCGAACACCGCGTGGTAAAGTGCGCCATTACTCGATTCCCCTCCCACCTTCCCTGGCGCCTTTTTTGCTCCAATAACAGCGCAGGGTAGGTGGGACAGGAACTACGACACCGGTGACGTTGAAAAAAGTAGGCAAAACCCATTGGCTGCCGAAAACATGTGACCTCTAATTTAAAAGAACAGCGCCGCCCAGCTTCGCGTCATTCTGAGCTTGCAATTCACCGAGGACGGAGGTTTCCGTCCAGTTAGCTAGGGGTTAGATTCTGGGTAGGCAGGGACAGGCTAGGATAGGAAGGAGAAGACAACCAACAGCTCTTATAAGAGCTAAATTCCAGGGAGAAGCTTGTCAGTGTAACGTGGCACTGACGGGCTCAATCGCCGCAACCCAGCTTTCCCAGGATCCTGAATGGAATACACTGTCAGTGTATTCCCGTATACCCGATATATACCCCCGATACCCGTTCCAACGGTGTGCCCCCCCACCTTCACCCCAGAAATACCCTGCAAGTCCCCTAGCAATAGAATTGGGGCTATATACACCCACTATTTTTGCTACTGCCATATAGTGCCATTGTCTCACTGGGAATTCAAAGAATATATTGGGCTTACATATAACTTCAATTCCAGGGAGAAGCTTGTCAGTGTAACGTGGCACTGACGGGCTCAATCGCCGCAACCCAGCTTTCCCAGGATCCTGAATGGAACACACTGACAGTGTATTCCCGTATACCCCATATATACACCCCAAATCCCCGTTCCAACGGTGTGCCCCCCCACCTTCACCTCAGAAATACCCTGCAAGTCCCCTAGCAATAGAATTGGGGCTATATACACCCACAATTTTTGCTACTGGTATACAGTGCCATTGTCTCACTGGGAATTCAAAGAATATATGGGGGTTATGTGCACCCACAATTTTTAATACTGCTATACAGTGCCATTGTCTGACTGGGAATTCAAAGAATATATGGGGGTTATGTGCACCCACAATTTTTAATACTGGTATATAGTGCCATTGTCTGACTGGGAATTCAAAGAATATATGGGGGTTACGTGCACCCACAATTTTTAATACTGGTATACAGTGCCATTGTCTGACTGGGAATTCAAAGAATATATGGGGGTTATGTGCACCCACAATTTTTAATACTGGTATACAGTGCCATTGTCTGACTGGGAATTCAAAGAATATATTGGGGTGACGTGCACCCACAATTTTTGCTACTGCTATACAGTTCCATTGTCTCACTGGGAATTCAAAGAATATATGGGGGTTATGTGCACCCACAATTTTTAATACTGGTATACAGTGCCATTGTCTGACTGGGAATTCAAAGAATATATGGGGGTTATGTGCACCCACAATTTTTAATACTGGTATATAGTGCCATTGTCTGACTGGGAATTCAAAGAATATATGGGGGTTATGTGCACCCACAATTTTTAATACTGGTATATAGTGCCATTGTCTGACTGGGAATTCAAAGAATATATGGGGGTTACGTGCACCCACAATTTTTAATACTGGTATACAGTGCCATTGTCTGACTGGGAATTCAAAGAATATATGGGGGTTACGTGCACCCACAATTTTTAATACTGGTATACAGTGCCATTGTCTGACTGGGAATTCAAAGAATATATGGGGGTTATGTGCACCCACAATTTTTAATACTGGTATACAGTGCCATTGTTTGACTGGGAATTCAAAGAATATATGGGGGTTACGTGCACCCACAATTTTTAATACTGCTATACAGTTCCTTTGTCTCACTGGGAATTCAAAGAATATATGGGGGTTATGTGCACCCACAATTTTTACTACTGGTATACAGTGCCATTGTCTAACTGGGAATTCAAAGAATATATTGGGGTGACGTGCACCCACAATTTTTGCTACTGCTATACAGTTCCATTGTCTCACTGGGAATTCAAAGAATATATGGGGGTTATGTGCACCCACAATTTTTAATACTGGTATACAGTGCCATTGTCTGACTGGGAATTCAAAGAATATATGGGGGTTATGTGCACCCACAATTTTTAATACTGGTATACAGTGCCATTGTTTGACTGGGAATTCAAAGAATATATGGGGGTTACGTGCACCCACAATTTTTAATACTGCTATACAGTTCCTTTGTCTCACTGGGAATTCAAAGAATATATGGGGGTTATGTGCACCCACAATTTTTAATACTGGTATACAGTGCCATTGTTTGACTGGGAATTCAAAGAATATATGGGGGTTACGTGCACCCACAATTTTTAATACTGCTATACAGTTCCTTTGTCTCACTGGGAATTCAAAGAATATATGGGGGTTATGTGCACCCACAATTTTTAATACTGGTATACAGTGCCATTGTCTGACTGGGAATTCAAAGAATATATGGGGGTTATGTGCACCCACAATTTTTAATACTGGTATACAGTGCCATTGTCTGACTGGGAATTCAAAGAATATATGGGGGTTACGTGCACCCACAATTTTTAATACTGCTATACAGTTCCTTTGTCTCACTGGGAATTCAAAGAATATATGGGGGTTATGTGCACCCACAATTTTTAATACTGGTATACAGTGCCATTGTCTGACTGGGAATTCAAAGAATATATGGGGGTTATGTGCACCCACAATTTTTAATACTGGTATACAGTGCCACTGTCTGACTGGGAATTCAAAGAATATATGGGGGTTATGTGCACCCACAATTTTTACTACTGGTATACAGTGCCATTGTCTAACTGGGAATTCAAAGAATATATTGGGGTGACGTGCACCCACAATTTTTGCTACTGCTATACAGTTCCATTGTCTCACTGGGAATTCAAAGAATATATGGGGGTTATGTGCACCCACAATTTTTAATACTGGTATACAGTGCCATTGTCTGACTGGGAATTCAAAGAATATATGGGGGTTATGTGCACCCACAATTTTTAATACTGGTATACAGTGCCATTGTCTGACTGGGAATTCAAAGAATATATGGGGGTTACGTGCACCCACAATTTTTAATACTGCTATACAGTTCCTTTGTCTCACTGGGAATTCAAAGAATATATGGGGGTTACGTGCACCCACAATTTTTAATACTGGTATACAGTGCCATTGTCTGACTGGGAATTCAAAGAATATATGGGGGTTATGTGCACCCACAATTTTTAATACTGGTATACAGTGCCATTGTCTGACTGGGAATTCAAAGAATATATGGGGGTTATGTGCACCCACAATTTTTACTACTGGTATACAGTGCCATTGTCTAACTGGGAATTCAAAGAATATATTGGGGTGACGTGCACCCACAATTTTTGCTACTGCTATACAGTTCCATTGTCTCACTGGGAATTCAAAGAATATATGGGGGTTATGTGCACCCACAATTTTTAATACTGGTATACAGTGCCATTGTCTGACTGGGAATTCAAAGAATATATGGGGGTTATGTGCACCCACAATTTTTACTACTGGTATATAGTGCCATTGTCTAACTGGGAATTCAAAGAATATATTGGGGTGACGTGCACCCACAATTTTTGCTACTGCTATACAGTTCCATTGTCTCACTGGGAATTCAAAGAATATATGGGGGTTATGTGCACCCACAATTTTTAATACTGGTATACAGTGCCATTGTCTGACTGGGAATTCAAAGAATATATGGGGGTTATGTGCACCCACAATTTTTAATACTGGTATACAGTGCCATTGTCTGACTGGGAATTCAAAGAATATATGGGGGTTACGTGCACCCACAATTTTTAATACTGGTATACAGTGCCATTGTTTGACTGGGAATTCAAAGAATATATGGGGGTTACGTGCACCCACAATTTTTAATACTGCTATACAGTTCCTTTGTCTCACTGGGAATTCAAAGAATATATGGGGGTTATGTGCACCCACAATTTTTAATACTGGTATACAGTGCCATTGTCTGACTGGGAATTCAAAGAATATATGGGGGTTATGTGCACCCACAATTTTTAATACTGGTATACAGTGCCATTGTCTGACTGGGAATTCAAAGAATATATGGGGGTTACGTGCACCCACAATTTTTAATACTGCTATACAGTTCCTTTGTCTCACTGGGAATTCAAAGAATATATGGGGGTTATGTGCACCCACAATTTTTAATACTGGTATACAGTGCCATTGTCTGACTGGGAATTCAAAGAATATATGGGGGTTATGTGCACCCACAATTTTTAATACTGGTATACAGTGCCATTGTCTGACTGGGAATTCAAAGAATATATGGGGGTTACGTGCACCCACAATTTTTAATACTGGTATACAGTGCCATTGTCTGACTGGGAATTCAAAGAATATATGGGGGTTATGTGCACCCACAATTTTTAATACTGGTATACAGTGCCATTGTTTGACTGGGAATTCAAAGAATATATGGGGGTTACGTGCACCCACAATTTTTAATACTGCTATACAGTGCCATTGTCTGACTGGGAATTCAAAGAATATATGGGGGTTATGTGCACCCACAATTTTTAATACTGGTATACAGTGCCATTGTTTGACTGGGAATTCAAAGAATATATGGGGGTTACGTGCACCCACAATTTTTAATACTGCTATACAGTGCCATTGTCTGACTGGGAATTCAAAGAATATATGGGGGTTATGTGCACCCACAATTTTTAATACTGGTATACAGTGCCATTGTTTGACTGGGAATTCAAAGAATATATGGGGGTTACGTGCACCCACAATTTTTAATACTGCTATACAGTTCCTTTGTCTCACTGGGAATTCAAAGAATATATGGGGGTTATGTGCACCCACAATTTTTAATACTGGTATACAGTGCCATTGTTTGACTGGGAATTCAAAGAATATATGGGGGTTACGTGCACCCACAATTTTTAATACTGCTATACAGTTCCTTTGTCTCACTGGGAATTCAAAGAATATATGGGGGTTATGTGCACCCACAATTTTTAATACTGGTATACAGTGCCATTGTTTGACTGGGAATTCAAAGAATATATGGGGGTTACGTGCACCCACAATTTTTAATACTGCTATACAGTTCCTTTGTCTCACTGGGAATTCAAAGAATATATGGGGGTTATGTGCACCCACAATTTTTAATACTGGTATACAGTGCCATTGTCTGACTGGGAATTCAAAGAATATATGGGGGTTATGTGCACCCACAATTTTTAATACTGGTATACAGTGCCATTGTCTCACTGGGAATTCCACAAATAATTTGGGGATTCATTCACCCTACATCTCAGGCTCTTGCCATATTCACCCAGGTTGTCAGTGCTGCACCAGCTCGTTCCCAGACAGCTCGGCCCGAGAAACGCGTTACCTATATAGAGGATTTGGACAATGAAGACAACATGTTCTAAATCTAATGTCTGCACCTTCTCCAGAATTAAAATAAAGGCAGCGTTTAACTTTCAAATAGCACTGCACAAAGGAAGAGCTTATCAGCTTGTCTCATGACATGCTACTGAAAAGTTTCATTTGTGTATCTTAATGTAAATATAGTTGTATAAGCTTTTTGGGTTTTAGGCACTGCCAAGTTATTTATTACCACCCACTCCCTTATAATGATGATGACGCCAAAGTCACTGTGGGTGTTCAGAGCTCACAGCTTTGGGTGACATTTGTCTTGCTCTCTGTCGGTACCAGCTGTCTTTTTGGATACCGTAAAGTTATGTTGACTTTATTAACAGCTATAGAAGCTTTAGCCAGGTTGTGACGGTGTGTAACCCTAACAACACTAAGTGGGATACACATTAATAGTCAGTCTATGTACGCTAAACGTATCACTGAAGTAATTTTTTTTCCCTCTCCCCTAATATAAGAAAGGAACAGACATTAGACCTAGACCGGGGTTCGAGGCTTGAAAAAATCCAGTATTATTTGTTCTTCATGATGTGAAATATGTGTTGAAAAGCAACCCAAGATGAAGTCAGCCATGTGTGCCAGTGTGTTACTTGGCATGCCTTTGCTGGCCCCAACTGTAAGGGTCACTCTCCATTTCCTCCATTTTCCACTCCCCTTCACACCATTTGTGGTGAAGCAATGGGATGCACTGAAGTGCACCCTCTAGCCTCGTGTGGGATAGGGACATCAGATGCCACTCCAACCCCCTCGTCTTCCTCCGCCAGCCAACGGTGCGAAGATGAGAGGAGTGTGCTCTGAATGTTTTCTGCCTAGCAGAGGCTAGTTCTCACTTACGAAAATGGCCCCACTTTGACCTGTATATCAGGCACAATGGTGTAGGTTTCAAAGAAACATGGCACCAACAAGTTGGAAAACGTGGGCCATGCGTGGACCGTGTTTGAGTCTGGCAAGCTCCAGATCTGCTACCAGCTTCCAGCCATTATCACAGGCGCAAAAATGCCAGGCCCCAGGTGTAGCAGGGAAAAAAAAATGCCATCTCAGCCAGGATGGCATCCCTGACCTCGGAGGCACTGTGCTGTCTGTCCCCCAAGCTGATCAGTTTCAGCACGGCCTACTGACATCTCCCCATGCCAGTGTTACAGTGTTTTCCGCTAGTAGCTGGGGTGGAGGTTGCAGCTTCGTAGGGTTTCAGTCTACTCCTGCCATGAATTTTGGCCTGGGAGAGGAGATAGGCCACCCCAGTTTGCACCCGGGGAACAGACTCCACCACATTCACCCTGCCTGTCATTAAAGATAAGCACTGCAGCATCCCTGACCACAGGCGCTTGTCCATGTGTCGGTGGTCAAGTGGACCTTGCAGCAAAGCGCAGAGCTCTGGGCCCGACTGATGTTATGGGACACATGCAGGCGCAAGGCAGAGACAGCACACCAAGAGAAGTAGTAACGGCTAGGCCCAGCATAGGGAGGTGCCCCAGCTGCCATCTGCTGACGGAAGGCCTGGGTCTCCAGAAGCATAAACAAACACCAACATCTCCAGGGCCAGCAGTTTATCGATGAGGCTGTTACAGGCTTGGGCATGGGGGTGGGTTGTATTGTACTTCTGCCTGCAATGAAAAGCTTGGGAAATGTGGAGTGGCTGGGAAGAGGCGCATGATGGTGCAGGCCAAAAGGGCGCATGAGGGTGAACTCCCCAATGTGTCAGAGATAGGTGTGTAGGTGTCCTTGCATCATATACTTGCACCATATTTGGCTTTGGAAGTTAATTTTGTGCCAAAAAGTGGTTAAGACAGCGATCCCTCAGCTACTCCCGTTACACTGTCTATTGAAGTTACCATCTGTGGAAGTGGACCACCATTTCTAAGATCCCAAAGGAAGCAGGCAAGAGATGTGCAGTTCAGAAAAAAAGATGAGAAAATAAGTTTAGGCTGTAGAGCACAGAGGGATCGGAGAGGACAGAGCTGGTGTCGGCCAGGTATTCCCACAACATGCGCCTATACTTGTCCCTCCTGGTGACACTAGGCCCCTGAGTGGCAGTAATTTGTCCAGGGGGGCCATTAACGTGTTCCAGACCTAGGAATAAGTCTTCCAACAGGGTAGAGTTTTGCATGCCTTTGCTTCTACCCACTGTTTTTGCTGCTTAGCTTCCCTCCACATCTACTCTGCTTTCACCCCTAAACATCACCCCAGTTTATGCCTTTGCTTCTACCCAGGTTTTTTGTTGATTTAGCTTCCCTCTACATCTACACTGCTTTAGCCCCTAGACATCACCCCTGTCCATGTGGGGTCGGTGGCCTCGTCATCCACCAACTCCTCTTCCAATTGCGCACTGCCCCCTTACTGCAAACCGCACATGACCACAGCTTGCCTTGATGGCAACTGTGTCTCATGATCCCCACTTAGGTCCAGACAAGTCGGTGGCGGGTCCAAAACCCCAAAATTGGAAGGAAATGGCAGATGCTGCAGTATTTCTAACACCTGTTCCTGGTGCTCGGGCCTGGTCTGTGTTGTACCCTGCACCCTGCTTAACGCATCTGCCATATCCGAAGTTGTGCTGAGCGCATGCTAATGTTTCGTGTCCAGTGCAATGGATGGGATGGGATTTCACATAAGTCTGCCACCCATGGCCACTCATGGTTGAGCAACTGAGGGAGTTGACTTTGACGAACCCGAGGGTTTTGGAGTTGGAACTACATCAAAGGTCTGTGCTGCTCACACACTCTGCTCAACACATGATATGTTTAGTGCCAGCAGTGTGGAGACGTCGCACAACAGCCGTTGTTCCAGCAGGTACAGGCGTTGTAGGAGTGCATAGAGGCTAGCAGCGGCAACTATACACTTTAAAAACTATCCGCACAAGCGCCACACTTTCACCAGTAGCTCAGGAACATTGGGGTACCTTTTTCAAAAGATTAGCAGCAATGAGTTAAAAACGTGGCCCAGGCATGGAATATGTTGCAGGCTGCCAAGCTACAGAGCCAATCCCAGGTTACGGCCATTATCACACATGACAACATGCCTGGGCCCAGGTGCAGTGGCAAAAACCACATTGCCGTCTCATCGAGGATGGCATGACTCACTTTGTAGGCAGTGTGCTGTCTGGCCCCCAAGCAGATGAGCTTCAGCACGGCCCGCTGACGTCTCCCCACACCAGTGTTGCAGCGTTTCCAGCTCGTAGCTGGGGTCAATTTAACAGCGGAGGAGGGTGGTGTTTCAGCCCTCCTCCCAGGAATGTTGTGTGGGGAGACAAGTCAGGCCACCACATTTTGCGACCCGGTCCACGCCTCAACTACATTCAACCACTGTGCCCAAATTGAAAGGTAGCGTCCCTGTCCGCATGCACTTGTCCATTCGTAACTGGTCACATGGAACTTTAGGGCTAAGCGCTGAATTTAGGGACCGCCTCATGTTTGGGGGAAAGTGCTGGTGTGGACGGCACAGTGCGGTGGCGCAGTAGACACTCTGCCCAAAAAGGGCAGAGTGTCCCCCAGCCGGGATTCCAACATCTCCTGGGCCAGATTTCTTGAGATGAGGCCGTTGAAGCCTTGGGCATGTGGGTGGGTTGCGCTGTACTTTAGCATGAAATGAAAGGCTTGGGAGATGGGGAGTTGCTGGGAAGAGGCGCATGATGGCGCGGGCAAAAGGAGAAATGGCAGGAAAAGGTGAGGATAAGGGTGAACTCCCCAAAGTGTCAGAGGCAGATGTGGAGGTGTCCTGGCTCCTGGTCTGGACTGCAGCGCCAGCCCTGTCAACAGTGGAAGAGGCAGTGGCCGCCAGGCCAAACGACGATTATCCTGCGCTTGCTCTCACCCACTGAGCCCAGGGCTTGCCTTCCAAATGATGGCACCCGCAAGAGGTGGTGAGATTCCTCTCCGCAGATCTCCAAACCATCTTGGACTTGCAAATTGCACTAAATTTGTCATGTAACTGACATGTATATGATGAGTCTATCCATTGTCTGTTCATTTTGGTGAAAGTCAGCCTGTCAGCTGACAGACAGCTGTGCTTGTCAGTGATGATGTCACCGGCTGCTTGTACCCCCAGTTTTTGCTGCTTAGCTTGCCTCCACATCCACACTGCTTTTGCCCCTACACATCACCCCTATCCATGCCTGTGCCTCTAGCCATAAGTCTGCCACCCATGGAAACTCATGGTGCAGAAAGTGAGGGAGCTGACTCTGAGGAACCCTTGGGTTTTGTAGCTGGTACTCCATCAAAGGTCTCTGCTGCTCACACACCCTGCTGAACATACGGTATCTAGGGTTAGAGCGTGTGGTGACCTCGCACAACAGTAGGTGCTTCAGGCAGATGTAGGCCTTGCTGGAGTGTATTGCGGCTAGCTCCAGGTACTGTAGACTTGGGAAAGTGGGTGTCCAAGTGCCGCACTTTCACCCTTAGCTCAGCTAATTTGGGGTATGTTTTTAAAAATCATTGCACCACTACATTGAACATGTGGGCCAGGCATGGAACGTGTTGGAGGCTGGCAAGCTCCAGAGCCCTCCAACAAGCTAAAAAACCTGGCCCCAGGGGCAGCGGGGATAAACAAATTGCCATCTCATCCAGGATGGCATCCCTGACCTCAGAGGCAGTGTGCTGTCCGTCTCCCAAGCTGATGAGCTTCAGCCCAGCCTGCTGACGTCTCCCCACACCAGTGTTGCAGCGTTTTCAGCTCGTAGCTGGGGTAAATCTAACAGCGGAGGAGGAGGAGGGTGGTGTTTCAGCCCTCCTCCCAGGAATGTTTTGTGGGGAAACAAGTCAGGAAAATTCTTGAAACGGGAGAGTTTTGCATCTTTGCCCTTGCTGCCTATGGACATCCCTTTGCCTCTAGCCACCATTTTCCCTGCTTTGCTTGCCTCCAAATCCACACTGCTTTTGCCCCTAGACATCACCCCAGTCCATGCCTTAGCTTGTACCCCCAGTTTTTCCTGCTTAGCTTGCCTCCACATCCACACTGCTTTTGCCCCTAGACATCACCCCAGTCCATGCCTTAGCTTGTACCCCCAGTTTTTCCTGCTTAGCTTGCCTCCACATCCACACTGCTTTTGCCCCTAGACATCACCCCAGTCCATGCCTTAGCTTGTACCCCCAGTTTTTCCTGCTTAGCTTGCCTCCACATCCACACTGCTTTTGCCCCTAGACATCACCCCAGTCCATGCCTTAGCTTGTATCCCCAGTTTTTCCTGCTTAGCTTGCCTCCACATCCACACTGCTTTTGCCCCTAGACATCACCCCAGTCCATGCCTTAGCTTGTACCCCCAGTTTTTCCTGCTTAGCTTGCTTCCACATCCACACTGCTTTTGCCCCTAGACATCATCCCTATCCATGCCTCTTCCCCTAGCCATAACTCTGCCACCCCTGGAAACTCATGGTGCAGAAACTTTGGTTGCTGACTTTGAGGAACCCTTGGGTTTTGTAGATGGAACTCCATCAAAGGTCTGTGCAGCTCACACACCCTGCTCAAGATATGGTATTGTAGGGTTTCAGCGTGTGTGAATGACGGACAACAGCCTGTGTTTGGACAGATGTAGGCCTTGCTAGAGTGTTTTTAGGCTAGCAGCGACTCCTGTGCACTTGCAAAAGTGGGCGCACAAGCGCCGCATTTTCAACAGTAGCTTCGGTACATTTGGGTATGTTTTTAAAAAACTTTGCACCACTAGGTTAGACGTGGGCCAAACATGGAACGTGTTGGAGGCTGGCAAGCTCCAGAGCCGCTACCAGGTTCCAGCCATTATCACAGGCGTAAAAATGCCAGGCCCCAGGTGTAGCAGGGAAAAAAAAATGCCATCTCAGCCAGGATGGCATCCCTGACCTCGGAGGCACTGTGCTGTCTGTCCCCCAAGCTGATGAGCTTCAGCACCGCCTGCTGACGTCTCCCCACACCAGTGTTTTAGCGTTTGCCGCTAGTAGCTGTGGTGGAGGTTGCAGCGTCGTAGGGTTTCAGTCTACTCCTGCCATGAATTTTGGCCTGGGAGAGGAGATAGGCCACCCCAGTTTGCACCCGGGGAACAGACTCCACCACATTCACCCTGCCTGTCATTAAAGATAAGCACTGCAGCATCCCTGACCACAGGCGCTTGTCCAAGTGTCGGTGGTCAAGTGGACCTTGCAGCAAAGCGCGGAACTAAGGGCCCACCTGATGTTGAGTGACACGTGCTGGTGCAAGGCGGGGACGCCACACCGGGAGAAGTTGAGACGGCTAGGGACGGCATAGTGAGGTGCCACAGTTGCCATCAGGTCCGGGAAGGCGGGAGTTTCAACAAGCCGGAACGCCAACCTCTCCTGGGCCAGCAGTTTAGCGATGTTGGCGTTCTAGGCTTGCGTGGGTGGGTGGTTAGCGGTGTATTTCTGCCGGCGCTCCAATGTCTGAGAGATGGTGGGTTGTTGTAAAGAAGCGCCTGATGGTGCCTTTGATGGTGCAGGAGAAGGAGATAAGACAGAAACAGGGGAGGATGAGGGAGAAGTCAACAAAGTGGCGGAGGCAGATGAAGTGATGTCCTGGCTCGTCCTCTGGAGTGCATCGCCAGCACTGTGAGCAGAGGCAGTGGCATGAACGGCGGGCGACGTTTGTCCTGCCGTTGCTGCCTGCCACTGATTCCATTGCTTGGATTCCAAATGACGGTGCATTGAAGTGGTGGACAGGTTGCTCTTCTCAGGGCCCCTACTCGATTTCGAGAGGCAAATTGTGTAGACGACACTATATCTGTCCTCGGCGCATTCCTTGAAAAAACTCTACACCTTCAAGAAACGTGCCCTCGATGGGGGAGTTTTTCTGGGCTGGGTACAAAAGGGAACATCTTCGGACATTCCGGGTCTGACCTGGCTTCGGCAAAGCAGCTGACCTCTGCCTCTGGACATGTCTCTGCCTCTAGCTACCCTTTTTGGTGCTGCACCTGCCTCAACATCCACACTACTTTCCCAGCTTGACATCTGCCTTGTCCAGGTGGGGTCGGTGTCCTCGTCGTCCACCACCTCCTCTTCCAACTCCTGTCTCGCCTCCTCCTCCTGCACAATGCGCATGTCAACTGGCTGCCCTGACAGCAACTGCGTCTCATCGTCGTCGATGAGGGTGGGTTGCTGGTCATCCGCCACCAAATCGACCGGAGATGGAATGGAGGAGACTCTAGTGTTTGAGCATCTGGACACAGATACTCGTCTGTTAGGTCCGTGGAATCGCGAAATGGAGGGGCAGGTTGCGGTACAGTCAAAGGAAGGGAGAACAGCTCTGGGGAGCAGGGACAGTTGGGGTTATTGTTCTGAGAAGATTGGGAATTTTGGGTGGAAGGAGGACAAGACTGTTGGGTAAGAGGAGGTAGAGGCTGACTGGCTGGTGGACAATGTGCTTTAAGCGTTATCCGACAGCCATTGCAAGACCTGTTCCTGGTTCTCGGGCCTACTAATCTTTGTACCATTCAGCCTAGTTAATGTGGAACTTTTGTGCAAAGCGCAGAACTTAGGGCCCGCCTGATGTTAAGGGACACACGCTGGTACAAGGCTCAACTCACCCTAAGTGCCAAAAACACTGCTGGTGCAAGGCTCTACTCATGCCAAGGGCCTCAATCTCTGCTGGTAGCTCAGCTTAAGGTCATGTAACTTTGTTTGGAAGGGCTCATGTTAAGGGCTAGAAAAGTGAATTTTGGAAGGTCTTACCACATCTCACACACACACACACACACACACACACACACACACACACACACACACACTCACTCACTCAAAATGACAGTTAAGGGTGAGGGCTTTTGGAATTCCCATTGCCTATTCCATTTGTGGTTGTCATGGGGAACGTGATTTAAAGGGGTGGTTGTTACTGTTTGTTGAGCTTAAATTGGGGTTTGTGTCCATCCATTTGGGGAGTAAAGAAGGTTTCCAGGTATTTTCCCACTTTGATAGAGGTTTTTTTGAATGTGGAAAGTGTGTAGTTGTTAGGCAGTGATGTTGGGGTAATAGAGGGTCTTTGGTGTGTTAGATGCCCCCAGGCATGCTTCCCCTGCTGTCCCAGTGTCATTCCAGAGGTGTTGGCATCATTTCCTGGGGTGTCATAGTGGACTTGGTGACCCTCCAGACACGGATTTGGGTTTCCCCCTTAACGAGTATCTGTTCCCCATAGACTATAATGGGGTTCGAAACCCGTTCGAACACACGAACATTGAGCGGCTGTTCGAATCGAATTTCGAACCTCGAACATTTTAGTGTTCGCTCATCTCTACCACCAAACACAAGTCCAAAGTCACCTACACCAATGCTGACAGATCTTTATCTCACGCAGACTGCACACACACTGAATGCCAATTTGTTTCCTGCTAGTATTGAATTTTCTTGGACTTTCTTAAACTTAAATATACATTAGGTTTGAATGCACAAAAGTCCTTTAGCCTTGACTCATATACTCACATATCATTAAAGATGGCAATACACATTTGGTGTCAAGCAAACCTACCAAGTCTACTTGGCCATCTGATGTCTTTTTGGGGGTCCTGACTCTTCTCTCATGGAAGATTCTGGGGCAAAAGAAGGGCCTGTGTTCACCTACTTGAACTCACAGGAACCCTTGTATGCCGTGGCTGTCAGGAACAGTTTTCTCATATATCCAAGGTCATATGCCCACTCTACATGTACGCAAATATCATTGAAATAGTTGTTATTGCTGAATAACAGTGTATGTTAACATAAAATCTTGAAAAAAAGCTTGTGTAAGCAGTGCATTTACCTAAAACTGAGAGACTGCAGGTAAGCTATGGTACACAAATGGATGGGGGTTTGGATTTTATTCTTTTTTAGCTTGATATAGCTTATTTCAATGTGATAGGGATGGAGACAAACTTTCATTTCGAGATATTGCCAAACTTATGGTTCTCTATATGTTGTATTGTAATGGTCAATAATGGTCTAATAATTGGCGGTGTTGCTTAGCTAGGGAGACGGAGGAGGGGCTAGTAATGGGCGGGATAGCTAGGCTAAGAAGACTGGGAGGGAGAATGGAACGGAGTGAGAGAGAAGGGAGAGCTGAGTGAGAGGGAATTAGAGTGGAAGGTGAACAGGAAGCTGCGCAGTAGGAAGCTACAGCTTGTAAACAAATGCAGAGGATGTAGCAACAACCAGAGACACCCTGAAATCACTCCAAACACTGCTAAAGGTATATGGGTGTACATATTAACTCATTTTCTGCCTGGAAGACCTCTTTAATTATATTGAAATTACATGTAAGGCTTTACTTTCCAGAATCATAGATTTCTATCTCCCGCAGGCTAAACTAGTTCATTATTTCGACAGTTATGTTATACACAACATAAAAGCTAAAATATATTCCATAATACCACAAACATCTAAAATTTAACATGTTAACCTAGCCTAAAAGTATTTCCTTTTACAGGAATAACATGATGGTATTTATACGTTGCTACCTACCCAATGGTGGTAAACAGCAATAGCAAAAATTATCTCTAACAACTGGATTATAAAAAAGAAATGGTTATTTTACATTTGTAATTTAGAAGGCAAACCTAGAAATGATATCAAAATGGTAAAAAAAGAACAAGCAAGACCATTTTGAAAAGTTTTTAATAAATAGTCTCTTTTTTACAGTAAAAATTTTAAATATATCATGCAGTCCATATAATTTAAAATAATTTACAGGCTGAGGTAGGGGTGGGGAGAAGATGGAACAGCAAGAAGTGTCTACTTATGATCGGCCCTTCCTGCTGAGCACACAGACGCAAGCTGTATCTATCCGTATGAACCTCCAAGCTGCTTGCTTCCCTTCCATTGTCAAAGCTTTGACGAATGTATGTGTAGTGGTGCAATAGGAGTTCCAATGCTTTGAATCAATCCCACGGCATCCACCTGAAACTGGCTTTGGATCTCTACACCTGGTCTCAAAAAAGTACTGTTTAAAAACATTATTATTTATATTGACTTCCCCCAACACAGTTACTTCCTTGCCCTTGATGTCAGTGGCTGTGGTTTTTTCGCCAACCCACATACTGACGCTGTCACATACAGAGTACTCTCCACGATGAAGCACTGGGTGCACCGTTCTTTTAGCTCTGATAGTTTTATTGAGGGATTCCTCATCATCTAAATATTCCAAGTTCCGTAGGTCCTCTGACAGTGGTGGGGGTTGGGTGCTAAACAGAACTCTTGGAGAGCGAAATTTCCTTTTCCTGAAAAGTTTAGGGTCAACTGTAATGTTGTGAAAAGATGCAGGTTCATTTGTCTCTATTCTGCCATGATGTCGATGAACAGACTTAGTTCGATGTGTGTGATGATGCTGAATGCGATGCTTTGTTGAGGAGCCGGCTGGGGCATGGTCCTTGGTCTTTGGTGCAGCCTGTATGCCGATCAGAAATGCTATAATCAGAGTGTAGTACAACATGGACATTACTCTTTCCGCCTAGAAAACAGGAAATTAAACATTAGCAGCAATAGGTTTTTTTGGCAAATTTGAGTAAATGTACAATATGCTAAATATTATCTGTAAGTAAAACTTAGGCGAACTGTTCTGTATTCAAACCATTAGTACAGAACTCCGCAAATAATGTTACTGTACAAACGTTTTAGGCAGGTGTCAAAAATGTGGTAAAAAAGTACAAAAGTGTCAACTAACAAAAAAAGTGAATGGACAAAAGAAATATCCAAATCAAATCAATATAAGGTTTGATCGCCCTTTGGAGGAGAAGTCCTGTAATTGATGATAAGGCAGCCACAGAGTCCTGATGTCAACCTCACCTACAGAAGGGATCTGTTTAGTTCTCCAAGACTTTTGGAAAAATTGAGAAGAATTTTTGGTTTTTTTGAACATAAAAAGTAGTTACATGAAAGATTGATTTGATTTTATACACTTGGACAAAATTGTTGGTACCCTCATTTAATAAAAGAAAAACCCACAATGGTCACAGAAATAACTTGAATCTGACAAAAGTAATAATAAACAAACTACATGTTGACAAGCCGCAAAAGCTTCAGGGAGAATGTCCTATGGACAGATGAGCAAAAATCAAACTTTTTGGCAAGGCACATCAGCTAGATGGAAAAATGAAGCATATCCTGAAAAGAACACTGTCCCTCCTGTGAAACATGGAGGAGGAGCTGTTATGTTCTGGGGCTGCTTAATTGCATCGGGCACAGGGTGTCTTGAATCTGTGCAGGGTACAATGAAATCTCAAAGACTATCAAGGAATTCTAGAAAGAAATGTGCTGCCCAGTGTCAAAAAGCTTGGTCCCAGTCACAGGCCAGGGGTCTTGGAACAGGATAATTAATGACCCAAAACACACAGCTAAAAACACCCAAGAATGGCTAAGAGGAAAACATTGGACTATTCTGAAGTGGCCTTCTATGAGCCCTGACCTAAATCCTTTTGAGCATCTTTGGAAGGAGCTGAAACATGCCGTCTGGAAAAGGCAGCCTTCAACGCCGAGACAACTGGAGCAGTTTGCTCATGAGAAGTGGGCCAAAATGTGTGTGTATATTTAAAAATCTAAAACTTTTGAGGAGTACTGTATATTTCCTAATATAGAATATCAAGGAAATTTTTTTAAAAAAGTATAAAATTAAGTCAATTTCTTCTGTTCCAGAGAGTTTTATAGTCTCCTTGCCCTTACTGTACTGATTATAAAAAATTTCCTATAGTGGATATACATTACTGTATACTGTATCAATTTACGTCCTGTGTCAAACCTTCATGTGTATGGCTGAAATGAGTCTTGCACCCAACAACTACGGTATATAAAGTGTAGTGTATGGCCATCTTTGCATTACTCCTGCTTAAATGAGTGGCCAAAAGCGACTGGATCCTCCAGACCGGGCATTACTTGTCTTCATTCTAGTTAAAGGGGAGGGTCTGGATAGATGTAATTCTTTCTATAGATCCATGTGCTTTAATAAGACCTATGGAAAAAGTTCCTTTTAACCCCTATAGCTCCAGATTACTATATGGCTCTGTTTTTTTTAATACACTAAAATAATAACAAGTACAAAAAGTGTAATTGTGTTCTTAAAGTCATGAGTAAAAGTAATATAAGAATATCGGAAAAATGCCATGTAATAAAGCAGACTATGGAAAGAATATGCAAATCTCATCTTCCATGATGTAATTAGGAAGTCAGGTGCCTCAGTGTTGCAAACCAATAGAGGGCACTCACTGGAATGTGCAAGCCTGTCTTCCCTGATGTAATTAAGAAGACAGAATCTCAGTGAAATAGCCCAATAAAGGCTGCTCCCTTTAACATCATGCTCTACCTTCCAAGAGGCCTTTGTTTTGCAGTGATGCTGGGATTATTACCAGGCATAGTCTCTCAACCGAGGACGGCCGTTTCGATGTTATTGCATCTCGACAGCCCGGGGTAGAGAAGACTAACTTGGTAGAGGCGAGAGGCTTAGACAGAGTAAGGGGAGTATCATCACTCCTTGGGGAGAGACCACCATATAGGTGTGTGGAGACTTATTAAGCCATTAGCACTCCACTTTGCAAGGGACTATGGGAAGAATATGCAAATCTGTCTTCCATGATGTAATTAGGAAGTCAGGTGCCTCAGTGTTGCAAACCAATAGAGGGCGCTCACTGGAATGTGCAAGCCTGTCTTCCCTGATGTAATTAAGAAGACAGAATCTCACTTTGTATTAATGACAGGAATTGGAAAAGGATGTCTTCAATAACCCGGACTCACTGGTGTAAGTGATACAAAGAACATTATCTGAAAATGTGATACAAATTCACCAAACAGTGACAATGATACTGAGAAAAAGACAAAGAATCAAAAACTTGTCAATCAATCCTTGCGTCATTTCTTTTCTCTAATTCTTTAATCCTATAAATCCCATAATCCACCTGATGAAAAACAATCAGTATGTATAGAAAGTCATTTATAGAGGCTTGTCTTGCCCCAAATCATTATGTCTACTACCACCTACATACATTGCTTAATATCCTTATGGCCGATGTAATATAGATCAGATGGCTTAATATGTGTGTTTGAATTTTATCCTTGTTAAAGTTAACAAGTGACCTATTTGTCATGAGGAAGCTATTATAGAGGCCAGCATATCAAAGCGTGGCCAGTTTTATATAACACATCAAACACTTTCTACATTTTTTCCTTCTTGGAAATACCTGGAATATTCCAGTGTGTAATCCAGAACAGCTCTCACAGCCAGAGTTATTCCAGCGAGGGGAAACTGTATATATGTACGCTGCCTCATGGGTTGAGTTAATGTAGAAACATACAGTATAGACCTATTAGCTTAAACATAGAAGCATAAAACACAAAGGAAAAAAGCAAACACTAAATATAAAAGGGAGGAAATAGAGTTCTTCGTGTCACTCTTAAAGGGTATTTCCATCCACAGGATATGCCATAAATGTTTTATAGCTGCAGATCTCACATCTGGGACCCGCGTTTATCTTGAGAACTGGGTCTGTGACTTTAGTCTTTCTGACACTGCAAGTGTGCGGTTTACCATTCAATTCTATGGGAGTTCAAAGAATAGTTGGAAAGGCAACAGGTCAGAATACCTCTTGAAAAAGGGCAACATGGTGGCTCAGTGGTTAGCACTGCAGCATTGCAGTGCTGAAGTCCTGGGCTCAAATCCTACCAGGAACAACATCTGCAAGGAGTTTGCATGCTCTCCCCGTGTTTGCATAGATTTCCTCCATTAGAAAATAAAAAAACCTTTAAAAACATAGAAAATACCAGCACTTCCTTCCTTAATGGATAACCCCTTTGCTTCCAAAATTCATTTCTAGGTTTAGTGTTCCTTCACTTATTGTATATTATTTCAGCCTAATGTATAGAATGGGCGCTTTATACCTATAAAAAAATAACTAGACGTTAGGGGTGTGTCTGTGACAACCTTGTTATCTGTTTCCCATAGAAACTAACGTAACTAAGAACAGTGATTAAATACAATATGTCATATGTCGTACCTTTGGATGTACAGTGTACAAAGCTGCTCTGTCCCAGAGGCTTTTATTCCATCCAAACACTGGGCTGAGTTGAGGCCCAGCATACCATCTGTACAAGGAGGAGGCTTGGAGGTGCTTTGCTGCTGATGGAAAACAACAAAATGACATTAAAAAAATAATAAAAAAATAAATAATAAAAAAGCATATTATATCATATTATAAACCCACTCCATCCAGGAAGCCGAAGGAAACAAAATAGGAAGAGACGCACCCAACTACTGTACCCCTACTTAGTATATTGTACACTGTCCTATGGTAGATCATCGGACCTGCTTACAGCTTGTTCATCTAATGCAAAAAGTTTTCTAATGCTTTCTGGCACGAGAAAGTGTCTATGTGGAATCACATTATTGAGTAATGAAAGATCATCAACCTCATACACTACAAATACAATTTCCAAGAATGCTTTCCTTACTGATGGAGATTTAAATTTGCGCTCCAGATAGTTCTTGCTCTGGAGCCAGAGGAAATGATCTGATATCATGCTCCTGTTTTTATTGGAGCTGTAAACTGCCAGCGTGCTCCAATGTCTCGTTCTCATGCCAGATCTCAACATTCGAAACCATAGAGAATCTTGATGAAACTTGTTAGCATTTCCACACATTGTGTAACCGACACCAACCAGTTATTCATTTCTACTGTACTGATAAATCCACCTGATAAAAGATTTATACTATAGGTGACATATTTCATCCAGTTACACCTACAATTAGCTTTTTGTTTCCCCAAAGCATCTAAAAGTAAAGTCTTGATATAAAACAATCCTGACACTATGGGTCTACAGGGCTAGGTGTTTCCTTGGGATCACGATAATCTAATGTGTATAAGGGAGGCATGGGGGACAGTGGAAAGATATAATTATCCACCTTTGTAAAACTGAAGGCCTACCCTTATGATATGCCTCAATTAATATTATTATTATTATTTCATATTTAATAATTGATCTGACAGTCGAGATCTCCACAGATCATCTGTTCCAGGACATCTGTTTACATGCCAAAAGCTGCTCAATTGTTGTACAGCTTTAGATACTGTAGTTCTGCCGCAATGAAGTCTATAGGACAGTAATAAATAATTAAAGCCACCATTTTTGTTGTTGTTGCAAGTCAGCTATGCGGCTTCTGGTATATAAAAATTTCTAGAAACCACAAGTACAAGTACATGGGACCTTAAAGGGAGTCTATCATTGGTGTCAATGGCTTTGAGATAAAGACATGCCTGAATAGCATTTAAAAAGGCTTTTCTACTACTACCTTTTCTTTTTAGATTCTCCCCGCCATTCTGTTGTAATCTTGGTTAATAACTTTATGTAAATGAACTCACGGAACACCCTGGACACTCCCCAGGACCTCCAAGCACCACCCTGTGTCATACCTTTCATTCTGCCCCCTCCAGTACTTGTGCTCCATCTGCCCTCCTCCTTCCCGCATACTGTGTCGCCCTCTTTTCTCCAATCTCACTCTGGCAGTTCCAATCTTGGGTATACCGAGCAGTATGCTCAGTTCTCCAGTAATCTACACCAAAATGGCTGTCGATGTAGTTCGCTGGAGAACTGAGCATAGTGTTCAGTGTGCCCAAGATTTCAATTGCCAGAGTGAGATTGGAGAAAAGAAGGGGACACAGTATGTGGGGAGGAGAAGGGCAGACGGAGCACACGCACTGAAGGGGACAGAATGAAAGGTATGGCGCAGGTGGATGTTCGGAGGCCCTGGGGAGCGTCCAGGGTGCTTCGTGAACTCCTTTACATAAGGATATTAACCATGATTACAATGGAATGGCGGGGAGAATCTAAAAAGAGAAGGTAGTAGTAGAATAGTCTTTTTAAAGGCTAGTCAGGCATGTCTTTACCTCAAACCCACTGACACCAACGATAGCCTCCCTTTAAGGCCCCATGTACTTGACCACAACAAACAAGCGCTGTGGGAAAACCATGGCGACAACTCATTACAGTTTTTCCTGCTGCACTTTTCACAAAAAGTCCATAGTGGTTTCCTTTGTAGACTTTCTGCTTCCATTATACTTATAGGGAAACTGCCAACATTTCCATAGGTATAATTGACATGCTGCAATTTCCAAAACCATGGCGGTTTTGGAAATCACAGCATGTCTGCTGCACACGTTTTTCTGCAATGTGTGGATGTAAAATGACTGTATAATGTTATGACACATGGGGCCCCGGCCTTAAAGGGATTGTTCCCTCTCGTATCTAACTTCTAATTTACTTCAATTAAAAAAATATAAACCTATAAGTACCCATATCCCTGGAGAGGTCAGGGAAAGTCAGGTCAGGTCAGTATTGCCAGAGCAACTGTCCACACACACATACTCAATGTAGTACATAGAGATGATGCACTTACCAAAGGAAGGATTAAAAGTACTAGCTATAAAATAATTAGAGATATCACTAGTTAAAAACACAGTCAGAGTGTGATTTTGTATACAGCATGACCTGCTGCACAGTAGCACTTCTATATTGGCATTACATGAATGTTGAGAATCTCAGCTTTCTTAGGATACCAGAACCATTTTCTAAGTGGTAAAAAACTGAAGATACAGCCATTTGAAGTGACCAATCCCCACTTTGGTAAATGCTTCAGCCATGCATATTTACAATACAACTATGTACGGACATTCCCTAGTAACAGCTAAGGAGAATGTTACAGCCTGTTTTATAATAAAAAGGAATTTAGATAGGGTAATAAAGTATATTACAAAGAGAGTCACCAAACACCCCTGACACTATAGGGAAAAAATAAAAAGAGAGTTAGGGTCCATTGACACTGAGTTGTTGGCGCTGATTTTGATGCTGAATCCGCGTCAGAATCCATGTGCAAAAAAACACTTCCCCATAGAGTTCTATGGGTTCCACTTGCTTTATTTTTTCACTCGCAGAATTTTTCCGCTAGCGGAAAAAAAGCTTACGTCAGGCGGATTCCGCCTGCAAAAACCAATGCATCCAATGGGTGGTGGAAAATCCATGTCACGGATTTGGGCGCAGAATTGGCAAAAAAAACTGCTAGCAGTTTTTTAAAGGTCCATACACTGTGCTGGAGGAAAAAAAACACAAAATCTAAAAAAAAGTCTCAAAAAACGCTCCAAAAACCGCTTCAAAAAACCATTTCCTAATTTATGAAGCAGATTTTTTCCACGACAAAAAACTCTGTGTGAATGGACCCTTAGGGTAAGTTCACAGGTGAGTTTCTTGGACCCGAATTTGACACGGAGGCTGCCTCAGTGCACTGGCATCCAGATTGCTCCAGATTAGGCCCAAATGAATGGGACTAGTCGGGAAGGAGGTGTCACGAGGCGGACGTCTGTGGCTGATTCAGCCGTGGAATCTGCCTGAAAAAAGGGCAGGTTGTTTCTTTTTTCCGTAAGCAGGAACAAACCGCTTGTGGAAGAAGGAAATGACCGGCTCCCATTGATTTTAAACCCCATCCGAACCTGGCCTTACAGTTTAAGAGCTATTAGAGCAATAACAGAGCACTGTTTTTATGTTTATACATATAAGAGAATACAATAATGATATTAAGTTTCATTTACATACATAAATTCCCTCATTATGTATTCACCAAAATTCTTGAATAGGAAGCATAAACACATCTATGCATTATGCTTGACATCGGTGCGGTAATAATAGTAATGTTTCTCAGTTAACCTAATTTCCAAAACATTAAATATAATTAGTTCCAAAAATGATTTCCAATATTTAGCATAAGTATTTTTCCATTGCTTAATACATTTTATTTAAATTTCATTACCTAAAGAAAGAAGGAAAACGTAGAAGATGTTCCAGTTTTTCATCAAAATTATGGAACATGATTGAGACCCGTCTCCAGCAGTATTAATGCCTTTATAAGGGTGAATTCACACTGAGTAAACGCTAGCTTATTCTGAACGTAAAACACGTTCAGAATAAGCGGCGTCTAAAGCAGCTCCATTCATTTCTATGGGAGCGGGGATACGAGCGCTTCCCATAGAAATGAATGGGCTGCTTCTTTCACTCCGTGCAGTCCCATTGAAGTGAATGGGGAGTGCCGGCGTATACGGCAAGCTCTGCTCATGCTGGAGCGTACACGCCAGCACATCCCATTCACTTCAATGGGACTGCACGGAGTGAAAGAAGCAGCCCATTCATTTCTATGGGGAGCGCTCGTATCCCCGCTCCCATAGAAATGAATGGAGCTGCTTTAGACGCCGCTTATTCTGAACGTGTTTTACGTTCAGAATAAGCTAGCGTTTACTCAGTGTGAATTCACCCTAATTCAGATATAACAGTAAATTTGCTCATTATTTTAGACATTTTATCCTTGCTAGACAAAATATTTTTTGGCACAGGAAAAAAAAAAAAAAAAATAAAAAAAGAGGTCCCGGACTCTGTTAAGTCTAGGAATATATGGATGTTATCTTGTGGTTTACAATAGGATTGTTCACCCGTTACTGAGTGAAGGAATGAGATTCTAATCACTGAGCTAACATTAGAAAATGCTATTGGACCAAATATAATTGGAAACATATTTGTGTTCTTCACATGCACTCAATGAGGCCGTCTGGTTTACAGTGGTTAAGAGCCTCTTAAAGTGTCTGGTGGCACAGGAACAAACAGGTGGGGAAAACGTACCGGGTTAGACATTTATCATGGTCTCAATGAAACTTCACACTTTCTTTGAAGTATCCAGGCTTTATATTGCAGAATTTAAACAAAAATGCATTTCCAGCTATTTTAGGCCTGTTCATACAAATGCAATGCAAATAATTCCTAAAAACAGATTATGACAACTGTAAATAGGGCACTAATAATGTTGTGTCTAATAGAAACCAATGATGTCAGGTTATAAACGGTGATAGGAAGTAAGAACAGGTTTCCTTTATTTCATGTAATATAAACATAAGAACGGTTAGTTAAATATCACTGAGCTATGGCGAGCACTGACAGATGTCAATGATCCAGAGAGGAAAGGAGAATAAGGGAGGTCAAATGGGTCCCTTTCTCTGATACTTTAACCTCTTATGTGGACCTTTCATGTCCTCAGGCACGTGGTTTTACCACTAGAAAGCCGACAGTGTGCTGAATTCTGTTGGCTTTCCCATTATGTGCCCTGGGAGCAGAGATATCAGTGCATTTACCAATAGCTCTTCACTGTCAGAAGGGCGTTCCTGACAATCTAACTGGGAACGCCCCTCCTGACAGTACTGTCCATAGTGCTATACTGTCAGAGGGGGTGTTCCTTAGAGCTTAGCATCATGGCTGGGCGGTAAGGAATGCCCTCTCACAGTATAGCGCTATGGACAGTACTGTCAGGAAGGGCATTCCCTGCTAGACTGTCCGGAACGCCCTTCTGACAGTGAAGAACTATTGGTAAATGCACCGATATCTCTTCCCCTGGGGCACATAACGGGAAAGCCGACAGTGAATTTAGTCAGTTTTCTTGTGGTATATAAAACCGCATTTGCCCGAGGACATGAAAGGTCCTCTTTAACAACCAGAGCATTCTGGTCACTCACTAACAGTTTTATTGATTATACACATGGCTTTACTGTGCCCCCTACCCACCAATTTTATTTGTTGGACTGCATCATTTATAATTGGATTTATTTTTTTATGACACATCTGGATGTTTTACAGATCTTTCCGTAAATTTTTCTGTTTAAATTTTATAACTGGTAAATAATATACAAAATGCAAAAAATTTACATGGCGACAGTAGGAGTTGGAGGGGTGTTAAGTTTCTTAAGTTGTAGTTTACTTTGTCTTAGCTTTCTATTTATATTTTTGGTTATATTATATGTTCCTAAAGGGTCCTAAAGAGTGTTTGAGTGACGTTTACAATGTATCTTTTATTTTACAGTTACTTTATGTAATAGGACATCCAGTTAAAGGGGTTGATTCACAAAGAATCTATTAGATCTTAGATCTGTGTGTGCAAGAATATAAAAAAATGCATTACAATGAAAAATGGTCATTCAGAATCACTTCCAATAGGGGTGTAAGGAGTAGCGCATAGTATAATACTTTACTTATATTGCAATACTTCTGGGAAATTCCTTTTAGAGATTTACACGGTGCATTTAAAGCACAACAGAAAATGTCAAACAACACATTCAGCACTGCGGAATCTCTATGAAGACTATTTAAGAAATCATTCACATAAATGAGGTTTAACATAGACTACAGGAAAAAAAATCACGAGAACTGAATGAATCCTGGATGTAGTACCTTTCCATAAACATGGCCCAGGCTTCATGCCTTCTGCTGACACAGATTTTTAATTGACAGCCTTACAAATGAATCTGCATAGTCCGGCCACGTGTCTATCACAGTTATGTTTGCTGAATTCTGGAGAGGCCTGTGAATATTTGTGGTTTTGTCTTACAATGAAGAGCCAGTTTAGCAGCTTTTACTGAAGGCTGGCGGCAAGCAATGAGTCTTATAATGCTTTCTACTTAAATCATTTTAAGACGATGAGGAATGGCCTGGACACAGAACAGCATGTGAATGATTTACTCCGAGAATGGTTATTAAATAGCCATAGCCCCAATATGAAAATAATCTAATAAATCAGATTCAGTCAGTTATGAGCCCTGCAGGAGAACAAAGAAGTGCTCAACATTTCAGCTACACAAAGTCATTGCAGAGTCATTTGTATACTTCAATTCCATAAAAGCATAAAGTATAATATATATATATATATATATGTGTGTGTGTGTGTGTGTGTGTGTGTGTGTGTGTGTGTGTGTGTGTGTGTGTGTGTGTGTATATATATATATATATATATATATATATATTTTTTTTTTAAAAAATTTACAGTTTTTGTTGTTTTCAAGGAGTTATGGGAGTTGGAAATGGCAAGTGGCCATGATCACATTACTGCCTTGTTATTGCAAATTTGTGAAATCTCACATACAGATTTACCCATTTTTTTACAGGGCCTAGGAAATGATGTAGCTAAAAGTATTCATTCACAAATTCCTCTAGTTGAGACCTTATTTTAAATGCTTTATTTAAAGAGGACCTTTCATCAGATTGGGCACATGCAGTTCTATATACTGCTGGAAAGTCAACAGTGCGCTGAATTCAACGGCTTTCCCGATCTGTGCCCTGGGTAAAGAGCTATCGGTCCCGGTACTGTAGCACTTTACAGTCAGAAGAGCGTTTCTGACAGTCAGTCAGGAACGTCCTTCTCCACAGCAGTGCCTATCGCGCTGCGCTGTGTGAGCGGGGAGGAACTCCCCCTCCCCTCCTGATAATACTCGTCTATGGACGAGCACTGTGAGCAGAGGGAGGAGGTGTTCCTCCCCGCTCACACTGTACAGCGTGATAGGCACTGCTGTGCAGAAGGACGTACCTGACTGACTGTCAGAAACGCCCTTCTGACTGTATAGTGCTACGGTAGCGGGACCGATAGCGCTTTACCCAGGGAACAGATCGGGAAGCCGAAAGCTTTCCAGCAGTATATAAAACTGCCTGTGCCCAATCTGATGAAAGGTCCTCTTTAAAGAGATTCATTCTATTTTCTACCATAACTGGGCAGGAGATTCACCATTGATGTTAGGATTAGACCCTGGAGGAAACATTCTGTGTCTCTTTGAATCTAGTTTCAGCTAAAAATGTTCCAACTTGTTAGAAGTGGGCGTGGCTTAAATGTACCAATTTGTGTCAAAATATGGGCATAAAGTCCTGGATGAAAGTAAATCCACTAATCGGGGCTATAAACTTAGCGTTAGACATTTTAGTTTAAGATGCAACAGACTTATCACTCAGCATCAGACACTGTGATGAATCTGGTGCTTTTTCAGTTTCTTAAGTTTACACTGTTTAATTATTAATACATCTGGGTCAATGATGGGCCAGATGTAGAAAATTCTATCTATCTATCTATCTATCTATCTATCTATCTATCTATCTATCTATCTATCTATAACACCCCATTTACACACATTTGAATGTCCCACAGTGGTCTCCACACTGGGCAATATTCCCCCCCACAATAAAATGTCCCATAGCAACCCCTCAACACAGTATAATATCCCATAGCAGCCCCTCCACACAATATATTGTTCTATAGCAGCCTTCATATAGTATAATGTCTCACAGTGACCCAGTGTTGGTTACAAAATTAACCCCAAACTTTTGGGGTTCACCACTGCGGGTGTAATGATCAGAAGCTCAATAACTACTATTATTATACTTAGGGATCTCTTCAGACCCAAGAACATACTGTTCTGAGGCCCAGGGGAGGTAATCAAACATAAAAACCAGTGTTACTCACCTCTCCTGCGCTCCGTTGCAACTCCCTGCTGTCTTTGGTCCTCTTCAATGACATCACAGACATAGTTTACGCTGGCAACATTATGCATCCTGACCATGTCTGACCATGTGGCATATTTGTTGTCACAAAATAAGCCAGAATACTGCAGAACCGGAACCCTGGAGAGGTTTGTAACACTGGTTTTTAAGCTTGTTTACCTCCCCCGGGCCTCCAACCATTATACTCTGAGATCTGAAGAGGCCCATGAGTATAATAATAGAAGTTCCAGTTCGGATGCAGTCCTAATGAACCAACAAATACTCTTGCTGCACGCTCATGAGCCCAACATACTGATCCCTACTTCGGCTCACGTCTGCCTTTGCTTCCCCTTCTGCCTTCCAAGGAAACCGTGGTCAGTGAGTAAATAGAGGCTACTCCAATAGGTAATGGCCTATTGAAAAATAAAGTGCAAGGGGCGCCCTAAGGTTGTAGGCCCCATAGAAACTGCTATGGTGGTAGTTACGCCACTATGTTCTAGGCTTGTCTTGTAAGAAAAATGTAATTAACTTAACAGATGTTATCAGATTCAAGTTAAAGTTTGCTACATTTGTATACAGAAAAATCTTTAAGTGCAATAATACCAGATGCGGGATCTTTCATTAGAGTAACACCATACATAATGCTTTGCCAAAATCAACAGTGGTGCATATAGGCTATGAGGGGATAGTATATCAGCAGAACAGTATGATTTCCATGATGTTCTGATAATGTGGTTTCCAAAGAGGTGCACAGTCCATGAGCATGACAAATTAACATGTAAAAGGTTATTTCCACTTAAGGACAGTTTGATAATTGCAACAACATGTCGGGTGGTTTATAGAAGAGATCTTTACTGGTGTAATTAGAGTAGAAAGCCCTTGGACCTGTGCCCTGAGCTCCCAACCAAACAAAGGGAATCAATTACCCAATTATAGCCTATGGAGATCAAAATCTGAAAAGAAAATCCCAACCAGAAGTTTTGAAAGCTTGGAGGCAAAAATACGGACCATATTGTTAAAGGGAAAGAGAATCTAAAAATTAAAACTAAAACTCCAATCACGATTTCTTTGACTGAAACTATACCGATATTAAGCAGGAGAGGTCTGGTCTCCCATAGCTGCAAATCCATTATAATTTATGAAGAACGAAAAACCCATGTCCAACCTAAACGATATCTGTACTTGCACTGAGGATCTGGCAGAAGCTGTTCTACTGGGAATGCATATCTAAGAGAGCCTCACTATATACATATACCTACAGTCATGGCTGTAAGTGCTGGCATCCCTAAAATTTTTCACAGAAAATTAATGCAATTACACGTTTTGTTATCCACATGTAAATTTCCTTTGTGTATATTGGAACAACACAAAAAAACTAAGAAAAAAATATATATATATAGAATTTCAAAATGGACCAGACAGAATTACTGGCACCATCAACTTAATATATGGTTGCACAGCCTTTAGAAAAAAAATAACTGAGACCAATAGATTCCTACAAACTTCCAACAAACTTCTTACACCTCTGAACTAGAATTTTGGACCAAACTGCTCCTGTTCTCTCAACATTTAAATTGCAATACCAAGAAGAACAAGTCGTAAGATTATGCAAATTAAGGAACTAATAGGTGTCGGAAAGATCTACATGAAACCTCAAAATCCAATGCTGTGGAATGACCTTTGTTTATCAGTCCAGCAGATAGCTACATGCCTAGGCTGAAGTGTCAGCACTGCCCAATCTTGGGGGCTTTTGTGATTAGAAGCACAACATTAACCTGGAATGGCAGCAATACATGCACAGAGGAGAAGGATGGATTGTTTCATTAGAAGAATGGTGTGTAGGGATCCATTGTGTACTGCAAGTGAAATTGGGCGTCACATCCCAAGCCTAGGGCGGCAAACACTTTAGATACAAACCATCTAAAGTCATTTGCATGACATTGGGCTGGAAGCCAGATGTCAAGTTATAGGTGTTCAATTGACATTACACCAATGCTCTCAAATATTAGCTTGGTGCACAGCAAGATGGCAATGGAGGTTTCTCATCTACAATGATGATTCCTACATTTGTCCCTGATGCAATGATGACCAGTGATTGATCTGGAGACCACATGGACAATGTCATGAAGAGGCCTTCACAAGGAAATAGAGCCCTCTAAACTTAATTTTACTCTAACAGCTCAGAATTACATTGTAGAAATGTATATATCACTGGTTCCATGAGCAAATCAAAGTATTCAAGGAGTAGTATTTCAGCAGGGCAACATCATGCCACATCTTGCTCATGTTCTAGCCCATGTGGCCTGAATGTTCTACCATGGCCTGCAGTCTTTTACTTTTCAATTTCAATGTTGAGGAGTGTATGATGGATCAATTGATGGATCTTAATCATTTCTATGGGACAAGCATCTGTCAATAGGCAGAAGTTTGAATCAAAAAGACATAATAGTGTTATCCTTTCTAGCATACCTTACCTATATACATGCATTGCATTGCGGGTTACTTATTGTAATAGCTGACATGTATAACACATTTCCACTGCATTGGTTATATACTGCTTTCCTCCATGGATAAAAGCCCTACAGTCCTAAAATTTAAGAGCTCAAAGTTATTTTTGACAATTTTTGGCCACCAGCTGGGACTTGACCAGTTCTCAGCAAGGACTATGCGGCAAAATTCAATTTATAGTTTGTTCAACTCAAAGCAGTGAGAGACCGAGCTCAATGCCACAAATGGTTCAGAAAGCAGAGCAGAGAATTGGAGATCAGGTGTTAAATTTTAAGATCTGGAATTTAACAACATCCTTTGTATGTGATAAAACAATACCACAATAGGAATATTTTATATACGTGAAATTCTCAGGAAGACTTCCTAGCCAGGCAGAGACATGTTGTAACACACAGCAACACAAAGAACTGCTAATATGTTTGACAAATACAGTAACATATACCATCTCTCCTTATAAGTACATATTTCCACAGACTTCTACTAAATGATCTGTCTGCTGGAATGAATACAAAACCAGAATAGGAGTCTTCACCATGAATTCACTGTGAATAATCACTAACTGAAAACTGATGACATGCTTCATCTACATTGTAGCTAAGGATCTGCGTTTGTGATCCGACAACAACTTTATGAATTTGGTTTCAATTCATAATGCATAAAAATGTTTAATTCTTTATCTTTTTTAACCCCAAGTTAGGCCTGGTTCACATCTGCGTTCGGTATTCCGTTCGGGGAGTCCGCATAGGGATACCCCCAAACGGAATACCGAATGCATTGACAAGTGGTGAGCAATGAAAACACATGGACCCCATAGACTATAATGGGGTCCGTGTGTATTCCTAATGGTGTCCTTCAAGAACTACTTTTCCCTCCGCATGATTTGTGCATACACTACATGGAAAACACACAGACCCCGTTATAGTCTATGGTGTCCGTGTGTTTTCATTGCTCACCACTTGTCAATGTGTTCAGTATTCCGTTTGGAGGGTCCTCAAGTGGACTCCCTGAATGGAATACCGAACACAGATGTGAACCAGGAGTTAAGGTGATCATAGACATTACACAGAAGTGCTGTAAGTTGACTGAACATTCTTTGAACAAATGGTTACCTAGTGAAAGATCATTTCTCTGTCACATCCAAATACATTTTAGTCTGTATTGGTAGTTACAGTCATTGGCTATAGCTGTTAATGAATATCAGTTCTTTCATTGACTATTGTCTGATCAGATGAAATATAAAGACCCAGTCAACAATGACTGTTCATCAATGTCAACTTTACCCAATGAACAATCATTATGGTTGATGTCAGCTGTCATGTTTGTGACCAATTGATACAGAATCAAATAGAAACAATATATACATGTCTCATGGTGGCCTTTGGACCTCTATTATAGCTCCATACAAATCGTTGCCATAATATGGCCATGTACACTCACCGGCCACTTTATTAGGTACACTGTCCAACTGCTCGTTAACACTTAATTTCTAATCAGCCAATCACATGGCGGCAACTCAGTGCATTTAGGCATGTAGACATGGTCAAGACAATCTCCTGCAGTTCAAACCGAGCATCAGTATGGGGAAGAAAGGTGATTTGAGTGCCTTTGAACGTGGCATGGTTGTTGGTGCCAGAAGGGCTGGTCTGAGTATTTCAGAAACTGCTGATCTACTGGGATTTTCACGCACAACCATCTCTAGGGTTTACAGAGAATGGTCCGAAAAAGAAAAAACATCCAGTGAGCGGCAGTTCTGTGGGCGGAAATGCGTTGTTGATGCCAGAGGTCAGAGGAGAATGGCCAGACTGGTTCGAGCTGATAGAAAGGCAACAGTGACTCAAATAGCCACCCGTTACAACCAAGGTAGCCAGAAGAGCATCTCTGAACGCACAGTACGTCGAACTTTGAGGCAGATGGGCTACAGCAGCAGAAGACCACACCGGGTGCCACTCCTTTCAGCTAAGAACAGGAAACTGAGGCTACAATTTGCACAAGCTCATCGAAATTGGACAATTGAAGATTGGAAAAACGTTGCCTGGTCTGATGAGTCTCGATTTCTGCTGCGACATTCGGATGGTAGGGTCAGAATTTGGCGTCAACAACATGAAAGCATGGATCCATCCTGCCTTGTATCAACGGTTCAGGCTGGTGGTGTCATGGTGTGGGGAATATTTTCTTGGCACTCTTTGGGCCCCTTGGTACCAATTGAGCATCGTTGCAACGCCAAAGCCTACCTGAGTATTGTTGCTGACCATGTCCATCCCTTTATGACCACAATGTACCCAACATCTGATGGCTACTTTCAGCAGGATAATGCGCCATGTCATAAAGCTGGAATCATCTCAGACTGGTTTCTTGAACATGACAATGAGTTCACTGTACTCCAATGGCCTCCACAGTCACCAGATCTCAATCCAATAGAGCATCTTTGGGATGTGGTGGAACGGGAGATTCGCATCATGGATGTGCAGCCGACAAATCTGCGGCAACTGTGTGATGCCATCATGTCAATATGGACCAAAATCTCTGAGGAATGCTTCCAGCACCTTGTTGAATCTATGCCACGAAGAATTGAGGCAGTTCTGAAGGCAAAAGGGGGTCCAACCCGTTACTAGCATGGTGTACCTAATAAAGTGGCCGGTGAGTGTATATGAGCCATTAGGCAAAAAAGTTGCATTTATGCCCAAACAGGAGTCTAAATGTCTTTATGAAATAACTTTCTTTGTCAAGGAGATTGTGAATGACCATATAGGCAGGCATGCATGAGGATTGTAACAAAGCCTACTTTATATCTCCAGAACTACTTTTAGGTTCCTAAACTATGGCCATTGCGCTATGCCATACCTCCAGACAGGTCATTGAAGAACGCAGCCGACAAACCACAGCTTGCATGTAACAATCTCTTCCTGTGCCAACCTTACAGTCCAACATATTCACTGGAGAAAGTAAACCAATAGGCACAATTTTCTATTAGGACAGATAAGTCAGCATGGCTGATAATCCTGGATGTCTGAAAAGCACTGGAAACCAAACAGCCAAATAGTTTCAAGGGTGTGGCCAATGTGGCTATACACCACCAATAACATAAAAAAAACTTTGTTAGCTTCATAATTAACCTTGCGGGTACAGATACATATAATGGATTTCAGACTTCATAAAATATTTAAGTCTTCATTAAATAATCAACATTTTTCTTCCTGACCAGGGGTCGTCATCCGCGGGCATGGATGCCAAGGGTGGCACAGAAGCCATGTTTACCTGGTATGGTAGAGTTTGGGCCAGGAGAATGGAGGAGGAGCTAACATTAGCATCTTTTAACTGATCTGAAGCCAGCACTCAGGCCAGTCAAAACATGCTAATGCTAGCTCTGCCAGCTTCCTCCTGGACATTGGCAATTCTGCCCAGCTCTGTAGCAAACACCTTCAAAGAGTACAAGGCACAGCAACACATCACTCTGTTAGGTATTGCAATGAAAGGGCACCAATAAGCAAAGCTACCTCTTGTCTTGTTGATATGTGGGGGTCCCATGTTCTTCATTTGCTTTATTATATTTAATGACAAACTTTTCCATTTTATTTAGACTTGTTGACTGCATTGAGCATGCCATGACTAGCGCTAGCATAAGGTCAAAGAACAAGTGGGCTTATTAGTTATTAAAAAATAATTAGTCTGTTTGTTCCCAGTTGTGATGCCAGTGATCAGCTCAGGATGGTCTCCATGCAGATAACACATGCTAGTGTTAGCTCTGCCTTCTTCCTCCTGGCGCATGCTCGGGGAACCAGTGGAACAGTTAAAGTCACCAGATAAATGTGGCTGCATCTGGACTTTGGAGTGTGTGGCAGCAGAACTTTTTGCAAGAAGTCTGTTCCTCCTGGAACTAGGATCTGAGATTGCTGTAGGTAGAAGGTAGGGGAACTAGGCCCTGTCACTCATGTTCTCTCTATTATCAAAACACCTGGAAAGCATTAGACTGGAACATCAGAACCCACAAAATGGAAAGATACACTGTATCTCTTCTGTGTTTGTTTTAGACCTGCTGCTGGTTTTGGTTTCCAAATACTGATGCAGATTATTGATCACAAGTGTGAAAGTGGCTTTATTAGTACTTTTTTAGTGAAAGAAAAATATTCTATACTTCCAGTAAATAATTTGTTCTCCTTAACATAATTTACATAAAATAGAAACAAGCAAAACAGGAAGAAAGAAGAATTGGAGTCAAAACAGAAAATCCATCACATAGTCTGGCAGTCTCCACTTCTCATGTTGATATATGCTATAACAGTTAATCCTCATAGCCTTGGAAATAACTCTGCGTAGCATAGTTTATCAAATCTTGTACGATACTCAGGCCATGGACTAACTTTAAGTAGTTCTATATTTAAAATTGTAATCACTTTGAATGTTTGTCAGTTTAGAGAGAACGGTTTTAAAAAGTATGTGACCCCTACAATAACTATGTAATCAAGTACGTTTCTAGCGACCATTTCCATGGGTCTTGTACTTTTTTACAAATTAAAAGGAACACCTGGATTTTATGGAAATTAACTGAGAATAGAATAAGATGTTTACAGAGCAGTCTCCCTACTGACTCAACAATTGGATTCCCTCTGAGTATCTTTTCTCTTATCTAATCTCTTCTTAATTATCCATAATCTATTAGCATATAGAAGAAATCTCTCTAAGTCAGTACACTGTGTGCTTAAAAATACCATTTTTAGATTTTGTTTGCAATCCCTTACCCTAAATACATAAAGAACTTCTCAGGAGAGACACACAAAAAAAATCATAACAGTTTATAAAGTTACTTAGCATTTTGTGATACTGGAGCACGAATGTAATACACAATACATGGTTGTAAGAGTGCACACTGTACACTTTAGATAGACACTCCTTAAAGGTTGGGGACCTGAAGAGATTTGTTAAACATGTGAGAGAGTGTGGCACACAAACTAAGATTAAAGTAGAGACTGCTAATGGGTGTACCAATTGCCAGCTCAGCTACACTTTAAGTAGTAACAAGAATTGTACCTCTAAAGCTTGGATGCAATACCACAACTAAAAATTGCAAGTTAGTCTGTTGCTGTATACCTCAACTCTCCAGAGACTTATTCCTGCATGCCCATCACTCTAATTCCCATGTAGTTCATGAGGACTAACTACAACTAGGATGTGCCCCAAAGAAAACATGACCATCACCGCCAGGTACCCTGAAGCTCCCCTCAGCATTGCAGCAGCCAGGTAGGACAGATGAAGAAATTGGTAGAGTTTTTAGCCATTGGTGATCATTGCAAGTACTACTCCTTCTAGCCTTCTGCACCCCCACCAATGGGTTGCCGCAGAGGTACAAGTTGTAAGAATGTGAAACTACAGTAGGTGTCAGTAAGATCAAATTTTCAAGCACCTAGTTCCAATCTGTGGCATGTAGGAGGGGCATAAAAGCACGGTCTTTTTTAGCCACATGAAATCTTAAAAATCAACTCAAGTGGTGTGTGACGTATGACAAGCAGGAGGCAACACACAATGTGCCAGTTATTGCTATTTGTTGCAAATTGAGAGGTACAGAATCCTTGAACTGAGACCTTTGTTTGATACTTCAGCAGATTTCTGTGTGCCTAGCCTGAGATGTGAGCACTATTCATTACTGTGTCCTGATATCTGGAGACCATGTGGGCAATACCATGAAGAGGTCTTCACAAGGGAATGTCACTCAGGTCCTAGTCCTGGGATTATAGTGAGGAGTGGCATAAAGTGCAGTAGACGAACCCGTCCAGTCTTTGTTTCAGGTACATTAAAAGCTATGGTGGTATGTTTTTCACATGAGGATCATTTCATTTGTTTTCTTTATGGCTTTATGATTTTATAGTGGTATACATGTGGGCTATTATATATGTATACCTGGCATTTATTGCTATTCACTGCCTCCATTATACCTCTTCTGTACTTGATACATTGCCACTATTACTGTTATGCTATTCCTCATTGTGCCTTTCTACCTCCTTGCCTGGGTATTTTTTGGTTTCCTGACTATAAATAGTCCCCCCATCTATTATTGTGTTACCATATGGTACTATTCCCGTGTTATATGTTTCATGTACATCTTTTAATGGGTACTAATAAATTCTATTGTCTTATGACTTAGTGTGTGGTCTGTTTCAGCATTATATCATATAGAAGAAGGTAAAGGAATGCTTATGTGAATGTGAACGCCAAAGCACCCGCAGAGAGGGTATATGAATCACAAACAACTCAAATAAGTAACAGAAAACAAAGGGAAAGTCAATAGCTAAACCCAGTAAACATTCATGTTTAGAAAAGAATGTAAAAAATGCCATAACCACAGAGTTTGTTCATTTGTTCATCACATACATTTGGCTTGAATAAAAAAGTACATCTTTTTGGAAGGTCTTGTTAGGCCATAAAAGTAATGCATAATATATATATATATATATATATATATATATATATATATATATATATATATTACCATTTTTATTTAAAGTAAAGAATTGAAGCTGTACACCTTCACTGTATGCAACCCCACAATTTTGGCAAGATCAGTAAACCATCTATAAAGCCAGCGGTCTGCAGTCATTCTGTCCATTACAATGCCCACCAGTTCCCATCCCTGATCGAGTCCCAATGCCTTGCTCCTTACAGCCCCCATTTGAGATCTTCATCCTGATAGAGTTTGTTGTAGGTAGGATGTGTACTGTTTCTTAGTCAGCGTGCACACCATTGATTATAACCCTAGGCAATCGCTGTTGACCTGAACCTATATCAGGTGTGCCTAGCCCTCTTTGGCTAGTACTTGACCTCTGATTATTGCGGCCTGCCCTGCCTGCCTTCTTGTAGGCAACCACTACTACCTGATCTCTGGTGCTACACACTGGTGTCCCAGTGCTACCAATACTTGGATCATCTCAGGAGATTGCGACCTGGCAGTCTCTCTATGATGAAGTTCACACCCAATTTACAGGGATTGAATGGTGAATAGTGGGGAGCCTAGTTATAAAATACCATTAGAGGTCGCTAGAAGTCATATCGGTGTGGTAGTAAAGTGGTAGCAGAAGGATCTCACAGTCGAGCTGCTAATACAATGGAAGAAGTGATTTCGCCCTCTTCCTTGCCATAATATAACTTTACATAGCTTGCATCAATGGGTGAACATGGCTATAGCGTGTTAGCATGTGGCAGATTTGTTATGGTTGTCTTGGAGGCCATCACAAGGATTTCTTATAGATACATGGAGCTGAATATTAACCCAGAACTACCTGCAACAATATCTGCTGCTTGTGTACGCAGTAGGCATGGACAGCTGTGGTGCGGTTTTTGAAAGAAAGCAGCCATATTTTCTAATCCTTTGCAAGCCATTTTCTGTTTGTAACAACTATTGATAACGTGCAGAAAGTTGATGTGGAAGGAACACATTTCACAGTGTAATTTGTATCCGCATTTAGATTTAGCATATTTTTGTGGATTCTCAAGATTCCACTGGTGTTTCTTCATACAAGTATGACAAACAGCTGTAACCAACACATTGAGACAAAACAAGGAGACGCTTATGTAGTAGTTAATAATTTGTCAGGATTTTCCTTACAGAAGGCTTTTGATTATCTGCCATGGTCATAGAGCCTAAACATGTTCTTTATACACGTTCCTTATACATAGCTTATAACCCAAAACACCATTATAACTTTTAGTGTTTGCCTAGTACAGGTCCCCCTCCAGAGACTGAGAGCAAGATCTGTCACATGAGGGACACCAAGGTGTTCATTGGGGGTATTCTGAAAGGGTACTTGGCTTGTAAAGTTTGAGAAATATTACAGTGGATTGAAGATCTAATTTAACAATATGATTTATTACATCACGTCATATGAATAACATAACACATGCACAATATGTTCTAAAGTATGCATAGTAACAGCTCTGTGTACAAATAGAACATATGTACAAAAACTAGGGTGCCAAGGGAAGCAAAAACAATGTGTGAAAGACATCATTAATGTGTCCGATCCTACAGATCACTGCAACAAACTTATCAACATTACAAACAATACAAATCAATATATTACTGAGATACCGGGCAATCCTAAAACTATAGGTCAGCTAGGGCTGGGTTTCCACTGAACCTTTTTACGAAGACCTAGATGCAATTTTTAACTGTAATAATGAGTAGCACATATTAGTATACAGGTTAGATGTACAGTATAGTAACAACCATTAAACTGAAAACCTGTATGGTCTTCTATCATATAGGTGAAATCCATAGTAACCTGTGCATTGCATTATTGAAATTAAAAATGCTGGGCAGTTCAGAAAAAATGCTTTGTGTAAACCCAGCCTTTCTATCCAGAGTTTGGCTTCTAGACATAGCGCAGAACCAAGAAGCTCAGTGTACAGGCTAAGGAAATCTCAGAAAATCTGCATCTGAATGGACCCTGAAGACGAGACAGCAGGTCAATGTGGGTAAGACAATAAGTGCAAGCAGTGGGACTCACATTCTCAATATGTAGTGTTCCTTTACGTGCATCTATATAGAAGTTGTAAATCAAGCCAGAAATAATCATTAAACATATCACAACTACATGTGAGATATTGAAGTAGTCTGTAAGTTTCAGTCACCATCATTCTCCCAAATGAATATATTGTAAGCACAACATTCTAAAAATGAGTGTGTTGTGTTTAAGAATTAACTGTAAGGTCCTGTTCAGACCTTGTCTTTTTTAATGTCCAGCCTGAAAAAGGTTTTTGCAGCATGTTCTGTTATATTGAATTGGCTTAATAAAAAAAAAAATGAATACTTGAATATAATATAAATGGATACTGGTATACCCTGACAAAAACAATAAGTAGCAGCATTATTTTAACAATACAGATTCTACCAAAGCTTGAAACTGGAAATTTAGCATACAGAGCCACTTCTTTTTGTAATTGGGAAATTAAAAAGCGTTTGACGTGATGCACTCAAGGACAACAAATTCATATATCCTCTCATACCATCTGTTGTCTGACGGCCAACGTGGTCATTATTGACAATGGATGGAACAAAATCCATTAATCTAGAGGCCAAAATTTTGGAGTACACTTTAGGGGGGGTTCACACGGTGTAACGTGCTGCGTGATGTGGCACATGTACGCCGCGGGACCCTTTGCGGGCCGTACACGCTCCCATTGATTTCAATGGGAGCGGGGATCGCATGCGCCGCGCTAGTTTGCGGCCGTGATATTGCGGCCGCAACATCACGGCCGCAAACTAGCGCGGCGCATACGATCCCCGCTCTCATTGAAATCAATGGGAGCGTGTACGGCCCGCAAAGGGTCCCGCAGCGTACACGTGCCACATCACGCGGCATGTTACACCATGTGAACTCTCCCTTAAGGTCCAGGATGAGTAATGAAATCGGCCTATTAGCTGCTAAATCAGGCGATTTCCAGGGCGATTAATATTGTCTCTAGCATTTCAGCAAGGGAGGACTGTTTAGTTGAGGCTTCATTAAAAACACGAGGAGCTAGTTCTTGGCCACACATTAATCATTGTTGAGTTTTAAAGAGAAAAGTGTACACTGTGCCTGGTTTTCCATGATAGATAAAACCCCTAGTTTAGAAAGAAACACTATGATATGGGGGCATCCAATTGCAGATTTTGCAGCCTAGTATAGACTGAACCCTACAACTCAGAAGCCATCAAGAGCATTCAAATACGATACTTGAGTTTTCCTCATTTGGGACTTGTTTTGTTGAGCCAGTAAATATCTAGGCCTATTGCCCTGCCAGTAGTGGTTATGTTTTAAACGGCGTAAGGCCAAGTTAAGTTGAAAAGAGTTTAGTTGATGTAGCTCATTATGTAGTTGAGTAATTTTCTTGGCCCTAGAGGCAGAAAAGAAGACTTTGTTGAGTCTATGGACGGTAGCTAATCTATTATAAGGATTAATTTAGTTGGCAAGGCTTTGCTTTTTTTTGGCTGCGGAAACCTGCTAGATAAAGAGACCATGCATGGTGACCTTAAGGGTGCACCAAAATGTGGAGCTACAAACCTTTCCATTATCGTTAAGTTCAATATAATCTCTTAAAATATCCCTTGGTCTTAAGGGCATTTTCAGGGATCAGTCTCCAAGGTAAGGTAAGAGGATGATTATAATGCTCTCTTACTAATATAGATATTGGAGCATGGTCTGACCATGGTATTGCATGAATAACAGTTCTGGTATAGATCTGGTGGGGTTCAGATTGGTATAATCATGTTCAGTGGGATGTTGAATTTGCCAAATATAATACCTGGCCTTGGTGCAGCTGCTGAATTCTTTCTCTCAAGCTATGGTGGCCACGGACAAACCTATATACACTGAAATGCTGGAAAAGTGGTTTGGCAGGTTTGGTTTATTTTGTACAGCCTCCATTATCATCTCTTTGATGTGAAAAAAGTGGATTTGGTAACATCTCTTGGGGTAGACACTAGCAAAGACTTGGGTTTGAGGAACATGTGCACCCTAACCATGAGCGGGTCTGAGGAGGCCACAATGGGTAGCCGAGTGGCAAAAAAGTCAGTTAGAAAGTCTCTTAACTCCTTATTATTAACAATATCAGCAATTTTAGTCTTAAGTGCAGAAATCTTGTCCTCAACAAAATTGGCAATGTTCACTATTTAGTTAGTTCTTCTATTTTAGATTCAATGTTGGCCATGCGGTTCCCTAGAGAAGCAACTCAGTCTGAAGACTCAAAAATGCAGTCTGAATTTGGTTGTGCATGGACAAGTTGAGGTCTGCTAGTAATAAGCGCCACAGCGCTTCAGAATCAGAGGAGTTATTCCATCCTATGGCAGGCATAGTCTCAGGGGAAGACAAGAAACTCAGCAATGGTATAGCGACAGGGCTCTTCTTATTCTTTTCCTTCTATTAGGGTTGACAAAGGACATTGGATGCCATGTCAGGGCTTGGAGAGCCCATAGAGGACTGCACGGATGGAAGACTGGCTGAGAGGGGTGCACTCACAGATGCTGGAGAAGTAGTGCCACTGTGTGTTGGTGCCACTACTGGTGCCCATGAGTGAGATTCTCCAGCGCCATCTTGAAAAGATGACCTGGGCTCTGCCGCTGGAAATAACTTTGACAGTTTGACAGATCTTTTCATTGTTTTGCGACTAGTCATCACTCCCTCAGACTCCAGGGAGTGTAAGCAATCGATTTAGGTTCTTTCCATACAGGTATTAAGCCAGTATGTACTGTTATCAGATCAGACACTCGGGAGCTGCAGGATAACATAGTTACCTCCATGCTGTGATAGCTGCGCCCTAGTACCTGGTACGTGGATTAGTACCTGCTTCAAGCTAGGCAACCAAGAGAAAAGATAAGGAAGGACAAATCTGTAGGTCCAAGCTCACAGACTCTATAGCACAGAATTAATTGTACGACAATAAAAAGTTGAGACTTGGAGACTAACTCTGTACTTCCTTTGCCACTTCTTTGAAAATGGTGTGTGATGAGGACGTGCAGGGGACAGAAACATTTACCCCACAAAATTTGTCATCATTTACATCAGAAATCTGTCATAATTGTACACCAGCTACAGGGCCCAAAGTCATTGTCTCAGATGTATTTATAACACATTAAAAAACTTCCGCATGGGTCTTCCCTTTCACATGATGTGAGTGCAGAGCTTGATGAATTGCTTCAGGATTGCTCAGCCATGTTCGTGTTAAGGCGTTTGAGGAAACCTTCTGTTGGCTAAAGCCAAGAGTTCTTAACTGGTGCGGCCAGATTGCAATCAATGTCTCTGCGGCAGCCAAGACATTTTTTGTACATTCGTCCACTACACAGCAGGTGTTGAAAAAAACAGACTTCTTCTGGCATAAAGTTAGAACTTGAATATTTGCATTGCATCAGAAAAGTGCAGGAACAATGAATAACACAATTGAGAGCTATCTTCTTGGGATATGAAGGAGTAGTAACAGGTTATTCAGTACTGGTCATAATATTTGTGTACATACACAGGACTGCGTAGGATATGGACATAGAAATACAGATAATGTACATCATATCCAGTGGATTGTGCTTATGGTTTCCATTATTACTAGTGCATATATGTTAGCTGCCTTTGTGAGTCAGTGTTATTCTTTACCAGATTCAACTACTCTGAAACCCTGTTCTCTACCCAAGGGATTTTATTTAAATGCATTAGAATAGAAACAAGTGATCAGTCTGGTCAAACAAGTGGTTGAGCAATTGGGAGGTTTCCCAAACCATGCTGTCTGACGTTTCCATAGCTTGTCACAGCATGTTACTGAATAGTGATATGGAGACATTTTTGGACAGGTGTAAAAAGCAGAGCATCACATGCCAGTGTATTGTTTCATGAGTATTGTAGTACAAATAAGTGTTCTGTACTCGGTATTCCAGCACACATAGAAACAAACAAAAACGCTGTTGCTTTATTACTTTTTTTTTTTTTTTTTTTTAATAGTAGTACAAAATTACTACTATATACACTTCAAAGATCTGAAACTTGCTTTCCTGGTTAACCCATGAATGTCTAGTTACATAAAATATGTGATTAAATTAGTAGTACTTGCCTAAGGCTAGGTTCACACCAGCGTTTGAACATATGTTCAGAGTTTCTGCCCTTGAATGCGCTTCAAAAATGCAGAGAGCAAAGTTCTGCAAGCAACACTTTTCTCTCTGCATTTTTCAGGCAGAAACCCGGCAAAATCCCGGTGGATCCCATTATAGTATATGGGGTCTGCGGGATTCTGCAGCTAAGTTTTTAAGTTGGTTAGCTTTCCGTTTTTCAAGTCCCCAATTAAACCCAAAGAATGGAAAGTCATACGTTAGTGTGAACCCAGCGTTACCTTACTTCCCCACAGTATATTGCTGGGTATAGGAATTAGCTATTAATCTGGTTGACCACAACTTGAGCACATGGAAGTAGATATAATGAAGTATTGACTCTCTATACTATTCAAGATTCTTTAAAAAAACAAACAAACAATGGACTTAGGCTCCACAGCAAAAATGTGGTTATAATGAAAATGGAACTATACTAAGTGCCAATAAGCAGATTAAACATTAAAGAGGACCTTTTATCACCTACACCAAACCCAGCTTTTTGCATCATATAACAGAACAGTCAGGGTAAGTTCATATGGGGTTTTTGGTCTAGAACCTGAGGCGGAGGCCGCCTCAGTTTCTGGACCAAAAGCTGGGTAGCCACGACTGAAAGCCGGCGCACTGCACCGGCATCCAGCCACGCACTCCACTCCGGATTAGGCCCAATGAATGGGCCTAGTCTGGAGGAGGGAGAGTCTTCAGGCTGAATCTCGAGGTGAAATGGCCTGAAGAATGAGCATTGTGCTTCTTTTTTTCAGGGAGCCGGAAGAAACAGCTCCCAGAAAAAACTCCTGAGTGGGTCCCATTGATTTCAATGGGAGACTTCTTTTTGGTCAAGATTTTGAGGCAGATACGGCCTCAAAATCCTGACCAAAAATCTCTGTGTACCTACCCGTAGAATGTTTTTCTCTAGCCCCCACCATTCCTGAGCAGTCAGTGCTGTTGCTTTTGATGCAGGTAATCAGGTAATTCAGGCATGAATAAACGGAAACTGCCCCCACCCTCTTTGACTAATTAGGAATGGATCATTTGAAAGCATAAAAAGTAATATGCAAACATTTCCTACTCGATATGTAACATGTCACAGAAAGATTACAGAGAGCAACAAGCAGATTATTGTGGAAACAAGCCTGACAGGTTCCCTGCGCATGGGTTTCCATTTGGGGAGTCCACTTGGGGACCCCACGAACAGATACCTAATCCACATAAAAAGCAATTACCTAAGGAAACCCGTGGACTCCATAGACTATAATGGGGTCTGAGTGGTTTCTGCATGAAAAATGCAGAACATAAAGAAAGCAGTCACAGGAAACTTTGTGAATACCATTTTGTTGTATTAATGAAAATATATTTCAAAGCAGTTTTGAATTTGCTTTCTGTGGCTTAACCTTCCTGACCTTAGGTCTATAGTAGTAAAAGAAAGATGCGGGTGGAGCTCAATGTCTTCAAAAGGTTGCCCGTAAATAGACTTTCATGACATGTAACATCTGTTAGCTAGAACTTTCGCTGATCCCAAGCACCATCAATAGGAAGTTGGTTACACATATAGTACTCTGTCATTCCCCATGAAAATCTTTAAATAAGAGAACTTGGAGGCTTCTGAAATGTAGAGTTAATGGACCACTGACCATATTTTACAGCAGGGGCCTCAAACACGTGGCCCCTGAAGCAGTCATCTGTGGCTAGTGGGCAGGGGTGGGATGTAGCTGGTTCTCCAAATCATGTTGCAAAAAATGCAGTCAGATTGCAGAACCAAGAAGAGGAGGACCCCTAACCTGGTTCTATAACTGTTAGAACAAGGAGCCATAATCTTCCTCCCCTACTGATTCCTGACTTATAGGCCTGTGGCCTACAAGCTGCAAGCAGCCTGAGCACAGTACTTAAGCTTCTGTTCCCTGGAGCCTCCCGCTCCTTCCTGCTTTATGCGCACATCACAGCAATGTGCCTGGCCCGGGGGGAAGACTGCGGCAAGGGAGCAATAAGGTAAGTACTAATAATCATCAATGAATGAGAGCAGTGATTGGGGTCTGGATATTGTATGGAAGACACTGTGGGGACAACTGGTGGAGGACATTTTACTGTATGGAGCCACTGGAGGAAGACCTCATTCCTTGGCTCCATACACTAAAATGACTGTCAGCTTCAAAACAGCAGAGTTTGAGACTCCTGCTTTAAAGCAAATCTTTAACACTGAAAACTAAGTCCAATTGTAAAGCTGAACAGATTGATATATAACTTCTCTGCTCTGGATGGTTCTACTGACAACCTTTCCTCTATCTGTATGCAGAAATCGCAGTTTATCACCGATTAGAAGCGCCCACATGGCTGACAGAGATCCGGGTGTTACCGTGCATACAGAGATAACAGGCAGGACTGCCCAATACAAAGTAGCAGAGATAGAAATTCTGTCAGTTGTACTGAATTCTTTTGGGCATAGGTTAGTGATCTTAAAATGCACCTTTGTTGTCTTATCATCCGCACGTTTTGGTTTTACTAGAAAATGAGATTCTCAGCAGAAAACTACTGATATCTATGACTATGATATCTAAGGTTAATAATTTCAGCCATCAATCCGACCTCTACTTCAACACTGGGAATGTAAAGGGTCTTTACTTCAGGAATAAAAGACCAATTGCCATGATTTCTTTTAAAGGCATTATCCATGCTTAATATATTGATTGACTGGGCTCCGGGTGTCATAAAAACCCCTTTAACTTCCATCTTATGACTTATGTATGCTTATGTCTTACATAGTAAATGGGAAGACCTGTCTATAAATGTGAAAGCAACAACATCCAATTTCTTATCACCCCCCCCCCCCAAAAAAAAAAAAAAAACCCTGTTATAAAAGTATTTATACACTATCACAAATTTTTTTCTATTAACAGCTCAACATAAAAGATTTGTGCCAACTGTGTTCCAACAAATCGGTATACAGTATATCCATCTATAGTACAGTATACTCATCTATCATACAGTATATCCATCATACAGTATATTCATCTATCATACAATATATCCATCTATCATACAATATATCCATCTATCATACAATATATTCATCTATCATACAATATATTCATCTATCATACAGTATATTCATCTATCTTACAGTATATCCATCTATCTTACAGTATATCCATCTATCATACAATGTATTCATCTATCATACTGTATATCCATCATACAATATATTCATCTATCATACAGTATATCCATCTATCATACAGTACATCTTTAAACTCCCTCCATCTTCACAATGCTTCCTATTTCTGCTCTAGGCTGAGGTATCAGAATTACTTTGTGTCATGCAATCAGGTAATGAAGGTAAAAGATGTTGGATATTAATTCAGCTGAACATCTATACTGGAATCTTTCAGCACGCAGAGCTTTCCAGACAATGCATATGAGGTATGTAAAAGCATTGTAGAGCTCGTTCGCACAGAGTTTATTGGCAGCGGATTTTGACGCGGAATCCGTCTCAAAATCCACAGCCAAAACCAGCTCCCATTAAGTTTAATGGGAGCTGCTCGCTTCTTTTTTCTGCTAGCTAGTAGTGGAAAAATGAAGTGAGATGACCCTTCCTGCTGTGGATACCGCGGCTGAATCAGCCATGGCATCTGTGACACGAGGCTCCCTCCTGATTAGGCCCATTCATTTAGACCTAATCTGGGGCAGAATGCACTGCACTGGCATCCTGTCGAAGCTAAATAGTAATATAGATACTGCTCTTGATGTCCCTGCAGACTAGTAAATATGCTAGAAGTATTTATGGTCTCCATTTATTGTTTAATAAGATTCAACATTTCAGGAGCTACGGTATATAACATTCGAAAACCAAAAATTGGATTAAACAGCAAATAAAAAAATTTGTGAGACATTTTTATCAAGTTTTCTTATGCAGTCAGATGTTAGATTTAAGTCTATAGCGAAATATTAAATGCATGTGAAACAAAAGGCGAAATTTACTAAGTTCTGGGTTTAAGACTGCTTTCACACCGCAGTGTTGGATCAGTGATTGTGAGCCAAAATTAGGAGTGGAGACTACACAGAGGTCAGGTATAATAGAAATATTTGTACCTGTTCTGTGTTTTTAATCCATTCCTAGTTTTGGCACACAATCACTGATGAAAATCACTGGCCAAAGACTGACCGTGTGAAGGCAGCCTTAGACATCTTTTTTGCACAACTAACAAGGAGGATGTATGACTTGAAAGAAAAGGCGTGTACCTTGCTTGAAAGTGGTACAGCATAAGATAATCCAAAATTCTTGTGCAAAGTAAGCCAACTACTAATGGCATAAACTTACACTTCGTGCATCGAATTTATCATCCAGCATCAACCACTGTGGCCGACTAAATTTTACACTACTTAAATAAAAAAACAGAATTCGTAAATCTGCCCTGATCTGCTTTTCTGTATGGTTTTTTTGGGTCAGTGACAAAACACACCATTTTTTCCACATAGGGGTATATAAAGGATTCGAAAGCACTAGAACAAGAGACAATACAAATTGAGGCTCTTGATGCTGTGGAAATACAGTGGAAAAAAATGTTGCATTTTACAGTATCTGTAAAGTGAATGAGATATCGGCTAATCCAATCCACACATTGCAGAAATCACTTGCGCTTTTCCTGTAGGTTTAATAAGGGAAAAAATTCTGAAGAGAAAATCTTAGCAAAAACGCATTAAAAAAATTGGCAGAAAAAAACATGATGCTTTTCCACTGGGTTTCTTTCCACAGTGTTTTTAGTTGCATTGCGCTATGTGGGGCCTTAGCTTAACAAACAAAAAATAACTCCTAAAACGCTTGTAAAAATACTGTTAAAATTCTCTGCTGTTCACAAAAGAAAAATGCTGAACTATGTGTTCGAAAGACACCTAAGGGAGCCTTCACACGATTTAATACATTGAAAGCATAGGGAAAAAAAGCCTCCCATTGATTTCAATAGGGAGCGCACTTATGCCGGCTCCCATTCAAGTCATTGGGAGCTGCTTTTTACGCGCTCATTCTGAACGTGTTTTTACAATCAGAATGAGCGCAGCGTAACTCTGTGTGAAGGCTCCCTAATGGTTCTACGAATTAAAGTATAACTAAACTTTCAGACAACTTTGGATTTTCTGGAAACTTGCTTTTGGTGTCATATGAAAGAGGAGATTGCAGTTCTACCTACTTCATTTCCAGAGATACCACTGGTGCAAAATGCAGTAAAGACTGCAATATCTCTAGAAATTATACAGATAGAAGTGCATCCTTACAACACCAATTCTACTTGCTTTCATCTTGTGTTGTGTAACCAAAGATCGCCGCGTTGTCCTGTGACCTCATCATTAATGTAAGTTAATGGAGTTGTGACTAGAGATGAGCGAACAGTGAAATATTCAAGATTCGTTATTCATGTCGAGTAGAGCCTCAATATTCGACTACTCGATCGAATATCGTATCCCATTATAGTCTATGGGAAAAAATGCTCGTTTCAGGGGAAACCAATATTCGACTAAAGGAGAGTCACCAAGTCCACGAGCAGCAGGAGGAGAGTGTTTAGGAGGAGCGCTGTGCAGTTAAAGCGCACAGACCCCATTATAGTCTATGGGGACTGTGCGCTTTAAATGCACAGCGCTTGCAGTTGCGCTGATAAAAAGTAAGCTCCCTCGTAACCTGCAAGCTTGCTGTTACAAGAAAGCTGACGTTTTTGTCATAGGAATGCATTGACCAGTGTTAATTGGCCAGTGTACAGCATTCGGCCAATCAATGCTGGTTCTGCCGGAGGTTCGTCTATGAGGAGGTAGATTCTAACATCGGACCACAGCAGTCTCCATTGTGGTCCGATCTTAGACTCCGCCTCCTCACAGACGAGCCTTCGGGCAGACAAGGGAGACAGTGTATATTGTCTATATGTATATTGTCTATATTGGGAGACAGTGTATATCGTTGTACTAAATAGCTATGTTTTCAAGAGCCAAGTACCTACCTCCTATGGCTGACATATACACTGTCTCCCTTGTCTGCCGGAGGCTCGTCTGTGAGGAGGCGGAGTCTAATATTGGACCACAATGGAGACTGCTTTGGTCCGATCTTAGACTCTGCCTCCTCACAGACGAGCCTCCGGCAGAACCAGCGTTGATTGGCCAAATTCTGTACACTGGCCAATCAATGCTGGTCAATGCATACCTATGATAAAAAGTAAGCTCCCTCATAACAGCAAGCTGCCAGCTCTCCTGACTAGCCTGCTGCAGAACCAGTGTTGATTTGCCGAATGCTATACACTGTATAGCATATGGCCAATCAACGCTGGTTCTGAATCGAATATTTACTGCGAATAGCTACTAGTAGTCGATCGAGTACGAATATTTTGAATACTGTAATATATGATCGAATACCTACTCAATCGAATACCTACTTGCTCATCTCTAATTGTGACCACAAGGATGTTGAGACAGCCATTTTTTTGTTTTTTAATGTAGATTGTGAACCCCATATTGGGCTCACAATGTACATTTTTTCACTATCAGTATGTCTTTGGAGTAGGGAGGAACTCCACACAAACACGAGGAGAACATACAAACTCCTTGCAGATGTTGTCCTTGGTAGGATTCGAACCCAGGACTCTAGCGCTACAAGGCTGCAGTGCTAACCACTGAACCACCGTGTTGACCCTGAGACTGTGATTTCTAGTCATGAAAAATTGATCAGTGCTATTTTTTTGTTTTATACTAGAAGTTGTAATCTAGGATTATTGTATTTTACAGCATCTTAATGCATATCCAAACCTGTATGAGTTGGTAGAAAATTACGCATATAGCAAGGAGGATATAGCATGGGTTGCCATTTTTTGAATCCGTATATTATAACATAAAGTAATGCAATCAATCTTAACACAACCAAGTCCAGAGTACAGGTCAACAATTGGCACAATATCTATACAGTATGTTACACAAGTGATATAGTATTACCATTAATCATGAAGATAGACAACAGTGATTAGAAATATTACTACGATATGGGGAATTGGAATGATACTGTCACAAATAAAATCACGATAAATCAAACTCAATAAAAACAAAGAAATTGCTTCTTGACATCGATCTGGAGTTGGATGATAAATAAATATAGACAAAAAAAATCATGTTTAGAAAGAAATTGTAACCGCACATGTTGCAAATGACAGCAGATGAGGAGTACAAACATTTCAGTTAGGTAAAGCTCCACGTAACAAAATGCAACTAACAAGAAACAAGGCATATTAAAAAAAAAAAAGTGCTTTGCTTTCCCCCCCCCACATTGTTTTTCTTACTGTGTATTTTAAATTTTTTTTTTTTTTAGGCAAAGTGCTCCCAATGCCACAACTACACTCATATGCGCAAGTTTTGGAAAAGGCTTTTCCACAGTTTTTTCTTGCAATTTGAGAATGGTATTAAACAAAATCCCATTCACTTTGCCGTTACTGTAAAACACAGCACTTTTTGCAAACATTTCGGCAATATGGGGCCTTAGCCTAATAAGACTGGAAATGTGTGAAGATTCCTGATGCAAGAGAAATTGTTACAAAATACAAGTCGCTTATCTAAGGTTTTGTCAACCTTGTCAAGATGTACGTCAGTAAAGACTGGAATTAACCATTGTAATGTTTTAAGCAAAATATGTTTAGGCTACTCCTTAGCAACAGAGGACCCAGCCCACAGCCACAGGTAATACTGCCGAGTTCCTGACAACATTGTGGTCATCTAGTGTTGGAACACTAAACAGGGAGGCTGTGGCTCATGCCTGTATACAAAAATATGCGACTGAGATAGAGAAAGGATTTGCATCTTAAATTGTTACACTTTCTCATGTGGCAGTTTCTTTGTTGAACCCTAATGTTTTCATACACTTTCCATCTGTTTAGGTCATCACAAACTGAAAACTGCAGAAAATTTGCTTAAGGCACCATGTTGTGGGAACGCAGCCTCTTTTGTCTAATGTGTTTTGCAGTACCAGCAAAGTGAGGGAGCCTTCACATGGAGTATACACTCGTATCACATTGAAAGCAATAGGTAAAAAAGCCTCCCATTGATTTCAATGGGTAGCGTGCTTATGCCGGCACCCATAGAAATCAATGGGATCTGTTTTAACGCCGCTCATTCATTCGAGTTTACGTTCAGAATGAGTGGAGCGTATACTCCGTGTGAAGGCTCCCTGAATGCGATTCTAGTTAATCTTATGCACACACTGCAGAAAAAAGCTGTAGAAAAACTGCATTTTTGAAAATTGCTGAATCGCGATTATTTTTACTTAAAGATTTAGGTTAAGGACACACGTTGCGGAAATGCAGCTTTTTTTGTTGCAGCTTTAGTTGTGTTTTTTTGTTCTGAAGCCAGAAGTGGATTGAGCAAAAGATAGAAGTATAAGAACTTCATATATATTTCCCATATTCTTTTGAAGCCACTCTTGGCTTTGGTTCAGACAAACAACATAGCAACAAAATCTACAACAAAAAAAGCTGCGTTTCCGCAAAGTGGGGCCTCGGCCTTAATAAGGAAATAATAAGGAAAGTAAAAAACTTGAGATAAAAAACACAACAAAAACTTTTTAAAAAATGAAAGGCGCTGCGGAAAGAAACACAATAGGTTGTCGCTGAGTATTTTAGCTACGTTTCACTACATGGGTCCTCAGCCTTACTGTCTCAAGATGACAAATTTATTTATTTGGTTGCAAAGTGGGTTGGTCAAGATCTAGGAAGGGATTCATAAAGACCAACAATGGATGTACTTAATTCCTGATGAGACTGCGGCGAAACTCTATGACTGGTCCTTGCTGTCATAGATTTTTGCCATCACTTACACCTCAAAACTTGTGCAAATGATGATGAACATGACCCTGTTGATGGCTCTGCTTACACCCCTGGGCCATATCCACTGGGGTGAAGGATTTCACATGGGGTTTATTGGACAAGATTTTGATCCAGAGGCCACCTCAGAATCCGGTCCAAAAAACGTCTAGCTGTGACTGAATGCCGCTGCAATGCAGTGCACTGGCATCCAGTTGTGGCATTCCGCTCCGGATTAGGCCCAAATGAATGAGCCTAGTCAGGAGGGAGGTGCCGCAGATGCTGCAACGGATTCCACCACGGTAAGAAAGGGCAGCTCGTTTCTCATTTAATCGAGTGGCAAAAAACTGCTAGCGGAAAAAAGAAGCGCATGGCTCCCATTGAAGTCAATGGGAGGCGTTTTTGGAGCTGGATTCTGAGGGAAATTCCACGTCAAAATCCGGTCCAAGAAACCCTGTGTGCACTCAGCCTTAATGAATTCTCCCCAAGTGTTTTGTGGACACTTGACCGAAAGACCACCAATCCCTGTTATGATGTTTTAACACACAGCATGTTTTTGAGAAAACGTCTCTGCAGTTTTTCATGCAAGTGTTTAAGTCAAAGCCAGGAGTGAACCAAAAAGAAACCGAAAACTAAAAGAAAACTAAAGGAAGGATGACTTTGGGCAATGGCCCACAATTTTTTACACAAATGTGAACATAGCCTAAGCTTCCAATATCAACATAAAATGTGAATCGCAATGGTTGGATCACTTAATTTACATGAAGCTAGCACCTATGATAGAAGAGATGAGAAGAAAAGCAGATAAGCAAGCAGATAATTTTGCGATTTTAATGTAACAAGGAAGTCTGTTCACAGTTAAATATTAGAATTCTTCATCTGATACAAAAAAACATAATATCTTTGCATTGACATCATTATCACCACTTTGATGAGAGGAAAACGGCATGCTGCGTGCACGAACAGGAAAGGAACATTTAATTTCCTCTTTTGCTCCATGGCCTGTGGTTATTTCCAATCACATCTATCTAAGCTCTGTTAATATGACAATACAGATGTGTTTTATAGATGAAATACGTTTTCAGAAAGACATGCATAAATTAATAAAATTCCGTCATTCTCTTCTGCTTGAGATAACACCTTCAGAAATTTTTGTAAAGGAAACTTGTCATCAAAAATAAACACACACCTCTTTCACGCTGCCTTATCTTGTTTAGAAGATTACCGTTTATATATGTCACGCATATTAAAAATAAATTTTTTAATTAGACCATAATACTTGATATGGGTCTGTAGAGAAGTACATGGAAATTAACACCTCCCTGCTCCCAGAAACGCGCTGGGCCACGCCGGGTACTTTAATTATACCCCAATTATTTACATCCCTGAAGCACATAAGGAAAGACACTTCATTTTGTGAACAGTTTTGGCCACCACTGCCAACCATTGTGTTGTTACTTGCCATGCTAATCTGTATGTAACAATAGTATAATTTTCATGTCACTCACACCATTACAAATACACTTTCAGTGTACTGAGCTATTTATGCCAGAAGACAAAAAGCAGCAATAAAAAACACCAAGTATTGTAAGCCGATGGCTGGTAAGGTAATGGAGGGGGTGTACATTTCACCCAGACTACTCAGGTGGGTGAGATGAGAAAACTTCAGGAATGTTTATTCTCAGGAGACAACTTTCGTCTGCTGAGCATTTTGGTAAATGCTCAGTATTGGGCTGGATTTTTAGGAATGACAGGTAGGATTGGTAGTGGGACCTGTCATTCCACCCCCCTCCAGTCCACACTTTGGGCATGTTCTGGCAGCGACTCAGCTGCAGAGAGTCTCCTCGTCAAGGAGGCTTAAGAAGCCAGCTCCAGCAGCAACACTTAGGCAGAGCTTAGCTGGAGTGCCAAATAGAGAGGTCGTTATTTGGAGCTGTGTCCTGAATGATTCTACTGGCTTTTGGATTTCTGTTATTCTAAGTGAGGTAACCTATTTAGAGCCTAGCTGGGCAGGGATTTATTTTTGTATTGTCTCCTTTTGTTGCTGCACTACCTTTTTTGAGTGAAAATAAAACTCTACTATTGTTTTGGACTAAAGAAACTGGAGTTGTGTGTCTATGTCACCCCACCCAGCAACCCCAGACCCTGACTGTATATACAGTACAGACCAAAAGTTTGGACACACCTTCTCATTAAAAGAGTTTTCTGTATTTTCATGACTATGAAAATTGTGGGAACTCCTTCATGACTGTTGGAAGACCATTTCAGGTGACTGTAACCTCTTGAAGCTCATCAAGGGAATTCCAATAGTGTGCAAAGCAGGAATTAAAGCAAAAAGTGGCTACTTTGAAGAACCTAGATAGTTTCAGTTGTTTCACACTTTTTTTTTAAGTATATAATTCCACATGTGTTAATTGATAGTTTTGATGCCTTCAGTGTGAATCTACAATATTCATAGTCATGAAAATACAGAAAACTCTTTGAATGAGAAGGTGTGTCCAAACTTTTGGTCTGTATGGTATTTCCATAATTTGACACAATTTAGGTTCTTTACATACTTATATTAAAGGACTTTTCTGATATTTATGTTAGTCAGGGCTCGTTCACATCTGCACCGGCACTCCGTACTTCAAGTTTCCGTTTCCTGCCTAAAACAGAGGCAGGAGACGGAAACCTGCAGGACTCTTTCTCACCCATTCATTTGAATGGGTGAGAAAGCTGTCCGGCCGTGAGCGGTGGTGAGCGTTTTCTGCTCTCCGCCGCGAAACCGGGTTTTATAATCCGGACACAGAGTCGGACATGCAGTACTCTGTGTCCAGATTTAAAAAAACGGTTTCGTGGCGGAGAGCCTAAAACGCTCACCACCGCTCACGGCCAGACCTGGAAGACGAAAAAGACGGAAACCATAGAACGGAGACCCTGAACGCAGGTGTGAACCTAGCGTAAGACCAGCAAAATTCCACATGTATCACATTGAAAGCAATAGGGAAAAAAGCGCCCGTAAGCCAACACATTGAAATGAATAGGATCTGTTTTGAGCGCTCACACTCTGACATGTGCATACGTGTCAGAATGCACGCGCGTTAACTCCGTGTGAACGGAGCCTTAGTCTAAATGGGTGTTTTAGTTGTTTTTTTTTATTGCATAGGGGACTCAAAACAAATAATATATATTTACCTCTCCGTTTAGATGGGGATCAAACAAAGACTCTCAGTTTGGGTCCCCATTCTTTGTTAATATATTTTCTGTGATCAAGCGCAGCAGCAAATCATTGGCTGAGCGTTGATGCTCCATTTGAACATTCGGTCTGTACGACAGCACCTCTGCCAAAGGTCAGTAATACTGGGGACCCATATGAAGACCTTCTGCTGGATCTCTGGCTGACAGGACAGGTAACTATATATTTAATGATTTAATCCTCCTCAAGGCAAAAAAAACAACTGGAATAATCCTTTAAATCTGTATAAATTATTGAAAATTTCCTTTAGCTATAATCTAATGGGGAGTCTGAGTTAATTGGGGACACATGTTCCGTCTCATCATTGGTTCAGACTGCAGCAGAACAGTATCCTAAACCATTGATAATGTAAGGAAGGTGTGTCCATAATGCAGATGGAGTCAAGGAGCAAGCGGAAGGTAATATATTCGGAGTTTCTGATAAGTGATTTAACAGCTTAATTTAAGATTTTAAGAGTCTAAGCTGCCATAATGCAGAGTACTCCATGGTAACAAGAATATACTTTCTATGTGGACTTACTATGAAAAGCAATGCAGGACAAACCACAATATGTTTCCGCCATGGATTTTCCCACAGTGCTTTTGGTTGTGGCCCGCTAACATGGAGCCGTAGCCTAAAACTAATCAGTTAAACGGATAATCAAAATGTGATGTTAGGCTAGATGGTAGTTGTATAAAAAAATATATATTCCAGACCATTTTAATAAAAATTCCAGAGCTTCAAAATTTTTTCTAATAGCTTATCTTTAATAAAACATCTAGTATGTGCTGGATTAAAAGTATGAAATAATGCATTGAAGTAAAATTTTAATCCAGTAATTACTCAATGGAATTACTACATAGACTTCTTTTGCCTCTTCTCTAGCCATGACCTTATCACAATGCACAGACCATTGAATGGAAGGGAATTTAGGGGTCACATCAAATACCTATTAGCTAAATCCTATTGCAGTGCTTTGCAGAGGCTATAGTATTTGATTCGCAAAGTTCATAGACACAAAGACATCTATTCATTCAGTCAGATCCTCATCTTGTCTACAGTTCTTGGCATCATATCCAATTTTTTTTTTTTTTCAATATTCAGAAGACTAAGTCACGCAATGCAGTCATAAAATATATAGCCATACATAATATACATTTGTTCATGGGCCACTACCCAAAGAGGTAGTTTGTGTCATCTGCATATGAACAGAATTGTACATTCCAGAGGAGAGAGTAAAAAAAGAAATTGTAATAAATTCACAGCAACTTTACATTCTAATGTATAGGGGTTGTCCAGTTTCAATTGTTTATAGGATGAAAAGTTATATAAATTTTCCATTATCAATTCATTACAGTTTCCTAGCTCTCTGCTTACTGTCATTAATTCTTTACAGTGAATAAAAAAAAAATAATAAAAAAATATCAGTTCATGGTTATGGACGCACAGCTCACTACAGCACAGCACAATATGGCTTCATTCACATGTGTGCTGTAATCTCTGCCGGTTTCAGGTTAACAACAATGGCCACCCACCAGGCCCTTGTGTAACTTCTATTTTAGCAGTCCTCCACTCTCGTTATTTGGATACTCCCAACAGAGACAACACTAATGTGAACCTAGAGTAATCTGCCTGGTAACATGATGTACATCTGTGTGTCCATCACATGACCATGGATTGTATATCATATGACCATGGACTGTAGATCATATGTAGAGATGAGCGAGTAGTGTTCGATCGAGTAGGTGTTCAATCGAATACTACGGTATTCAAAATACTCGTACTCAATCGAACACTACTAGCTGTTTGAAGTTTAAGGTTTGATGCAGAACCAGCGTTGATTGGCAGAATGCTATACATTCTGCCAATCAACGCTGGTTCTTCTCTTACCTTTAGAAGTCTTCTCTGTGCAGCGTCCCCGCGGCGTCTTCCGGCTGGAATTCACTCTGCCTAGGCAGAGCCGACTGCGCATGTGCGGGCATGCCCTTGCATGCACAGTCGGCTCTGCTCAGGAGTCGGGCCGGGCAGAGTTGACCGCGCATGCGCAGTCGGCTCTGCCTAGGCCCTGATGCCTAGGCAGAGTGAATTCCAGTCGGAAGACGCCGCGGGGGCACTGCGCCTGAAGAAGACTTCAAGGGGAATCCAGCCCGACCGTCACTCGTGGACTTGGTAAGTATAATTTTATCGAATTTTGCGTACCCCTGAAACGAGCATTTCCCCCCATAGACTATAATGGGGTTCAAAATCCGTTCAAACAGCCGAACAGTGTGCGGCTGTTCGAATCGGATTTCGAACCTCGGACATTTTAGTGTTCGCTCATCTCTAATCACATGACCATGTAAGTAAGCAAAATGAATGACAGCAAGCAGTGATATAGAAAATCATAAATTGATACAGAGAGTATATTGAATATATGAAGGTATTTCTCCTAGAAGTATTACTGTACAAGTGGATGTTGCCTTGCACACATAGATGTTCATGGACTGTATCCATCTTCATATCTCTAGATAGCTTCTTCACACTGTTATGAGCAGGGCTCTTCTACATGCACAACCTTTTAGAGCCATTTTACTGGACCATGAATTTCAGGAAAGTCGTGACTGATTTACTTGTTTGCTATTTTATCAATAATTTTTGTCTGCATTTTTTTGGACTTTTTTATGCATTAGTTCCTGAGAGTCTAGGCTATGTTACTAACGTCACTTATTTATTACTATACACATGTATTAGTCCTGTGAGAGAATGGCTCTGGTGTATCTATGCACGTCATCCACTTTTCTAACTTGGCAGATACATATATTTTTCGCTTTTTGGCTGTATAATACATTCTTCACATTGTAAATAGTGGGGGGAAAATACCAGTACAGACATTTATTTGCAACGGAGCCTGGAAATTATTTACCAGAAATACAGTAGCCAAATTTTGATCACTGGTCACGGGAATATCAGAATTTATGAGGAGGTTTACCATTGATTCGAGATATACTGTATATGAAATTTCTCTACAGTTCACAAACTGTTTGCATGTGAGCATTTGAGGACTACATACGCACACTGAGAATTACACAGATTTTTAATCTCTTGGCTCTGATTTACTATTGTAGACACTGGCGTAAATTTGGTGCATCTTTGGTCTGATGTGGCACATCTTGTGGATTTGGTTTTGGCTAAAAGTTTTGTACATGTGAGTGTGGATTTTCTGAAAATGGAGGAGCAGTTTATATTCAAAAGATGTCAGAAAATTTGCAAAAAAAAAGGGTAAGGAAAAAAAATGCGTGTAGTGCTAATAAATTACTTTTGACTATTATGTAACAACTCTGTGTAATTTTTTTGCCAAATAAATTAAAAATAAAATAAAATAAAAATACCACAAAAAGCCCCCCCCCCTTCAAATCCATAATAAATACTGAAAACATGCAACACCAGAAACAAAAAGAAAGTGTATGCAGACTTTTTGCTAGGAGTTAAAGTAACATCTATCCACCATATTGGTGGAAGTCACTACTGGTCCCCAAACCCTTAGGAGGCCCCATAATGCATAAAATACAACACTATTCTAAATGGTACAGGGTAAAGAAGACTCCAGTACAGATTTTGTATCAAGGCTCAGGAATTTCATGCTATGCCTTTGTCTGCTTTTTTTTTTTTTTTTTTTTTTTAACTAAGGGTATCATGAAAAATGTGTTAACCCTTATCCAACTTCTGCTGTACTATTATGGTGGGTGGACGGTATTTAAATATGGGAGCTAAGCACCCACCATAGACACCGGGTCTCCACTCTGAGCATTAGTAGCCACTACAAAACAGATGGCATGTGATGCAAAAAAAGTAAGAAAGTCATGGTTCTCGCATAGCTGATCAGCACAGGCCATGGGAGTCAGACCCCCCTCTCAATATCTTTTGGATAACACATTATTTTGGTTGTGGGACCATAAAACTGAATTTTTAAAAGGAACATGGGAAGAATATGCAAATCTGACTTCCATGATGTAATTAGGAAGCCAGTGCCTCAAGTATGCACACCAATAGAGGGCGCTGACTGAGAATGTGCAAGTCTGTCTTCCATGATGTAATTAGGAAGACAGAGTCTCAGTCAAGACATCCAATAGAGGGAGCTCCCTTTAACATCATGCCGACCTTCTCAGAGGCCTTTGTTTGCAATGATGTTGGGATTATACCAGATACAGTCTTCTCAGCCAAGGACAGCCATTTCAATGAATTTGCATCTCATCAGCTTGGCGTAGAGAGGACTGATCTGGCAGAGGTAGACTTGCACATTCTCAGTCAGTGCCCTCTGTTGGTGTGCATACTTGAGGCACTGGCTTCCTAATTACATCATGGAAGTCAGATTTGCATATTCTTCCCATGGTCCTTTGCACAGTGGAGCACTCATGGCTTAATAAAACTCCACACACCTTAATGTTGGTTCTCTCCTTATGGAGTGACAATATCCCCTCAACCCTGTTTAAAAGGAAGTCTGCCAGGTACAAGATGCCTCCCAAAATAATAATAGCATTGTGTAGAGGCCTCCAGTAGGAGCAGAAACATAACTTTACGACCACAAACCAATTAAACAAAGCCGATATAACCATCTTTTTATAGATCTGTAAATGCTCCAGCAAGTGCACCGGGGTAGAGACATTATTAGGGTGATTTGCTACTGACAACCGTGATGTAGACAGAGATGGAAAATGACATTCACTACAGGGGTGTCATTGGACTTCAAATCCAGAAGACAGCTAAAGCACTTGGATCGGTCTGTAGGTACATCTGTTTTTTCATATGTAACTCTCAGTAGATGGCAGACACATTGAAGATAAGGATTGGAGTTAGATTTAAGCTCCTCAATTCTCCTATTATTGGGGAGATAAGCCGCTTGCAATTGTGATCTAACAAATTAGAGTATTTTACTATTCCAAAAAAAAAAATTGACATGAGGAATAAACAGATGAAGGTTTGAAGAACCAACCACTGAATGGAAAACAGCGTGTCCGCATCCAGGAATGCTTTGATGCATAGTATCATGTATTCCAGAATATAATAGGATGAATGAGTATCTGAGCAAATTAACCAGTACATGTCTGAGCCTGTCAGAAAATATATACTTAAAATCGATTTCGAGGAAATTGGGTGCAACTTGTTAAAACAATTTACAGCTTATTCTTGGTGAATATCCTCTTCAGAATCTGTCAATAAAGCCTAAAGTCACAGAATGACCCGTTGCTCAGCATCTTTGAAAGACTTTCCAAACAAATTGTTTTTGGGTGGTTCCAAGTCTTTTGTTTTGGTCATCAACAACATGGGTTCTTTAGCTAGTCTTAGAGAACTGCAGCCTGTTACAATGAAATCATCTAGTATTATACCGAATCTCTATGGAAGCTTAATATGTGATTATATCAACAACATGGACTGTACAAAAGGAAGTGCGTGAATTAATCTACTGGAGATAAGGTGAACCGATTTGTCCTGAGTCTGCAAGTTGTTCAGTTGTTAACTAAACCAAACAAATGGCGATTTGTCTCGGACTAAATAAAATGACCGAACACCACATGTATTGCACAGTGAAAAATACAGAAGAGAAATGTGTCATTGTGATGCTCTGATACCTCCCTCAGCCTCTCAACCCATTGAAGTCAATGGGAGGCTTTGTTTTCAGCGCTGAAATTCCACACCAAATTCCTCACCATTTTCCTCCGTGTGAAAGGACCCTTACAGTGCGGATATCATATACAGCATATAAATAGGTCAAATGTCAGATGGAGTGGTATACAGCACCCCTCCAATGTACTCTGAAGGAGTGGAAAATGTTCCTACTTACAGATGGGCAAACCTCACAATATTTGTTTTGATGAGTATTTGTGGGTTTGCCCGTCCAGTCTGTTTTATGCCAAACTTGCTTGACACAGACCAACAGTATTACTATAATACTCTTCAGACTCAACAGTATAATAAGTGGAATCCCAGAAGAGAAACGTGCAGCGACATAATGTGAACTTTGCCTCACCACTTCTGGGCTGTCTCCCAGCATCTGGCGGTTGATCAGCATCATCTTCCAGCCTCGTCGCTGAGGTCATAGGACCCAATCACAGGTCTCAGCAGTCATATAGTGTCAGGGTGACAGCACCCCCCCCCCCATGACTGTCCAGGATCAGTGAGACTAGATGTTTATTATGTCGCCACACCTCCACTGGGAGTCCACCTATACTCTGGGGTCTGAAGAGTAGAACAATGGTTTTTAGGTGTTCAATCCCAAAAGAACATTTCCTGTTTGACTGTGTTGTGCCAGCTGTAAAGTTTAGAGGGGATGTTATAAGGTTTGGTTGCTTTCAGGGGTTGGTCTTAATTCCAGTGAAGTGAAATCTTAATGCTTCAGCACACCAAGACATTTTGGACAATTGTATACATCCAAATGTCTGGGAACAATTTAACGAAGGGCCTTTCTATTCCTGCAGGACTGTGCTCCATTGCACGTAAAGTCCATAAAGGCATGGTTGGGCAAGTTTGATGTGGAAGAACTTGGTCTGATCGCAATCTAAAACATTTTTGGGATGAACTAGAAAGGAGATTTGAGCCAGGTCCTCTCCTCCAACATCAATTTCTGATCTTATAAATGCTCTTCTGGATGGAAAGGGAAATATTTCCACTGATACACTCCGCAATTTAATAGACTCTCATCCCAGAAGAGTAGAGGCTGTTTGTTTCTTGTTGTTTTTTGCTGCATAGAGGGACCAACTCCATGTTAATTCCTGTGAGAATGGTTAAAGAAATGGGGAAAATAGACTGTGCATGTGGAAAGACAAATAGTCCCCATAACCTACGTTGTGGTTGAGTTATCTGTGACCTGCTTAAGGAGGTGAGTCAATTGAGTAAGATTTATTGAGGAAGAGAATGTGTTGGTGCCTGTGCTGAATGTCTTGGAATTACAGCCAAGTCTGAGGTATTTACAAGTCTTCTTTATTTTGAAGATTTTGTTCTTAGCTGCATGGTTTCCTAATTTAACCATTTGCTAACACCAACGTACAGGGAGACTTTGCACAATCTAAGGGGCGTTCACACTACTGTTGTTAATGTCCGTTGCTGTCTTACATGAAAGGATGACAGCAATGGACATTAAACTGTCACAGATTAATTCCGTGTCCGTTTCCATTGACACTAATGTAAACAACATGAAAGTAGCTTCTGTCATGTTTGTTGACTTTTTTAATTGAAGAGAAAGTTGTGCATGCAGGACTATTTTCCATTACAAAGGTAAAAGAGTGACTTTGTAAGAGAACTTTTTACTACCGTATCAACCATACAGAAAGTGCTTGACAGGCATGGTCCCTAATGAATATTAAGTTTTTCTTGCCTTATGGCAGGTTCACACCAGTGCCGTTCTGAGGTTTCTGTCTTCTACCAACAGGAGACGGAAACCCGGTATTCAGTGTCCACCCGCGAGCATCTTCTGCTCTCCGCAGCAAAACCTTTTTTATTTTTAACTGAACACATGCATGTCCGACTTTGTGTCCGGTTAAAAAAACAACAACAACAACAAAAAAAAAAACGGTTTTGCCTCGAAGAGCAGAAGACGCTCATGGGTGCTCACAGGCGGACACTTTGCAAACCCATTCAAATGAATGGGTTTGAAAACTGCCTGCCGGTTTCCGTCTCCTGTCCAGTTTCTTGGGCAGGAAATGGAAACCTGCAAAACAGAGATCGGGGGCTGGTGTGAACCTGCCCTAACTCGACTGAGCAATGCATGTGTATTTTCCTAAGAAAAGAGCGATCAAGTAGTTGCATTCAAGCCTGTGTCTCCCCACATCTACCATCACTACAATTACTTCATTTGTAGCCAAACTCAACAGCAGACAACATAGATATGTCATATTGAGCATTACATTGTTACTGGAAAAAACTAAATATTTCGCCGGTCATTGTAATAATATAAAATAAATGACTATAGAAGGCAATGAATCCAGGATGTAGTAAGTAGCCCAGACTGCTTACACTCAGCAGTGATGCATAGGATCCTTGTGGTTCATAGCTAATTCTGTTTAGAATGCGATCAGGAATTGAAAATTGCCCTGAGAACTTTTATCTGATATTACATTTGGAAACCTCTAAGCCCAAGGAATAAACAGAACAATATAAAAAGTATGGTCTTTCTAGATAATCATTTTATTATTGCAGTAGCTAAAATAACCCATCCAAAAAAACTTTAGACCAGAACTGCTTTACATTTACATGGGGGTTACATCAATAATATGTTTATTAAACTGCTTCATATAAGCCTAGTGATAGGATTCATGATATCAACAGACATTACTCATTATCTATAATAAAATTATTACCAGTTTATTAGATTCACTATTTAAATACATTTTTTTTCTTGCGTCAGTATACATAATACATGCTAATTAGAGATGAGCGAACACTAAAATGTTCGAGGTTCGAAATTCGATTCGAACAGCCGCTCACTGTTCGAGTGTTCGAATGGGTTTCGAACCCCATTATAGTCTATGGGGAACATAAACTCGTTAAGGGGGAAACCCAAATTCGTGTCTGGAGGGTCACCAAGTCCACTATGACACCCCAGGAAATGATACCAACACCCTGGAATGACACTGGGACAGCAGGGGAAGCATGTCTGGGGGCATAAAAGTCACTTTATTTCATGGAAATCCCTGTCAGTTTGCGATTTTCGCAAGCTAACTTTTCCCCATAGAAATGCATTGGCCAGTGCTGATTGGCCAGAGTACGGAACTCGACCAATCAGCGCTGGCTCTGCTGGAGGAGGCGGAGTCTAAGATAGCTCCACACCAGTCTCCATTCAGGTCCGACCTTAGACTCCGCCTCCTCCGGCAGAGCCAGCGCTGATTGGCCGAAGGCTGGCCAATGCATTCCTATGCGAATGCAGACTTAGCAGTGCTGAGTCAGTTTTGCTCAACTACACATCTGATGCACACTCGGCACTGCTACATCAGATGTAGCAATCTGATGTAGCAGAGCCGAGGGTGCACTAGAACCCCTGTGCAAACTCAGTTCACGCTAATAGAATGCATTGGCCAGCGCTGATTGGCCAATGCATTCTATTAGCCCGATGAAGTAGAGCTGAATGTGTGTGCTAAGCACACACATTCAGCACTGCTTCATCAAGCCAATACAATGCATTAGCCAGTGCTGATTGGCCAGAGTACGGAATTCGGCCAATCAGCGCTGGCCAATGCATTCTATTAGCCCGATGAAGTAGAGCTGAATGTGTGTGCTAAGCACACACATTCAGCACTGCTTCATCAAGCCAATACAATGCATTAGCCAGTGCTGATTGGCCAGAGTACGGAATTCGGCCAATCAGCGCTGGCCAATGCATTCTATTAGCCCGATGAAGTAGAGCTGAATGTGTGTGCTAAGCACACACATTCAGCACTGCTTCATCAAGCCAATACAATGCATTAGCCAGTGCTGATTGGCCAGAGTACGGAATTCGGCCAATCAGCGCTGGCTCTGCCGGAGGAGGCGGAGTCTAAGGTCGGACCTGAATGGAGACTGGTGTGGAGCGATCTTAGACTCCGCCTCCTCCAGCAGAGCCAGCGCTGATTGGTCGAGTTCCGTACTCTGGCCAATCAGCGCTGGCCAATGCATTCTATTAGCCCGATGAAGTAGAGCTGAATGTGTGTGCTTAGCACACACATTCAGCTCTACTTCATCAGGCTAATAGAATACATTGGCCAATCAGCGCTGGCCAATGCATTCTATTAGCTTGATGAAGCAGAGTGTGCACAAGGGTTCAAGCGCACCCTCGGCTCTGATGTAGCAGAGCTGAGGGTGCACAAGGGTTCAAGTGCACCCTCGGCTCTCCTACATCAGAGCCGAGGGTGCGCTTGAACCCTTGTGCAGCCTCGGCTCTGCTACATCAGAGCCGAGGGTGCGCTTGAACCCTTGTGCACACTCTGCTTCATCAAGCTAATAGAATGCATTGGCCAGCACTGATTGGCCAGAGTACGGAATTCGGCCAATCAGCGCTGGCCAATGCATCCCTATGGGAAAAAGTTTATCTCACAAAAATCACAATTACACACCCGATAGAGCCCCAAAAAGTTATTTTTAATAACATTCCCCCCTAAATAAAGGTTATCCCTAGCTATCCCTGCCTGTACAGCTATCCCTGTCTCATAGTCACAAAGTTCACATTCTCATATGACCCGGATTTGAAATCCACTATTCGTCTAAAATGGAGGTCACCTGATTTCGGCAGCCAATGACTTTTTCCAATTTTTTTCAATGCCCCCAGTGTCGTAGTTCCTGTCCCACCTCCCCTGCGCTGTTATTGGTGCAAAAAAGGCGCCAGGGAAGGTGGGAGGGGAATCGAATTTTGGCGCACTTTACCACGTGGTGTTCGATTCGATTCGAACATGGCGAACACCCTGATATCCGATCGAACATGTGTTCGATAGAACACTGTTCGCTCATCTCTAATGCTAATATGAAGAATGAAGCAGGTTAGCTAAAAGTATTGCATGTGTAAATACAAAATGTAAATTTCCATCCTCCACATAAATGAAAACACATTTATACTTTTTTTTTCCCTCTAGTCTTTGCAATTCATGAAACACATGGTCTGCTTACTAGTGACTTTTTTTTTTTTGTTATGTTTTTTCTATAGCCCACGATATGATGGTCAGTCATGGAGTACAAGTTACAATCTTGCACTTTACCTTGCACCAGAAGAGGTCAGTGTTGCTCTTGATGAACAAGACCAAATATTACAAAGTCAAAAAGCCAAATAATCAAAAATAAGTCTAAACTTGCCGCATGGAAATTAAATACATTTTACATTCCTGCCATAAACTAGTTACATTCTTGATAAAAAAAGACACTGTCACCTTATCAGGGAATATGAGCATTAGTAGTCTACCAATGTATCATTCCGAAAAACCAAAAACAAATAAATAAATAATAAAACGTCAAATACTGTCCCTTCAAATAATAAAATAAAAAGTACCATAAAGAAGCCAGAAATCAAATTAGATATACAAGTCCATTCTTTTCTGGATTCTATACTTGAGGCAAAACATATTAGAAAAACATTTTTAGACCTGGGCCCCACGGGCCGGAAACGCCGCGATTTGCCCACAGTGGAAACGCAGTATCTGCAAAGTGGATAGGATTCATGCAAATCCCATGCCTACTTTGTGTTTCAAACCGCAGCATGTACATGCAGCGATTTCCAAAACTAGTGCGGATTTGGAAATTGCAGCATGTCAGTTATATCTATGAAAACGTTGGCGGCTTTCCCGTAGATATAATTGTAACAGAAAGTCCGTCGAGGAAAACTCAGGAAAACCTTCTGTTCAAAGCGCTGTGGGAAGAATCGCGATGCGTTCTCACCACTTTTTTTACCGCAGTGCTTTAGCGCTGTGGATCGTTCCATGGGGCCTTAGCCTTAGGCTAAGACCCCACATAGCACTGTTTTGGAAATCGCAGCATTTCTGCAATGTGGGGCCTTAGCTTTAGGATCAAACATTACTACAACCACTGGACAAACTACAGAATCACCAATTTCAGAGAATGTTCACAAAATGATCACAGAATGTTCACACAAATCACAGATATGACATGAAACAATGTGTAACATACCTCAAATAAATACCTTCAAAATTTCTTAATAATTTGAGTTAAGGCATATGGTTTTTCCCGATTAAGTGAAGGGGAAATTATAAAAGCTCAAAATCAGCAACTAAAAAAATCCTAAACATAATAATTAGTTTTCCAAACTCTTCTTTCATGATATTCAGAATTATTCAAGGCATTGGTTAAAGATGACCAATTTTAACATCAAGTTGGTTCTAACTTCCTTAAGGTCTGATTGATAGAACAGTTTTATAGGACACGGCTCTGTCATGATCCCTTTTTATTCCCATTATACTGTACAGTTTCAGATCCAGTATGACATCAAGTTCATATGGCTTTGCCACTCTTTGAGCTATGTTGTGATGTATGTCTGCTTGATAGATATTTATATTGTTATTGTTGATTATTCCACCTAAGCATTGACTATTGGGGTAATAATTGTCAATTACTCTGGTCCTTACTGGGAATCGTATCTCCATATCATAAGTTAATGGGAAATAAACGTTCTTTCAGTCTTAGCATGTTTCACTTCACAGGCAACAAATTTTCCTATATTATCAATTTGACTGGCTAGCACATATTGGTGATTTCTGTTTCTTCTGATGGTAGATGTGTGTGTGTGTGTGTGTGTGTGTGTGTGGGGTCCGGCTTCAAGTAGTTGAAAACAACTGCTTGTTCCTTTTTTTCTTAGGTAAATATGCTTTCTTCCCTCTTCGACATAGGCCTCGTTCACATCTGTGTTGGTAATATGTTCAAGAGAGTTCTCATGGGGAGCCCCCGAACGGACTACCAAATGCATTGGCAAGCGGTGTGCAGTGAAAGCACATGAACCCCATAGACTATAATTGGCTCCATGTGCTTTCCACACGGTCTCTGCATGAGGCATGAAAGTAGATTGTGAACTACTTTTCTGTCTGCATGTTCCGTGTGGACACCGCGCGGAAAGCACATGGACCTCATTATGGTGTATGGGGTCCGTGTGCTTTCACTGCACACCACTTGCCAATGTGTTCAGTAGTCTGTTCGGGGGTCACCATGCAGACTCCCCTCTAACAGATTACAGATGTGAATGAGGCCTAAGATAGCCAATAGCTAAACAGTATGGCCAGCTTCACTTCTGATTTTTGATTTTTTTAGTTGCATTCAGTATTTACTACCAATAGATTTTCATGCACAGACTCCTATTTCTCTGCATCTTCCATTAAAGAATTGATTGCCTGAATTTGGCTCCATTCATAATGGAGGGGTCATAGTCCCCCGCTCTATTCATCGGTGGTGGTCTGAGTGGTGGGATACCATGTATAGGTGGATAACTTGCTTTTGTGGGAAAACGCCTCTAGGCTAAATCTCCACTTACCAAGCCACAGCGATGTTGTGATTTACAACCATGCAGCGCTTTTTTGAAATTGCAGCATTTTCACTGCAGATATATTTTTTTTTTCAATGTGTGGATGGAATTAGCCAGAATCACATCCACTTTGCAGACACTGTAAATGCTAGTGTTTTCGCAATGTGGGGCTTCGGTATTAAGGTCTGTTTTATATGAGCAACACTCAGACACTAGTGGTTCTCCATAGATCACTGCAGCATTTCATGGTGATTTAAGTTTGGTTTCATAGAACCCCTGGAGGTTTGGGGTGCAATTACAGAAGACTGTAAAAACATGGACATTTATTGCATGGACATTTTAAGTCACTACGGCAAAGTATAACTATATATATATATATATATATATATATATATATATATATATATATATATATATATATATATTACAATAGTACAATATAAATGCTCCAGAAACAGAACCAGACATCAAACATGTTGCCGTTTCCTTTCCAACATGCAGCAGTTTCTGGGTGTATCCTAAATACAATGCGCTCAGCTACTGACAAACATTATCTCTTCTCTGGTGTACAGCTAACCTTAGTCATTGTAAGAAAACAGAAGCCGTAAGATTCAGTTGTCAAGTCACAGAATAGGAAAATGATTGCTTTGTGTTGTTGATAACCAATTTGCAGTAACCACAATGGGACAATTTAAGTGGCTTATTGCAGTGATGGAATGCCCAAAATGACGCATGAAACCACCGACACTGCCCCAAGCTGGATGCATTGTATGGTAGCATCATTTTATACAGACATTAATCACCACAATACAGCAGTTTTACAGTAGGATGATCCCTCTCTATTCAATGGGATGGATAGGAGTTTATATCCAGACTCTCATCAAGCTATCTAGATTTTGCGGTTATTTTCTGAACTCCTTCAGAACTTCCCAGAGGAAATGTATTTATTTAGCGTACTTGTATAGCGTCAGCATATTCTGCAGCACATTACAGATATTATTGGTCACTGTCCCAAATAGGGCTTACAATCTTTGGGAGGAGATTGGAGTACCCCAGGGGCGAACCTGCTCCTTTCGCCGCCCGAGGCGAACTACAGAAAGCCGCCCCCCCCCCCCCCGCCGAGAGGAGGGGGCGGAGTGGAGGGGGCGTGGCGGAGCAGAGGGGGCGTGATGGAGAGGAGGAGGCATGGCGAAGTGCAGGGGGCGGGGCTTAGCGCCGTTCGCCGGCAGACGACCTGCTCTCTGCCTGAGCGTGAGGGGAGGCTGCTGGAGCAGCGCTGCTCCAGCGGCCTCCCCAAACCACCGCTCAGTGCTAAGCCAGTCCAGGACAGCTTGTAACCTAGGGGCCTAGGTAACCAAAAATGCTGCCCTCCCTGAGGCTCTGGCATAGTGCCGCCTGAAACGCTCACTTCAGGTCGCCTCATGGGAGGTGTGGCGCTGGAGTACCTGGAGGAAACCCATGTAAGTATGGGGAGAAGATACAAACTCCTTGCAGATGTTGTACTTAGTCTGATTAAAACCTAAGACTCCAGCAGTGTAAGGCTACAGTGCTAATATAAACCACATGCATGTAGACAATGATGAGAACAAAGTGTTTGTAAGGAGGTCATTCTTAACCTACTTAGTTAAGCAACCTTAGGCAGGGGAGTGAAGATGGCCATATGCAGAGTCCCTGTGCAGCAGCATATAGTGCTGTATAATACACAAGGCAGTCTAGCACATCTGTTACATTACGTGGTCCACATAGTCTTGGAAAGCAGCTACTGTGCCATGAGGACCTGGAAGCCTAGTCCTTGAGTACAGTAGGAAGAGTCACCTATGGGAACAGGAGTGATACATGCCAGTTCATGTATGTAAACTCTGGGTGACTGTAGGTAGGCTCTATCTAGATCACAATTTTATATCCATTTAACAGATGCAAAAAACAAATGTAAAAAACAGACCCAAACAGATCACATTGATCACCATTTGTTGACATAGACATTGAATTTTTTTTTTAAATCCTTTTTTTATATTAATATCCAGTTGGATCGCCATCTGTTTGCACCGGGTTTTGTTTGTTCCATTAAATGGATATAAATAACATGATCTGAATAGATCCTTACTTGTTGAATCTGTACATCACCCTGCAATTTGACTAATATTGACTGTAGATAAGCAAGACAAGTAAAGTTCAGTTCTGGTGTATAAGGGGATGGTATTTCTTCTTACACTCTCTAAACAAGGATTTTGTATGTTATTGATTTGCTAATAAGGTTACAGTACAATATACACATTAAATACTACATTTAGGAAATACAATATACAAATGTCACCTAAACATGTTTGTAATAGGACATGTTTTTACCACAAAATCAGTCTTATGTGATGTGACAGGGTTAATGTCTTACTGATCAGTCCGGTTACTCCATTAAAAAGTAAATTTTAATGTATCAAATCCACATTTACATAAAATTTAAAAAACGCACAAGGTCCTAAAAACCTCCATGTGATGCCAAAAGAAGGCTGACGCATTTCAGAGAACACATACAGTCTCCTTAATCATAGTCCAGGAAGGTCACCCACCCCCTTTGGAAGGGTATTATAAAACGCTATAGTCTATTGTGCTAGTCAGCTGTAGCTGCGACCATTATATTGTGGTATGATTATAGTCAATCATCCAATCATTCTTTGACCATCTTTGGAGTTAACCTGTTCTAAAAACCCATTTGCCTATGACACCATCCATGTGTATTAACATAATTATATATGGCACTCTATACATGTAAACTGTATGATATCCAGGCAATTAAATCAATATAACATTGTACTATACTCAGGGGCGTAACTACCGTAGAGGCAGCAGAGGCAGCTGCCACAGGGCCCGGGCCATTAGGGGGCCCGATGACAGCCGCTACCGCTGCGTTTAAAAAAAAAAAAATAGGCCGTTACGGGCCCTATTCACTTGCCGATCCTGGCTGGGCCGGGATCGGCAAGTGACACCGCGGGCCCCACAAACACTATCATTATACTCGGGGGTCTTTGCAGACCCCCGAGTATAATGATCGGCGGAACCGGAGAGGTAAGGTAAACATAACAAACACTGTTACTTACCTCTCCACGATCCTGCCAGGCCTCCGTCCTACTTTGTCTAACGTCTCTGACGTCACATGAACCCGGCATGCTTCCCGGGTCATGTGACGTCTGACATCATTAAAGAAGGACGTGAGCGGCGGTCGACAGTATAGGAGCCAGTGACAGGTAAGCAACAGTGTTTTTTGTTTTTTTTTTAATGTTTTTTATTCCCCGGGTCTCCGATTATTATACTCTGGGGTCTGAAAAGACCCCAGAGTATAATAATTGTTTATGGGTGTCCACAGAGGGACATAATAGTGTGTGCAGGGGACACTATAGGGGATAATACTGTGTGCAAGGGACACTATTGGGGATAATACTGTGTGCAGGGGTCACTATTGGGGATAATACTGTGTGCAGGGGCCAGTAAGGGACATAATACTGTATGCAGGGGACACTATTGGGGATAATACTGTGTGCAGGGAACACTATTGGGGATAATAATGTGTGCAGGGGCCAGTAAGGGACATAATACTGTGTGCAGGGGCCACTATGGGGGATAATACTGTGTGCAGGGGCCAGTAAGGGACATAATACTGTGTGCAGGGGCCACTAAGGGACATAATACTGTATGCAAGGGCTAGTAAGGGACATAATACTGTGTGCAGGGTTTACTAAGGGACATAATAGAGTGCGGAGGAGGGGGTCGGTCGAGGTCTTCGGCGTCAGTTGGGGGGGGCAGGTCAAAAGTTCGCCACGGGGCCCCGCCATTCCTAGTTACGCCACTGACTATACTAACTGATATAACAATGTCATACATGGCTGGCTCATTGCCATTGCTATAGTACTTGGAACTAGTCGCTGATGAGAACAGACCCACCAATGTCGAGAGCCACTGGTTGTGTACTGTGTTCAGCCCATATAAGAGCAGTATAGGTTATAGTACAAAAGTCAAAGCCCTTTGGAATCCTTGTCCAAAGCAGATAAAAAAGCTAATGTGTCATTTTAAGTGCTTATGTCACTACTTGTCTACAGTTTGACCAGTTCATGACATATGACAATGGGAAGGATGGGAAATACGACTACACAGCTTTATCTTATTTGCTTTGTATAGCCCAGTAGCATATAGTTGACATATATACATACTTATCTGCCAACATTTCTGATATCTAAAGTAGGACACTTAAGATCAGCATGGAAAGAATTACACTTTATATATGGAAATGTCCAGATTTTCTCAGGAATAATCCATCTTTTAGTGTTAGTCTACCGGTATACATTCTAGCTAAACTGCTACATAGGCATGGAAACAAACCTGCTAAAACTGCCATTTGGTGTTCTCTTATTATGGAGGTGGTTTCTGGAATAAGGACCCTTGAAAGAATTGTTACGGTTGAATTTTGATCACATTGAATATATATGGTAGATTTGTTTGCTGAAGAACTACATGTTATACAGTAACATATTACTGTACATTTCACCTGTATGATATGGGCCATTAAACTGAATATACCTGACTTACTCGCACAGTAGAAATCCGCTACTAAGCTGCAACTGAAAACTGCATGCAGTTCTTTGATAAAGTGCCGTGTACACCCAACCTCACAATATACCCACACTTTTAGAGACATTTTATTTCATATATCAATAGTGCAGGTGAGAATAGTACACTTATTTTAATATAATGCATGTTTATTCTCAGTTCCATCCTACAGCTCCATATCAAATCCATAAGCAGCAGTCTATTCAGCTTTAAGCTCTAGGCAATAGAAGTCTATAGAAAGAGGAGGGCAGCTCCTAAAGACAGGGAGACGGAAGAAAGATAAGAGACTAGTCTGCACTCTACAGTGACAGGTGTTATTTTGTCATAAGCTGGATTGTCAGGAGAATCATACAGCTCTGAGAAAAATGACTCACTAGATGCTGTAGACGTTCTTAGGTCTCGTTTGTCCTTCTCCATAGACTTCATTGTAATCTGATGTTTATGTGTATGGGCATAATTGGAGATTGCAGAGAGTGATAAGAGTGGTAACAATGGGAAAAAAGTAGCTAAAGACAGACATGCACTTATTTTTAACTATATTACAAAGTTTAATGCCTTCACCTGTTCTATTGATTTTTTTTAAAAAATTTTTTTTTAAAGTTTAGGTACGCTTTAAACCAAAGTCTGGGATCTTAACCATACTGCAACTACTACTACTGCTGGGTCTCTCAGGGGCCACAACTTGCCCACTAACAAGTTACAGGGTGTGCCAAACCCCATGAGGCAACACAACCTACAGATCCATGGACGTAGCAACTATCGTATCACTACATTTCATGGATCTGGGCCTCCCTCATGTGATTTACAATGAAGAGCATAGCTCCAGCCCAGCAGGACAATTACAGTTGATACTAAACAGGGGATACTGTGTCCTCAAGGACTACAGAAAATTTTTACAGTAGAGATGTTAAAAATAGGAATATTTCAAGGAACTGTTTGTGTGCCCGGTGGTCCTCTCACTCTAAGTATCGACAGGAGAAGGGATCTTACTGTCACTGTCCAGGACAATTGTTTTTCTAATCTATCTTCTGTCTATTGGCTCACAGAAGCCTACTAGGACCTACTGCTATTACACCATTCACAGCAGGTTCTTCTCATTGAACATGTAGCTATAAGTAAACCCTCGTCCTTCCCATTTCCTGGAAACCACTAGGTGGTACGTGGAGTCAGAAACAAATGCCCTCATGTTTTTGGTGGCAAAGCATGGTACTACATTTAGGGAGAATTTCTATTATTGCAGTAGGATACTCTTTTTCCTATGTACACCATTGCCTACATAGTATACATGTTTCAGTAGTGAGTGAAAGGGTTGAGAGTCATACGTTACTTAGAGTTTCTCTCTAAACTCACATTACTAATATTATGACTGTGACAGCATTTCTCTCGGAGGGCTAGTCAGCAGATAATGGGGGAGATTTAAGATTGGCATTTTTTAACACTAGTCTTCATATCCCCAGTATGGGTGGGGGTGGGTTCACCTCATTTATAACTAACCCTTCACTAGGCTGTTCGCCTGGAGTGAAAACTATGTCTACTTCTAGCCTAAGCCCCACCCTAGATCGTCATCGCCATTCCCCTTTTCAAGAAATTTTTGTTACGATTGGTGTATAATAAGCTTCACCTGACAATAGGCATAGAATAATAATAAATCATGTTAATGGTATAGGAGTTACCACTCTCCTAATAGAAATTCTTTGGTAACAATCAGACAGTGAGTTGGTGGTCTTGGGTTTTAAGGTTTCTCTTCTGGAAGAAGCCACACAAGAGGCGTCTAGTTCGCCCTTCTTTTTACATAGACATTAACATGCATGTTAGGTAGAGCCAAATGTGATTAGAAAAGATGAGTAACAGCTAGGTATAAGAACATCCTCTCCAGGTCCCTGACAGGGGTAGGGGGGTCTAGCGGCTGCTTTCATATTCTGCAGCACAGATGCTGCGCAGATGTAGTACATCAGACACACATGGAGAGAAGATAAATCTTTTATAGTCAGTGTGTCACATGGAACATAAATTTGATCTATAAATGTTTAGAAACTCCCAGTACTACTAATGTTAATATGCGGTCTAGTATCAATAATGATTCTAAAGCACTTTAACATTTCCTCCGATTTTTTCTTAAAAACAGCCGAAGAATGATCTTTTAGGTGCTGTTCTTCTGGTTTACAAGATATTGTTTAGGTTAATCTACAGAATGCATATTAGGATTTATCCAAGGTTCATAAAATGATCACGTGACCCAATAAAAAAAATAAAATTGTATGTTTAGATAGTAGGAAAGGTATAGAAGTATACTATCAACAGGGGCAACATGGTAGCTATATTGTAAGCACTGCAGCCTTGCAGTGCTGGAGTCCTGGGTTCAAATCCTGCCAAAGACAACATCTGTAAGGAGTTTGTAAGTTCTCCCCGTGTTTGCATGGATTTCCTCCCATACTCCAAAAACATACCGATAGGGAAAAAAAATGTACATTGTGAGCTCTACATTACTAAAAAAAAAAAAAAAAAAAAAAAAAAAAGGGTACTATTGACAAAGTCCCCAATTTACATGGTTACAGGGGGAAGGGTATATCCAAACAAGGCAGATTTTTTTTTTTTTTGTTCAGATCATTTGATAAACCTTTGATGAATCATAATAATATATTCATTCTGTATATTAATGGGACTATATCTTGTAAATGAGAATAACAGCAGCTTGAACCTGAATAATAATAATAATAATAATAATAATAATAATAATAAATCTTCTGCTCCATGCCTAGTTCTTAAAATAGTCTATCTTTAACCTTACATGTTTATTTGTAACTGAGAAAAAAAAAGTCATGGACTCATGAACAATTAATATGTGCATATTTAAATAAATACAAAAAAATAAATAAAAATTATATATATATACACACACACACACACACACACACACACACACACACACACAGGATACGTCCTAACCTTGGTTCAAGAAATCAATGTGCAACATAAAATCAATTGCAACTAAATTAAATGCGAGAGCTAGTCAATATTCAGCTTCAAAGTTCAAAGTCCATTATTGTGAAATCCAAACTATACATTTTATCATTTCTTACTGAAATATCCCCTTTAACAAAAGAACAAAAAAGTATCCCCCTCCCTCCATTAGCTTAGATGGTCTTGGAAACTGTAGAAAATTAGTCAGACTTTTGGTGTTCATTCAAAAATGGAAAGGAATTATCTGTATTACCCGATAGAAATTCTACAATAGATTCCTACTGAGAACTCAATAACTGGTATTAGTACGGTATATTTGATCGTAAGCTCTTTTGTGTCAGCCACTACAGAGTGGTCTAGTTCCATGAAAAATAAGGGCAAAACATGACATATGCAAAAGAGGTGTAAAAATAAAGGTCCCCTGACAAGGAGGGGTTGACCTGTGTGTTCTCTTTGTGTAGGGTTGCGCAAGATGCTATAAACTTATGTCCCATATACGGTTCGATTAACAGCTTCTAAGTACAAGGAAAGTTACTCATTAATGTGATGTGATCTAAAAACCTATATTTTGAGGTTCAGCACCTTAGAGAGTGTACGCACATCAGAGACATATAAAACTGGAATTCATCATATATCTGTGGTCATGTATGGAAGGGAAGCTCATGAAACACATTGTAGGATCAGTAATGTACACCTACCAGAAGTAGGCAGAAATCCATAGGTTGTAAAGATCCATTTAATGCTTGGTCTACTTAATCCACTGTCTTCAGCCTGAAACAACTCTAAAAACTTCTGATGAGTTGCATCTCCAAGTCTCCCCAGATAACAAAAAAGAAACTCTGAAAGGGTAGATGCCTCATACTGCAGACATCCATGGATCTTCTCTAGAACCTCTTATGAGCAGATGAATGTTACCAGACATGGGAGTCCTCCAGACATTGAAGACCAGACGCCATTGGTGATAATGTCATTCTCTTATGTGTTCTCCCATGTAACTGATAAAAGGGGAGGTAACATCTAAAGGGTTGGGTTTTATCAACTGAGACATCCTCTTAAGATTTAGGGTTAAGAAAAGAGGAGGGTTCTAGCATAACATAAAATGGCCTTTACACCTATATATTTTGCTTTGTGGATATCTTTTATCAAGCAGTACATTTGTGAGAAATGGAGTATGTTATATCTCTTGTATTACTAACAGTGTTAATACTCACAAGCGGGTGACCGAAAGGACAGATCCTTATATAATGGGTAGAGAATGTAAAATATAATTTTATATGGGTAATCTACAGTATAAACCATCTAAACATTGTAATATGTAACATCACTTCATGTCAATCGTTAAAAAGTACAATGTTATTAAACCAATGACCCTCTCTTAGAAAATACCACCCCCTTATTCCGACCAGATTTCCCGAGACAAATTTTCCCATCCGTCATATTCATACATACTGACCATCTTCTTGGATAACCATCCTCTACTAGCCCACTTTGCAATGCAATTTTTGGGAGGTCACGTACTATGGTAAGACCCCTCACCCACAACAAGTTTTCAATGCAACTTTAGATGTTTCACTGTACAAATGTAAATTTTAAGGTCTTTCCAACAGTTGACTTTGTATACAAGTTCTTATTTTAGTATTTTCCAAGCAGCACACATGTTCATCCCATGCTTGGTGAACCACCATGATACAGGCCTTCTTGTCATGTCCGTGGAGGTCATTTCTCAAATCGTTTCATTATGACAAAGGGGATTTCTATAGAATCTGGATTTATATAAATCATGATTTTACAAAATATTATAGAATTATGATGTCGGATATTTTACAGAAATTAAATATATGCAATATTTCAGTTTCTCCATTATCATCTATTGAATATTGTGTTGAGTTAGCGAATTGTAAAGAGATTATTATAGGAGCTGGAACAGTTGCACATATAATCCAACATTTAATCATAAATGTAAACCAGACTATTGTAGATATTAATATGTCATCCATTAACGTTTTAGAACTTGGGGATAAAGGACAATCAGATTTATACATTCGATAATCCCTTAACACATCTGTAGGCAGCTACCAGCAGATAATCCCGAGAAGAATTTCTCATTTTATAGGTACACTATTGTCCAAAACAGCTGAAACTACAGACAAAAAAGAAGTGCAAACAGTAAGAACATCGATTAAGGGCTCAGTCCAGCTGTACTCTCCTGAAGTCAGGAAGCCATCTATTTTTCCCTTTTTTAGACAGGAACTCGCGAAGTATGCTCCAGGGTATTTTTAACTGCTTCTGGATACAAGGTGATTAATCCCACAGGCAAAATTCACCCATGTCTTAAAACAGAAATACATAGAATAACTAGGAGGAATTTATCTATCCATCTACGCCAGTTTTCTGGTTTAGTGGGATGATATTGTGGCGTCCATTTGGCGCGAGGCCCTATCTTGCTCCAAACGTGCACCAAAACCCCCATTCTTGCCATCTTGTGTGAATGTGTGCAAAACAGGACTGGCCAGGGATGCCTCAGCCCTATATTAAATATAATTTGCACAATTTTTTTGGCATGGGCTATAATGGAAATCTACGCTAGTTGGGAACTCCATCCTGACAGCCTATGAGCCTTTCCATAAATCAGACATGGCCTGCGCCTGTCAGGGCCTTTATTAAAATCTTCATAAATCTACATGTTCTATAATATACTGAGCTGTGCCCAATACCAAATCAACTCTGCTACATATGCTGTGACTATAGATTTAGAATATGACAGTAATGTTTGTACTAAAGTGTACTATACAACTTCACCATTCGGTAAACCTTATATTTTATTTGTTTAGGTAACGTATAAATTATATACAAGCAACAATATCAATAAATTCTATGTAATCATATGCCAGCCATAGCACTACAAACTCCTAATGTTCACATCACTCACACTATACAATACTGAACATAATTTATGCATTCATTTGGATTGAGGGAGCTCATAGCCTTGCTGACAGATGTTGTGTTATGCCTGGCAAAGTCAGAGTTAATAACTATTGGCAAGATTTACAGGGTTAGTATGGGAACGATCCAATCCCCCAAGCTGTCTCTGTTACTCTTGTCTGCAACAGATTCATATTTAAAAAAAAAAAATGAAAAGGACGCAGTGATATGTGCCTTTGGCATCAACAGAAGAGCTATTTGCAGGCATGTGTTGTATACAATCGGCACACTTGCTGAGCAGACTACTACACCACAGATCCCTTATTATAGAAATAAGCTCCAGACTGCCAGCATATTTATTTTATACCATCCTTTTGTTTCATCTGACCCATAGCTCTCTGAAGCCCATGCTATTCCACACACATGTTATATAGTAGGCTTCATAGAAACACTCAATACCAACACTTTAAAGGGAAACTACACCCCTAGAAAACATAGAATAGCTATCAGACTCATTCACATTATCTCTTGTACAACGCATTTCCAGCATTTTAGGGGAGGAGAGCATTTTTATGATGGAACATCTAAAACGTGTGCTTTTTTCCACCATTTTCAAGTTCTATAGAGAATTCTATACTGTGACTATATTGTGTTTTAAAAAAAACAAGCAATTAAGCATCGTATGTAATGCATTCTATAGTTCCCAATAGACTTTAAAGTGACATCTGGCTACTAAAAAAAAAGCTACAACAATACACTATGGGGGAATTTATCAAACTCAACATTCCAGAATTCTGGTGCAAAAAGGTTGCAAAGTAAAGATTTGCACAAAAATTTGTATTTTTTTCACCATTCCCCCCAGTGGGTGGTAAAGTGGGACTGGTTTGCCTAAAGGCACTTCAGACTTTTTTTTTTTTTTTAATTAAAGGCACAAAATTCTTACAATCTCTCTGCAGCGAGTTGTTGTTGTAGAAAGTGGGTACCATCTTAGGACGTAAGTTTCTGACCAATGTTTTGATAAATGTACCCCTAAATGTGAACACTAACAGCAGCAGCAAAATGGTATTTTGCAGTAAACATCCTAAAACCTGAATGACAAGTTGCTATTTTCCAAATGTGTACACTTTCCATGTTTATGTGGTTATTTAGTCCAGGGAGAGCGTTACCTAGTTCTTGGTGTGTAGACTAAAGCTGGCAGACTTTACATTGACTAATACTCTGCGAGGTTTAACTTAATTCGCTTTAATGCGTGAAAACACCCAATATTTATCCTGTAAGAAGTTACTTTTCGATCCACCAGCTTTGCAGGCTGTACGCTGGCAACCAAAGAAGATTACGGAGAGTAGGAACCACTTAATAGCCTGCTCTTCTTAACTCTTGAGGGAGTTGTGATGTACAGGACTACTCTTTGATCTGTGCCCTTATGCCAGGGGAATTGACTGTAATCACTGACTTCCATACAGACTTTACAGGGTTAATAATGCACACAAATATTGTAAGAGCACCAGAGACAGCGAACCTGCACCACACCTTATTTATGGGACATGCAACAGGCAGAAACCTACCCAATATAAAACTAGGCTAAAATATAATATCAGACGGATTAAAGTTTAGGTGAAAGGGCACCTGCTGCAAAAGGGGATGTGTTCAGGGGCTTAGGTTGTTCCCAAAATTAACAGCTTTGTCATTTGTTGCTCTCAATATGTCCTACCTGTGCTAGCAGATAAACTTACTGCTTTAGTTATGGAAGGGACCTGAACAATATAGAGTTAAATGACAAATCCAGCATTACTACATCAGTATGTGCACGCAGAACCTTCAGGGAAAAGAATGCATGAAATGTTTTAATATGGGACTTCTGTCTCTAGATCTTCTTGTCATAGGTTATGCTTAAGGTTTACAATCAAAGGAGCTTTAAATAGCTTCAGCATTAGGGATTTCTGAACCTGACTTTAGATAAGAAGAGAGGAACATTGAGAATCACTGCAGAAATGTAAAGTAAGGCTAAACTTCAGGATTCCCCATAGAAAAGTTTATGTAATAAGGAAGCTGCCAGGAGATTGGAGCATGCAGCTTGATCCTCACCTGTGCTTGGGTAGATGTGACAGTCACAAGCTTGCGAAATCCTGGATGATCCAGTTGTCTCTTAGCCTCTCACAGCACAGTCCACAAAGTGCTTTGAAACCCAGCTGAGCCATTCACATGTCTGTCCTCTCATTCACTGGTTTCAGGAGTTGTGAGCTGGAGATCTAAAGCTGACTCATAAGGCAGGACTGTTCTTCAAGGTCCTAGTGCCTTTCTGACATAAACCAGGTGTGTTTCACATTCTTCCCTTCTATTCCTCTCTGTTCAGCCAGTGCAGGAATACTCCAAATTCAATTTAGAAGATATTTACGGAATGGAAATAGATAGATTTTGCGCATAAACATTCAGATCTCGAATGCATCCTCTTGTCGTCTGCAGAAGAACAGCTGATAATAACCCCCTATAGTCATTGCGGAGTTTAACTGGGATTACGTCTGAACCTATCAGCTTCATCCCAGCAGTGGCGTTTTCAAATAATCGCCACTCACAATGGCTTAACCCTTCCGCTCCTGCAGGGTCTTATCAAGAATAATCCCAGGACAGCGAAATAATTATTCCTGAATGAATTTCTGCTGATATGTCAGCGTGGGATCGTCCTTGAGGCAGCTGAGAGCAGATTTATTCTCAGAATATCCGAATATCTTCTAATAACGTAAAGGACTTTCCATCAACGAGTTGCGATAGACACATTTGACGTTCTGCCATGATGTTTTTTTGGATATGATTCATAATTCATTGGGCTGCACACGTTATTTTATTAGCATTATTAATTTAATTTCCTTTTGTAATGTATATTAAAGGAATTTATTTACATCAGCAAACAGCGATTACTAATTGTTTATCATAAAGAGATCGGATTTACCTTCAGGTGAGTTGACGTAGGGCAGATTTGTGGCAGAGATTTCTGTGAATGAAAATCAGTTCCATAGTTCTATCGAACTATCGATAACAAATCTACCTCATGTACCTTTGGTCTGTCATTACTATTTCAGTTTTGATATGTTACTGTTGCGCTAGAAATAATTAGAGCATATACTATATATAGTAACATAAGTGAGTAGTCACACTTTAAGGCGTCCTGCACAGGGGGAAATACAGTCTGATCCATGCATTTGTTGGATTTCCCAATCAATCCCATTCCAAACACCCAGACAGCATGCAACATATTCAGGGTTGGCATCAGCATGTGGCAAACCCAAGCAAATACCAAGGCTCTCTATCTCCCCCAGACCCACTTGGTCACTAGGTCAGATGTTTCACGCAAAAATGAATGGCAATTTTATACTGTCTTATACTGGACTTATACACCCATACAGGGACATGTTGTATACTCCCAGTCACCATTTAGGATTGAGTCAAGGATAGCTTACACTGGGCAGGGACATCCTGCACTATCTCCAGGCTCCCTCCCTGGTTATCTAGTGATGCAGGGCTTACTCACCAGTTAGGTTGGAATTGTAGAGGTGAGGGAAAGCACCACAAGTCTGACGTACATTGTCAGTGTCCCACAGGAATATCAGCCTAGACCTGGTAGCCATGAGGGGCATACACAGACCAGCTGCCAGATGTAGGCTCACATAGTGGTAGCCTCGAATAAACCCACAATTGTACTATATCATTGTGAGATCATTTCCTTCAGTATGCAAGCAGGATTTTGTCTACATGCGGTTACCGCTGTGTGTGATCATGAACCCTTCCACTATACTGAGTGGGGGCATAATAAAAAGGTCATTATACTGTGTTGGGATAATAAGCGGGTCATTATATTGTGTGGGGGCACTAATAGCATATTATACAGGACATTATACTGAAAAAGTAGTAGTATTTTAAATATATATTATACATTCTAAAATATGTGCAATGACTATAACACATATAAATATAAAACTCGCCGGCAGCTATCCCATAGCCATTAATAATAGCAGTGAGTGGATGAGATTTCTATAAATTTGGACTACATGTTGCAAATAAACCACATGTGAGTTACTTATGTGGATCCATGTGTTCCAACCTTTTGCAACCTACAGCAACTCCAGCAGGTGTACTGCAGCAAATCCCCCCTCAATTTTCCTTTAGAAGAATACACTACCATTGCATAAGTTGTGCTGCCATGGAGCCCACTAAGGATCTGTCACCCATAGTCCGTTATGATGATAGTAATTCCTGCCTTCCTGTGGCTGTATTGTCCTGTATGATGCTTGGAATCCAGACTGGGAAATCCAACAGATATACGAACTGGAATTTCTAGACCAGATCACCTGTAATGTCGCTTTGCAAGAAGGTATAATGAGACATTATCATATTAGTTGTATAATAATGTTCCTGGAAGATTGAACTCACTACTTAAATCAACATTGTGATGTTATGCTATCATATATGATGTGACATGTCTATATCTTTACAAGTAGTGTGGAACTATATATCCCCGCAAGCCTCGATATAGCGCAGGGTGTGTTGGTGAGCACAGTGCAAAGATTTAATATGTGGGCCTCTCCTCCATCACCACCACTTAGACATACCTCCCAACTTTCAGAAGACACAACAACAGATTATTACACCATATAGAGCCCCACAGCAAACTAATTAGTGTTAAGCTGCGCCCCTAACCTCACCCATGTTCCCTTTGATCCTGCTTTGTTCATCATGTCCCTTTGTGCCCTAGCACATTAGCATAGCATACAGTGATGATGCCCCCTCAGTTGCACCCACATAGTGCAATGCCTCCTTAATGGTCACCATACAATATAATGCCCCCCAGTGACCCATCAGATAATAAAATGCTCCTAAAGTAGCCCCATACAATAATATGTCCCTCAAGAGCCCATCATAGAGTTGAAATATCCTTGCAGTGCCCCTATATAATATAATGTTCTCTGAGTGGCCCATCAGACAATATAATATAATTAAACAAAAAGTTCTAGTCCTGTCTCTGATTCAGTGATCATTGCGCTTCCCTGCCTCAGGCAGCACTAGTCAAGGCTTGAATGGTGGAATATGGGCTGATGGACTCCACTATTATATTCATCTTTATTTCCTGAGGACATCCTTGCCAATTCTCAGCCATGTTTGTCATGGATCAGTGTGGGATATTTTTTTTCATGAACCCTTTCACACCAATAGGTAAATCATGTCTGCACAAAATAGAGCATATCCTATATTTTCATGATCATGGAACTTATACAGTCACGAAATTTGGTAGTGTGAATAAGCTCTTAGCCAGAGACAGTTTCTAAGATGTTGCTGAATCAAGTGATCGGACCTGTGGTTGAGCCAGGGCCTGCATTTATAATATAGGTCCAGAGATGCACCTGTATAACATTTGTGAAAATTGGCTTATACTCTATTTGGTAGCATGAAAATGTAGTTTAATCTGCAGGCAGCATTTTATAGGGTAAGAGAAGCTGAGGATATTGATATATACTTAAGTTTTTAGGAAAAAAATTCAATATACGGTGTCACTTACACCTCTTCTTTCTATGGACAAATCACTGAGCGGGACTTTCAGGAACAATGGAGCAGCACTGCTCTGCCCTATTCCCTAAGACAACAAAGGACATTTAACTACACTGTTTCCTTAACTATGAAACTAAGGAAACAGAATGTCCTGGGGATCGAGGCATAGAAGCAGAGATGGGAAGGCCCTTTAAGTCCCAAATTTCATCTGGACCAAAAACACTGGAAGTAAAAAAGCTAAGTTATTATATTAATATGTCTATGTTGTCATATGTCCTCATTTACTCTAATCTAATTCCTTAAATCAGAAACATTTTCATCCATTGACTAACTTTCCCCCATCCCAATTTCCCGTGATAAGGATTGGGTAGGATGCAGCTACTATGAGGTCATAACAGTGCATTATGCTAAATCAGTTCCTTAATTCATCCGCACTCTGAGATACTGCCAGGAAGGAAGAATTTTCCCAAGAGATTTGAAACATGGGAATCTGAAAACTGGGAAGCTCGGAAACTAAAGATGATTCTAGTTATATGGATAAGAACATAGACTGAGACTGTGTAGCCTTTATATTATCTTTATTATCCCTGATACAGGGGACTAGAAACTGGTTTACTTTAAGTAGAATCTTTTTACCCGTCCTTCATTTCCTTACAATATAACGTATTCATTATATTTACCGAGAGGTTCTAAATCCATGATGGAGGACACAGACTTGGAGCTGGAATAAATGGAGGGGGATTGAGTTTTCCATTAAATATGTCAAGTCAGTTTAACAACCAATGATAATACTCCCTACCGACTCCTCTCCGTGCCTGCTCTCTGCCTGCGAACGGTGCTAAGCCCCGCCCCTTCACTAAGCCCCGCCCCCTCCTCCGGGGGGGGGGGGGACACTTTCTGTCGTTCGCCTCGGGCGGCGAAAGGGGCAGGTTCACCTCTTCCTACCGTGTACATTTGATGTACTTTGTATCATCTGGGACCCTGCAATCATGTAAGAGAAGCAAAATAAGACTTTTTTCCCTCCAACAAACATCTGTTTGCAGAGAGAGGTGGGATGACCCCTTGTGAAACCCCTTGTAATTGCTACTGTACCTGGTAGGGGACGCTATAAAACATTGTCTGATCTAGACATCTCTATTAGACAAGCTGGCAATACACAGACTTTAGGAAAATGTTGGCAATTTCAATGAGATTTCTGGACAAACTAATATAAATGGGTCATGTATGGATCTGCTTTTGGCTAAGGTCCCGTGTAGTGAGCCACAGCAAAAAAAAGTGATGTGACAAAAACTGCTGTGGCAATGCATCATGGTTTTTCCACTGCACTTTTCACAGAAAGTCTGCAGAGGTTTCCTCTGGGTACTGTAAGCTTTCATTATTCCTATAGAGAAATCACCAGTGTTTCCGTAGGTATAGTTGACATGCTGCATTTTCCAAAACGGCAACAATTTTTGAAATTGCAGCATTTCCGAATGCGCATATTTTTCTGCAATGTGTGCATGGGATTTAGGCCACGTGGGGCTTGGCCTTGGTTGGATCCCCTGGCCAGTCTACTTCAGTGTGCATGGTAATGGGCATGGGGTCACATCTATCAGTGGTCATTGCTCCCCAGAGATATGTTCACACGTGAACTGCCCGCGCGGGTTTTGACACGGAGAGAGCCGCGGTGAGCCGCGTCTCTCTCTTGTCAAAACCCGCCTGCCGCGACCATCGCGGTCGCGGCTTTCCCCTCTGCTGTTGGCTCAAATGAATGAGCCGACATAGGAGGGAGTTGCCCGGGGGCGGAAGTGGAAAAAAAAAGCCCGGTGGTCTACATAGACCACCATTGTAAAGGGGCCTGATTTTGAAGCGAAATCCGCTGTCAAAATCCGCCCCTTTGTTCACGTGTGAACTAGCCCTTAAGGTGCATAAACTCTATATTGTTTTCCCTTATTTGCAAACAGTTGTATTGAAGAGAATATTATTGATGTTTTATCCAGATAAAATATATTCATATATTCCAGGAAATATGTCTACTAAATGGATTATGGATGATACTTGCATAATGTATATTAGTCTATAAATCATAAGGAATTGGGGTGTAAAAACTCAAAATGATGATTGTATTAATATATGTTTCCTACAATGATGTCACGACTCCTAGATACATACATCTTTTTAATTGTAAATACCAGCTTGATGTGTTTGTGCCCCCTAGTGGATAACATGTGAAAAAAGCATGAAAGAGTCTGGACAACCAAGGCCAAATACACCCACCATTAACTGCCAGACAGATGAACACCCACACTTCAAGGACAAAAAGACAATTAGAACAAGACTCAGTTATTTTCACAGTAGCCTGTGTTTTATTGTCTTCCCTGTGTCTTTTCCTCTTTCTGTCCTTCTGGAATACATTCATTATAGAATTACTACAGCGTGCCATGTGCCAGAGCCTTCTGCAGTCTTCATTTCTCACTGCGTATTTATAGCATTGTTGTCTGGTCTCGTGAATGGCACCCTCCGTTTAAAACCATATTCTGACATGCTCGAGATAAGAGGCCCTGTGGGAAGTAAATGGTAGCTTTAACTCGTCTGCTGCTATTGGGATAACAGCATGTGATATGACATAAAGATAACACCGAAGTCTAAACACGTACAAGCCAAATGTGCATTATATTAATGATGACAGGGCCTCTAGAGCCCTGAGAATGGGGAGACTAAGCTTTAATAAATATTATTTTTATATTATATATACATTATGGTTTCTGGAATATTTCTCATCTTAAGATTTCTGGATAAGTAAGTATACATTACATTGCTATACATCTACAGTATATGAGAACGGAAAAGGGACTATATGTTAACAATCCGTTGTGAATTTATTATCTATCTATATCTGTCTATCTATCTATCTATCTATCTATCTATCTATCTATCTATCTATCATCTATCTATCTCCTATCTATCATCTATCTATCTATCTATCTATCTATCTATCTATCTATCTATCTATCTATCTATCTATCTATCTATCTGATCCAACATGTTCAGGAGTTACAGGTTTATCAGATATTCTGAATGGACAGATATATATATATATATATATATATATATATATATATATATATATATATATATATATATGAAAATTTCTTCTAGAAAGAAAATAACAAGAGGACCTAAAGGGGTACTCTGCTCAGTCAGTACTTGTTCTTGTTCTACTGAAATTTATAACCGAATGCACATGAGTGCAAATCGGCGGTCATGAATGAACAGCTCGGGCGGCACACAGGCGATACACAGATGTCCTCTGGCCATACTTCCGCAGCCTCTTTCATTCGATGAATATGAGCCACAGAAACAAGGCTGCAAAACTGGACAGGAATAGGACCTGTTCCCTATTTTGCAACCCAGGTTGTCGGTTCATACAAGCGACCGTGTAATTCACGGTCATGTGTACGGGCCCATAGAAATGAATGGGTCAGTTTGCTATCCGGGAAAAACCTGAATAGCACACTGACTATTCCTATGGTCGTCTGCAAGGGGATTAGTCTCATCTACTTGCCTCCTACACGTCTTAATACCTGACATGTTTAATAAATTGGTGACTCTGATAAACCCTTTTTATATACACTACTGGTACATATAGACAACATAGGAGCTTATTCATTTCAATGGTAATCGTTTGACTCTACTTTTCCTCTGCAGTATCCAGCTGGAGATTCCCCCAGATATAACAGCTGTTTGCCAGGATTTTCGGCGATCAGATCATAATCCATAATCTGAAAATGGGCTGTCCTCATGAGTCATCAGTTTAGCTTGTGATCTTATGACAAACGTTTTACATTTTTAATATAAAATAAAGTAAAAAAAATGCTGAAAATACATCCGAAAATATGGCGCTCTACCGTATACCTACATTTTCACATTCACATTTTGTCACTTCTTACCGCTTTAAAACTGGTGGCATAGTTAAACAACGTCTGTACGTCCGCATGTATATGACCTTGTCTACTCTAGCTTGTTCTGCCAAAATAGAGACACAAGCACAACAGACTAGACCTGTCATAGAGGATTTCCTACAGCTCAAACTGCAACAAATTTATGAAGTGTCCTACAATATTTGCAGCTGCAATCCTGATGATCAGTACTTGGGGACTATCCTATATAGTGTATATACAATTCTGAAGGTTATTCTTGTTCAGTAACTTTGTATATATTCTAGTAGATAAGTAAAGTGCTGAAATATCAGATCCACAATACTGACAACTCTTTGCTTGTCACGTAAAACATACCGTAAGGCCCCATGGGCTGGAAAGGCAGCAATTTGCCCGCAGCGCAAATGCCATGGGAAAAATCACGGCGTTTTACAGTATCTGCAAAGTGGATGGGATTCGAGCGAATCCCATACCCACATTACTTTTAAAACCACAGTGTGGACACGCTGTGATTTCCAAGACTAGCATCGCTTTCCTGTAGATATAATGGTAACAGAAAGTCTGCGGAGGAAAACTCTGTGAACTTTCTGTTCAAAGCGCTGCGGGAAGAACCATGATGCGCTGCTGTCGCGGTTTTTCCCGCAGCACTTTAGCGCTGCGTATCATCCCGTGGGGCCTTAGCCTAACTCTCTGTTCACACTGGTATCATAGAATTTCATTTTCAAGGTTGTGTAATGGATCCTAGCATTTCATGGATGAGTTTCCCGGTAGACAGATAGATAGATAGATAGATAGATAGATAGATAGATAGATAGATAGATAGATAGATAGATAGATTATAGCAATATATTATATTCAAGCAATAGCAATATTCAACTTGAATCTGATAACATGTTGCACTGTTATAACTTACAACAAAAGCTATTGGAAGCAAAAGAAAATGCCAAGTTAGTGTAAAGCTGCACATAGTGGCTGCAGAAAAACGCAGTGAGAACAGATTGTGTTTCATCTCTGCAGAGTTTCTGTAATCTATTTCTTTTACTTGTATAGCGCCAACATATTCCGCAGCACTTTACATATGTTATCAGTCGCTGCCCCATATAGGGCTCACAATCTACATTCCCTATCAGTATGTCTTTGAAGTGTGGGAGGTAATCGAAGTACCCAGAGGAAACCAACACCAAATCCTATTAAAACATAAGGGAAAAGCTTGTGATTTAGCAGAAGACGGTTTCATATTTTTATATTGCAGGTGATATATACCTTGTTTACTATATAATGTCTATCACCATGGTGTTCTCCTTAAAGAAGCTCAGTTAATAAACTGTCTTATTAAATAGTGTGACCTACATGGATTACCCTGCTGAGTCATAGGTGAGATAAATGTCCTTACCCGTATATGTCACTCATATGTTACTCACTGGCTTTGTCTATTACTCAGCAAATGACACACGTAAAAATTGAAAGTTTGGGAAATGATGTCTGGAATGCTGGTGTAGGACGCAGTGAATCATCTGTCCGTGTGCCCCACTGACACTGACTCAAAAACTACACAGCAGCCTTCACCTTCTACTGTCAGACTGTGTGCTGTAATACATGTGTGAGAGAACTCATCTTATGGAAGGGACATGTATAGAAAGTCATTGCTCTGTACATCTATGGGCAGGCTAGTGCACTTAAAGGGGCACATAAATGATTTATCCTATATCCATAGGGTGCTGGCTGGTAGGGATTAGCTTGCTGAAACCTCACCTATCCTAATAATGACTGGTGACTACTCCCATTTAGATTGTAGTGGTGGACAGAGATATACCCCCTTCTCCATTCATATTACCGTATATACTCGAGTATAAGCCAAATTTTTCAGCTCAGTTTTTGTGCTGAAAAAGCCCCCCTCGGCTATGACCAGCCACAATATCAATGTATAGAATCTCCCATAAAACAGTGCAAAGAAAAAAAAAAAGATTAAAAAAAAAAAAAAAGTTCTAAATCACTCTCACTTTCCCTAGAATACATACAAAAGTAGAAAATTACTGCGAAACACATACACATTAGGTATCCCTGTGTTTGACAGTGCCTGGTCTACTGAATATAGGTTAGTGCTCCTGTTCTATCGGGAGGGGTTAATAGGAGCACTGCAGATCCCCTATATTCAGCCAGACTGAATTCCAAGTGGGGGAAGAAAAAACCCAGTCCTCAAGCTCAGGGAAGGGGCAGACAGACAACCAAAACACCCCCTCCCCTTCCCCAGCACCCAGCAACTACTGCACCCAAAAACTCTGACCATTTAAATTTTTGAAATTTCCCAGTAGCTGCTGCATTTCCCCCCTCGGCTTATACTCTAGTCAATAAGTTTTCCCAGTTTTTTTGTGGTAAAATTAGGGTCCTCGGTTTATATTCGAGTCGGCTTATACTCGAGTATATACGGTACTTGGCTATCTCCATCACTTCCAATGAAATGAATGGAGTAGGGAGTTTCAATAAAAGAGTGATAGAGGATAAATAATTTTCGTAGCACAACCCATTTCACTTCTTTATGACACAGCCTATTTTATCCTTTAGGATTTTTTTTTTCCCTTTTTTTATCCTCATCTTCCAAGAGCCATAACTTTATTATTTTTATATTGACATAGCTATGGAACCATTTTGGAATACATGACTTTATTCTGTGGAACAGCATAATCATAGTGATATCCAGTGGCATAACTAGGAATGGCGGGGCCCTGTGGCGAACTTTTGACATGGGTCCCCCCCCCCCGACCGACACCGCCGACCTCAACCGACCCCCTCCTACGCATTTCTGCGCATTCTATTATCCCCCATAGTGGCCCCTGCACACAGTATTATCCCCCATAGTGGCCCCTGCACACAGTATTATCCCCCATAGTTGCCCCTGCACACCGTATTATCCCCAATAGTGGCCCATGCACACCGTATTATCCCCCATAGTGGCCCCTGCACACAGTATTATGTCCCATAGTGGCCCCTGCACACAGTATTATCCCCCATAGTGGCCCCTGCACACAGTATTATCCCCCATAGGGGCCCCTGCACACAGTATTATGTCCCATAGTGGACACCCATAAACAATTATTATACTCTATAATAATCGGAGACCCAGGGGGGAGAAAAACATAAAAAAAACTACTGTTACTTACCTGTCTCCGGCTCCTACGCGGTCTTCCCCGCTGCCTTCTCCTCTGCTGTCCTTGTTTAATAACGTCTGACGTCACATGACCCGGGACGCAGGCCGGGTTCATGTGACGTCAGAGACGTCAGAAAGGACATCAGGCAGGATTGTGGAGAGGTAAGTAACATGTTTTTTATGTTTCTCACCTCTCCTGGTCCGCCAATCATTATACTCAGGGGTCCGAAAAGACCCCCGAGTATAATGATAGCAGCGGTAGCGGCTGTCACTGGGCACTAATGTCCCGGGCCCTGTGGCAGCTGCCTCCGCTGCTATGGCGGTAGTTACGCCACTGGTGATATCCAATCTATAACACTTAGGACCCCTTATAGCGAAAAAGTGCTGCAGGAGTACCCACGGAGGAAGTGCATCACAGTTTTTCCGGCAACGCTTTTCACAGAAAGTCCACAGGGTTTTCCTCTGTGGCCTTTCTGCTTCCATTAAAGCTATAGGGAAAAACCCAGGGATTCCATAAATATAATTGACATGCTGTGATTTTCAAAACTATAACGCTTTTGGAAATTGCAGCATTTCTGCTGTGCGTATTTTCCTGAAATGTGTGGACACAGTGTTTGGCCGTGGCAGAAACGCCATGACAAAAACTACTGGGTTTTACAGTACCTGCAAAGTGGATGGGATTCTTTTTGTTTGATAAGCTTGGTACTTTTTTTTGAAGTTTTTGATCACTTGTTGGCCTGCAGCCTCAAAGTCTGGCTAATCCCATTCAAACATTCCAGAAAAGAATCCAAAGCAGAATATCTGCATTTTTCAAAAACACTTGCATTTGTGAAAATCGCAGCATGTCAATTATACATTGTCTACCAATAAGTATTTGGACACCTGTGGTAGAATAGAAAAACAACATTTCTTCATATGCAATAGTTGGTAGAATTCAGCAGATGCTTCCTTACGGATGGTATTGATCGACACAATACTCCCGGATGCCTGATGAAACTTTTGGTGTATATGAGCCATTGGATGAGTGCGGTTTCTCTGGCCAGCCCTCCTCGGTCTCTATCTCCCAGTTTCGGGGATCTACTAACTCGGGGTACATTACAACAATCACCGTTCACCTTCCACTTCGTATTCACATAGGCCACTGTCGATTTTGGGTAATTCAGTTCACTTGCTATGTCCCTTAAGGAAATCGGACAACTGTGCACTAACGTCAGTGCTGTTTCCTATTTATCGGCGGAAGGTGTGACGTACATCACGACCGCTCATATCTTCATTTGGGTGTCCAAATTCTTGTTGGTAGACAGTCTAGGGAAATGCTGGTGTTTTGTGTATAGGTATAATAGAAGCAGAAGGTCTGTGAAAAATGCTGCAGAAAAAAACATGATGCGTCTCTGCCGTGGTCTTTTCCATAGCTTTTTTTTTAGCGTTTTTTTGCCTTAGCCTTTATATCATTTTTTTGAGGGCAAGATTAATAAAAACAGCAATTTCATGTTTATTTTTTTCTGACATTCACTGTTCAAGTTAAATAACATGTTCATCTTTTAGTTCAGGTGATTTCAGATTTGGCTATGGCGATTATGTTTTAGCTTATTATTTTATTTTTATATGTATTAGATTAAAGCAGCGATTTTTGTTATTATGTTTTCATTTTTTAAAATATTTTTATACATTTTGTTAAACTTTTTTTGCACTTTTTATTAGTCCTGCTAGGGGATTTGAACATGTCATCAATTCATTGCTTGTATAACACTCTGTAATATTTCTGTACACTAACATCAAGTTAAGAACACCCTCTTCCTAACAGGCCACAGTCTGTACTTCAGCTTCTTTGGCAACACCCTGACACCCTGCAATGTGGGGGACCTATGTCTGCTTTACATGCCATAGTCCGTATTATCCATGGAAGATAAGAATTATCTCTCCCTCCTTAATGTGAGGATCTCCCTGATCTCAGCTATGTGCGTCAGCCTGATCCTTTCGCAGATTGTATGGGTACATTGGCAGAGCCTAGGTGATCATTCTATACTATATACATCACTGAGCATTAATTGCCCCTTGCTCATGACATATATATTCATCATGCAATGCCAAGGGGTTAAAGGAAACCATGCTACCAGCATGTTACGGAGCAGAAGGATCTGAGCAGATTGATTCATTCTTTTTTCTTTCTCTGATTAGGAGTCATGGGGGTGGTGCTATTTGGTAACTGACAACAGCCTTCCCTAAGACTATGCAGAGATACTTGTTAAGTAAGAGAAGATAACATGACTTCCTTCTTTTTTTGTCTTCTCATCTGCAACATGCTTCCTAAAGATAAGACACGGTATTTAACATCCCTTTAATTCTTGTACCTTCTAATGTAGCGTCATTGTGGTGCCAGCGGAACCACCTTAGGATTAATGCTGGGAAGACCAAGGAGATGGTGGTGGGCTTTAGTAAATGGAGAAATGCTCCGACCCCGGTGAAGATCCAAGGAACATGCATTGAGATAGTCAGGACCTATAAGTATCTGGGTGTGCTCCTCAATAATAAACTAGACTGGGCTGATCACCTGGAGGCGCTGCACAGAAAGGGCCACAGCAGACTCTACCTGTTCATGAGGCTGAGGGCCTTCAGAGTCCAGGGGCCACTTCTTAGGGCCTTTTTCAACTTTGTGGTTGCTTCAGCCATCTTTTTTAGTGTGACCTGCTGGGGGAGCAGTATATCAACCAGGGACAGAAATAGACTTGACAGGCTGATCAGAAGGGCCAGCTCTGTCCTGGGGAGCCCCTTGGACTCAGTACAGGTGGTGGGTGACAGAAGGATACTGTCTGTGGTGACCTCCATGCGGGAGAACAAATCCCACCCCATGTATGAGACCTTGATGGCACTTAGCAGCACTGTAAGTGACTGACTGCTTCACCCCAAGTGTGAGATGGAGCGCTATATATATGTACTGGTTCAGACAGTAGGAGTTTAAGCAGTGATGTAGCCAACCCAGCAGTATATAAGTTCCTTGTTAAGTTATCTCTACTTCTTTGGAAGACATTTAATATTGTTTTATCAATTTTTATCCATTTTTATTTCTAAAAAAATTGAATAAAAAAAAAATTGAATATATACATTAGATAAGCTTTGTCCAATAGCATTTAGGCCAAATGTTACTTTGGAACTAATGCTGGGAATGGAATTTGCTGTTTCAATTGCTTTATAATAGTCATGTTATAGGTGTCATGTCATAGGTGGTTTTTTTTTTTGTTTTTTTTTTCACTTCTTTTAATATGACATGTGCTCTCCTGTAAATTTTCTATCTGTGTTTTGGGAAAGGGAAAATGGTGAATGCTTTTACTTGATAGGAAGGCACGGATAGGTGGGGAGCCACATGGTTGCTCAGTGGTTATCACTGCAGCCTTGCAGCGCTGGAGTCCTGGTGTTCAAATCCCACCAAGGGCAGAAAACCATCTGCAAGGAGCTTGTATGTTCTCCCCGTGTTTGTATGGATTTCCATCCCATATTCCAAAGACATACTGATAGGGAAAAATGTACATTGTGAGCTCTATGTGGGGCTCACAATCTACATTAAAAAAAAAAAAGGAAGGCACCGATAGATTCTCTATGGTGCAATGCTGTAGTCATGCCCACCTTGTATATGTATACAACCAAAAAATATAATAAAATATATATATATATATTCTAAAAATAAATATAATATAATAATAAAGAAAGCTTTGAAATGTTCAGAAGAATATAATTCAAACCAGTTGAATGTGTAAACTGTTTCTCACAGCAGGAACGCATTGCTATGGGAGCATCCCGCATCATCAGTCTGTTGCTTTGCTTGCATAGAACTATAATTTTTCCAGATTGAATGAAAAGCGACTGCCATAAAAGGAAAAACTCGCATATTGCCCTTTCTAAATGACTTGCCTGACTGCAAGTTTAACATACAGTATTCTTGAGTCTACAGTAAATTGGTGTGGGTCTCATTAAGAAGTAATGGAAGCCATGTGGAGACACAAGCCTGGATTAAAACATCACAAACAGACTATTTTACGAAAAATAAAGTGTGTTTTCTAGGCAGAAACTCTGAACTAGCTTTACTGATTTTTTTTGTTAGTGGGAAATGAAGTTGTATGCAACCCAGCTTCAGCTTTGGTTTCTGCCACTGAAACATCTGCCGGTGCTGGAAGTGTTTTCTCTGCTTTGTACTTCTATGGCACATGGCGACTTATCAATAAGGAATCTCTCATCCATCTAGTCTCACACAATAATCCTGGTTTCTCAATGGATTCATCAGACTTCCTTCTGTTCTTTACATCTGCTGCTATCTTCTACATACTATACCTCTGCAGGATATCAGTTACCAGAGTAAAAAACTGAGAAAGTATAGAGTATAAACTCTCATTCATCATGAAAGAGATATATACTGATTTATTAGCTATTATACCTAAAATGTAAAATAGAGATTTTATATCATCAGTTTTAAAGCCCATAAAATACTGTCACTAAGTAGGATTGCCCATATCTCTTCAAAATGTTTGGCAAAATTAAATTTGGTATTATAGTGTCCTGTATGTCTCCTGATATTCGCAGCCAGCCACCCGCACCTTTATCTGAAGTGTTAGGGTAAATGAGAACCCTGGACCGCTCTGAACTGAAGCTGCGTCGTCTTTAGGGATGAATCCAGATTCTGTTTGGGATCCTATGATGGTTGGGTTAAAGTACTGAAACCTTGTGGAGAGTGCTTGGTTTTTTGTCAATAATTGTATTTAATTATAAAAAACAAAAAACTTGAAAGTCTTCAGTAGTTGATACCTTATTTAAGGTATCGGCTTCTTCTTCAGATATAACTAAAACAATTTCTGAAGGCTGCATATTTATGTACAACAAGACACATAGGGATAGAATTTTAGGAGGGAGGGGGAAGAGGCTTATTGGTATGTACAAAAAACAAATCCCCAGTTCCCAGGTTCTTATCAGTTCAGAGTGTCTTTATGGCTGTCTCAGGTCAGTGATTTCTGTAGGATGCCATGAACCCATGTAAAAGGTTCATTCCATTCTCCAGAGTGTTAAATAGGGTCATGCACTTGTACTCATAAATCCGTCTGTTCTTCTTGGATTTAAAATTCCCTCTTAAAATCAAAATTTTCATGTCATTGCTGATATTATGATCTTCGTTGCAGAAATGTTTTGACACAAAAACATTTCTGCAACGAAGATCATAATATCACGAATGACATGAAAACTAAAATTTTGATTTTAAGAGGGAATTTTAAATCCAAGAAGAACAGACAGATTTATGAGTACAAGTGGAATAACCCAATCTCACTACTTATATTTAACTCAAAACTCCTTGAACAGCAAGTCCAATTTGAACTATCTTCCCACCTCTCTTCCATATCACTTTTTCAACCTGATATACATATCTTGAGATGAGTTTGAGGTCTGTGCAGCAGTGAAGATGGGAATGTACACTTCAGCTTCCCTTAAGATGCACCTGAGGTCTGGCGAATGTGTACTGAAGATTAGGTGTTGAGAGTACAATTGCTGGGTGAGTTAAAGATCCTGTATTTTTAATGTGGGCAGAGAAGATGTTACAACAGGACTATGTGAAACACTAAAACCCTGGTCCATAGGTTGGACTTGATGGACCTGTGTCTTCATCCAACCTCATCTACTATCAAATTATGTAAACTCCTGCCACATAACGCTCAAAGAAATTATTGAATCCACTCATTACTCAATTTCAAGTCAACAAAAATCCTTCATTATTTTTTGCCTAGACTACTACAACATCCTTCTCTGTGAACTCCCATCTAACACTCTTGTGCATCTCCAACCTACTCCAAACTTTGTTACCCAGTTATTTCACCTCTCCATTGCTACTCTTCAGCCTATCCCCTTTGTCATTCCCTTCACTGGTGGCTCATTGTACAGGCAATCTACTTTAAGATGTCAACAATTCCATAAATCTGTTCCCTTAATCTATGAACCAATCTCCCAATATTTTACCCTATGCCAAATCCCAGAAAATCAGCAGCAAGATCTATATGTAACAAATGCAGATTTTTTTACCCACCTGAACAAATAACACCAACATTTCTGGCATTGAATAGTCATAGTCCAAACTTTTGAGCATGCAGCTGCGTCTCCTTCTGCTAGGGTCATGTTCATTGTTGCATTATAATATATACGGTAGTATACTTTGTGAAAGAATTGGAGGCAAATGTGTGTCTACTGAGAGTCTACAGGCCAAGGGTACACAACTATCTGGAGGTTTCAATGAAGGATAATATCATCGAGCAGGTGTAATATGTTTGTGGATTGTATAGTGTAAACCTTCCCCAAGCAAAGAAGACTTAAAAATGTCCGAGCTGCTTCTCAATCCCGATGTTGAAACTCTTCAGTGTCATCCAATCTGGACAGTTCATATTTTCACATCCCACTCAATTTTGGATCCCACTGCTTCAGACATTTCATAAGCACATGCTGTAACATTTTATGAACAATCCAGTTTTTGTTTGAATCACCATTTATCAACAGTGGTTACATCCTGAAGGAATGCACTGAAAGTACAGTTCCCCAAGGTTCTCTACTCTTGCAAGTAGGACAAATGCACAAAAGGATATATACAGTGATACTTTTCTTTATGATTCCAAGATCCCAGATATATTATACAGTATTTCTGTTCTACATATGACTAGGTAGCCCTCTGACCTGGACAGAATAAGAAGTAAGTAACAAGCTGCAGGTCATACTGTAATTCATTAGCTATGGGTAAGCTTGTACTGGCCATCAATGTATTATTGCTCATAGACAGCTGTGACTTCTCCTTCCCTCCCCTACCTTCTCTTAGTCATCACAAAAAAAACATTCTGTAGTACACATTACAGAAAGGACAAGGGACCCAAATATGTATCATTTTTGCATTTTCTTTTACAGACAAGGGGTTTTGTTGATCACCGTGTCAAGAGGAAATTTGGATTGTAAAGACAATTTTCTTCACTAGACACAGTGCTAAAAGAGAAATCTAATCTAAAAGAGAAATCTCTGTAAGATACCATTGAATACGGCATAGTACATGTATATGGATCCCGTTACAGCAGCAACAATGTTACAAGCGCAACATTGATTTTACTGAACTGAACATAGATAGCCATAAAACCTTATGGTAATATAAGTTCAGTCCACTTGACCCATAAGTGATGAGGACCGGTGACGTATTTACAACTGCGTGAGACCACCCTACAGTTATCCATATAATGTATATGTAAGACACAAAAAGCCTGATGGGGTTGGGTTTCGTTAGGTTACCTTAATGTCAGAGTTGGCCAATGTACAAAACATGACTTACTCTCAAACTGAGTTCATTCATCCGCTTGTATTGCGGACATGCGTAGTCGGCTCTGCCCAGGCCCGATGCCTGGCAGAGTGAATTCAGAGCCGGAAGACGCCGCGGGGACGCTGCACGGAGAAGACTTCTCAGAGGATCCAGCCCGACCCTCACTCGTGGACTTGGTAAGTATAATTTGATCGAATGTTGCCTACCCCTGAAACGAGCATTTTCCCCCCATAGACTATAATAGGGTTCGATATTCGAATCGAGTAGTCGAATATTGAGGGCCTATTCGAAACGAATCTCGAATTTCGAACATTTTACTGTTCGCTCATCTCTAATAATGACCCTTCTAGATGTCTGTGACACCTCCCAATTTATCAAAGGCAGTTTGCTCCGTTATATTTTTCCTAACCTGGTTTCTCTACACATTACCGAGACTACTGAAAGCTACAACATACAAAAGATCTGCAGCCAACAGAATATCAAGACACTAAATGGAGTTGCAGGAAAAGAGGAAGCTAAAGGTGATGCTTGTGAATGGATATGGTATTTTCCTTTATGTGATTTTTTAAATCGATGCTTTCTGTAAAAAACTTAAAAAAAACTTAAAGGTAATTATAGAAACTATGATGCATTCTTCTAACAATAAACTAAGGAATCTGAGATCAGTATCCTTGGCACGAGTAAGGTTTCTAACAGGACAAATCAAATTAGGACTTTGTCTAGAGGATTTGTTCACAGCAATAGCATCAATTTCAGGTCACTACTCCTGACTCGGAGCTTTAGCATCTAGACAAAGGTTACATTTCTTTGACCAAGTGAAGAAAGGAAAGTCCACCTGCTTATTCCTATGGAAATTCCTCTAAAAAGGGATTTGAACTTAATCCACTGAAATTGGAAACCTGGTTAATGTTTCGCTTCTGGTCTATACTGTGAAGTTCTGTTTTCAGGGTTGGATAGCCTTTCACTTTGTTTTAAAATTTTAGTGTTCATATAATAAAGTACAGCTTCCAGGATAGACCTAAGGAATATGCAAATAAGAAAAGATGTACTTGCTTTAGTTCCACCTTTGGAAGGTAGCTACCTATAGAATAATGCATGGGTTTTGCATAAACTGGGAATATAGCCAAGACAGAATAATGCCACCAAAATGCATAGAGGCCCATCCACAGGCAGCTGTTTTGAGGTTATTTCCTCTTAGGAGCTCCTTCCAAAAGGTGGAGTCTGAGCATGTTCCTCTTTTCCACCAAGAAGGCCTTATGGGCATATTCAATATCTATACATATCAGGTACCCTGGTAGTTATGGTAGTGAAGAACTGCAAGCAACCAGCAAGTTTACAGGAGAGAAAGGCATTACATTGAGATTTGCATTACTCTATAGCTAAAAGGAATGGTGTTCCAGGAGTTGAGGGAGAGAAAGGTTCCCAGCATCTCTTCACTTACTGCACTAAAGGTCTGGCTATTGTGGTAGAACATAGCAGTCAGCGAGATGGCTTTTTATATAAAGTTTCAGCCTCTCAAGCAAGTGTCCACCCAGGGGCTTCCCCAATCTATTGTGCCACATCCACAAAGGTGAACCTCTGTTACTCACATGTGTTTACGGGGCCTTTACTAGGGTTATGTAATAAATTCTTGCACTGTCACCTCCTTTGTGTAGTGTACTGGTTCCTATCGCTTACCTTGCCACTGCCATTCCATAGATTTATAAGGATCTTTTTGCAGGCTATTTCTGAAGCTTGACCATACCATCTATACTGAAAAACTATTGGTCAGTGCATTAATACCATTCCATGTTTATTTCACAACGGGGTCCCTGGTGTACATTTCACTATATAAACTCTGTTGTTAATGTCACATACTTTTGTCAGGACCTGAGTTATTTATAAAATGGTTGTGTGTTTTTTGGTGGCGTTTAGAGATGAGCGAACGGCGTTTGATTGAATTGATATTCGATCAAATATCAGGCCGTTTGAGGTATTCAATTGCAATTGAATACCACGAGGCAAACACACTAAAAATTTGTGTTCCCTCCCACCTTCCCTGACGCTATTTTTGCACCAATAACTGTGCAGGGGAGGTGGGACAGGAACTACGACAACAGAGGCATCGAAAAAAAATCGGAAAAAGTAATTGGCTGGCTAAATCAGGTGACCTCCAATTTATACGAATAGTGGATTTAATATCCGGGTCATATGAGACTGTGAACTATGTGACTGTGAGACAGGGATAGATGTAATTGCAGGGTTAGCTAGGGATTACCTTTATTTAGGGGGAATGTTACTGAAACAGCTCTTTGGGGCTCTATCTCGTCGGGATCCCTGTCAGCTTGCGATATGCGGACGCTGACTTTTTCCCAAAGGAATGCATTGACCAGCGTTGATTGGCCGAATGCCATACAGATTACAGCATTCAGTCAATCAAGGCTGGTTCTGCCAGAGGAGGTGGAGTCTAAGATCGGTCCACAGCAGTCTACATTCTGGTCTGATCTCAGATGTAGCAGTGTTGAGCGCACAGCTCTGCTACACCAGAGATGTAGCAGAGCTGGCTGTGCGCTGAGCTCTCCTACATGCAGAGATGTAGCAGGGCTGAGTGTGCTCTGTGCTCTGTATCAGAGCTGACTGCTGGAGGAGGCGGAGTCTAAGATTGGTCCACAGTCCGATCTCAGATGTAGCAGAGTTGAGCGCACAGCTCTGCTACACTGGTGATGTAGCAGAGCTGGCCATGCGCTAAGCTATGCTACACCTGAGATGTAGCACAGCTGAGTGTGCGCTGAGCTCTGCTACACCGGAAATGTAACAGAGCTGAGTGTGCGCTGAGCTCTGCTACAATCGAGATATAGCAGATGCATCTCTGGTGTAGCAGAGCTCAGTGCACGGCCAGCTTTGCTACATCTCAGGTGTAGCAGAGCTGTGTGCTCAACACTGCTACATCTGAGATCGGACTGTGGACTGTGCTTTCTAGGGTGTTGGCACCATTTCCTGGGGTGTCATAGTGGACTTGGTGACTCTCCTTAGTCGAAGTGTGGCTTCTCCTGAAACGAAGCATTTTTCCCCATAGACTATAATGGGGTTCGATATTCGTTCGAATAGTCGAATATGGAGGGACTATTCGAAACGAATATCGAATCGCGAATATTTCACTGTTTGCTCATCTCTAGTGGTGTTCATCTGGGCATTTGAGCTAGTGTCCTGTGGTTCTTTGGTCAATTCTCTTTTCCACTGAGCTGTTGGGATAGTGGTTGGGTATTTGCCACAGTGTCTACTTGAGCTTGCTTTGTGTCTCAGTACATGCGAGCTTCATGTGTGTGTAATTGTCATTAACCTATCAGGTCTTTCTGGGGTCTGTATACGGCTGACTGCTGGCTTCATTCCTCTTCGGTTTTCGTGGTTACCAGCTAGGATTCTTGGACCAGTCTAGAAGGAGAGTTTAGTTGGAGTTGTACGGTTTCTGGAGCTGAATTGAAAGAGGTGTGAATTTTGTTCTGTTTTAGAGTCTGTTTTACCCTCACACATTCCTACTCAACCCCTGTCCTGCATTTCTTGCTGCCTGTCACTGTTTGGTATTAGTGGTTTCTGTTTTGGTTTTTCAGGTTTGTTTTGCCCCTGTCCCGTGATACCTATCCTCACTATTCCACTGTTCCTCTCCTCAATTCCTGTTGTTTGTTTAGTGGTTGTGCTGCACCCATTAGTTCGCCAGTACATCCCATCCTAGTTAGTACTGTTTGCAGCTGCACTTATCCTTTCGCTACGGGTGACCGCCTCTAGTTTCCCAGTCCCTAGCCTCTTTCAGCTCTCATCCTACCTGTCTGTTAGGTCTTTGTGTTTAGAGAGCCAGTAGTTGTCGGGGCCGAGCTTAGCTTGGGAACAGCTGACCAACACCCTCAGGCAGGGCCTAGTCAGCCATTATAGCACTAGGGACAGCTTTCCTACTCCGTTTCCCTAGTAGTGCTAGCAGCATTCAGTATGTTGACACAACCGTGACACTTATTTTCTTTACATAGGATTGATAGTAAATCCCAGGTTAATATTTAATGACATTCATTAAAAGCCATTGTATTACATCCCTATACCCAATGGGCTACCAGTGTAATTTCATGAGACGTCTATTATCCTACTCATGTTTTATCCTAAATAGCTAAAAAATCTGATAAAGTAAGTACCACTCAACACGGCGTCCCACTAAATGCTGCCTACAGACTCTAAGGGAAATATAGTTTGTTTCCTTTTCCTGTACAAACCTATCGCTCACAGATTACATGTCATTCAGCGAGCTCACACTAAATTGGCAGCTCCTAATACAGCATCCTTGGAGCCTCAGCATGCGGTTTATTATCTACCGCCAAAATTTTTATATAATACTCCCATAATCCCTAAACATACCTCAGTTGAGAAAAAACATACAAAGCCAGCATGCTTTGCCGCTTTCTGCAACTTTGTTCTCACAGCAGGAGAACGATATGTGTACAAAAGGCAAGAAAAATTGCTACGTTGCTAAGATTTAATACAAGTTGGATAACGAATGTGAGATATTTCCCAGAAGGAATATGATTAAGTGCCGTAACCTGCCATATTCATTACTTGAAATATTACCATAAAAATGTGGGATGTGGTGCCAAAGTTGCAGTACATTTTACTCTAAGCCTGGAGGGGTGTTAATATTTTAGAAAAAAATTATAATTTTACAATTTTTTTTTAATATTAACCTTTTGATGTGGTCAGTAGAGTGAAAGCCTACTGTGCAAATATGCTGAAGAATATCCACAGGGAAAACCTAAGAGAACTATTGTATGTTTACAAGACCTATCTAAATGTCATACTAATAGCATTTGTAGGTATTGTCAATCATCTAGCACGGCCGAAACAATATAATGTCTTACCTTTGGTTTCTTTCTAGATGATTAATTTTGATGCAAATGGCGGCCTCAGTCATGAAAGTGTCAGGTGAGTATATATATTGCTAAGGGTCTCCAGAAATGACCTATGACTGTGAGCAATGACTGTGGTGGTGAAAGCAATGTATATTTATAACATGACGAATAAACAGGAGCCCGCGCTGGGTAAATTGGACACAGCTCACTTACTTTAGGAAATTTTCAATAAATGTCACCTTACAACACTTAAAATGGAAGATGTCGATGTTTTCTGAGAGCTGCACAAGAGGTTTTCAGAGATTTAGCAATTCATCCGTCAACACTTCCAGACTGAAGATATATTTTTCCTCCCCTGATTTGCTACTAATAGATGTGCAAGGATTCTCTAAGGAGGTGTCAGCACCAAATGACAGGATAACTTCTTATATTGCAGTGTGGTCAGATTAATCTTTCAATGAAAGATGCCAAGCCCAAACACAGGAAAATTGCTGTTGTCACTCACTGAGAGTTTAGTTTTTGCGTATTCATGAGCTTAGCTTATTACATCAACTTGTGGTTGAGAAACAGAAGAAAATTAAACTTAAATTCTATTCTTGATGTGTAGAACATGTCTATTGTTAATAAAATATAAGATAGCATCATACATGTATATTTTACAACTAGAAATTGTTATTAACCCGTTAAATTGCCGATATATTTTGGACTTTCACCCTCTATAAAACACAGCTATTTTGCTTTTTTTTTTTTTACTTTCCACCTTTCAAAAGTCATGATTTTCTTTTCTTTCTTTCTTTCTTTTTTTTTTTTTTTTTTTTGGGGGGGGGGGGGGGTTGAATCCTTACCAAAGGAACCATTTAATATAATGAGAATCTGGAAAAAATTCTGAATAGATTGTAATTAAAAACAAACAAACAGCAGGTACTATTTTTTTTTATAGGTTTCCATTTTATAGCATAGGGGATGTTCTTGGTGGCCAAGTTGTAGTTTTTATTGAAACCAGTCAAAGTGGCTAAAAAACATTGACATTTTAGGACATGGGGATTCCTAGTATGTTTATTTTTTTTAATCTATTTTTATAGTGGCCCCCACACAGTATAATATACTCCACATTGTTGCCACCACAGTATAATACGCTCAACAATGGCCTCCACACAATATAATATGCTCCACAGTGGTCTCTTTGTATTAAAGGGATCCTATCATTCACACACTATTTTTTCTAGGTACCACGTTTGAATAGCCTTAAAGGGATTCTAGCATTAAAAAACTTTTTTTTCTAGGTAACACGTCGGAATAGCCTTTAGAAAGTTCGACGAACAGAGCATACTGCGCAGGCGTCCGACGTCAAGCCGAAGAAGGAAGGGGAGGATGCAGAAGAAGACAGGTGGCGCTGGAGTCGGTTTTCGAGCAGCCATGGGATGCCCCCATCACATTTCCTGCGCTGGGGGACGCCCCCATCACTGCAAGAGAACTAATTAGCATACTGGTACAAACCGGTACTTTGAACGAATGGCGCGGCGGAGATCACTTCCAAAGGTAGGAGACGAATAGCCTTTCTAAAGGCTATTCCGACGTGTTACCTAGAAAAAAAAGTTTTTAATGTTAGAATCCCTTTAAGAAAGGCTATTTATCTCCTACCTTTTGTTGTCTTCTCTGTGCTGCCATTCGCCTACAATCCCGGTTCTTGTCGGTATGCAAATTAGCTTTCTCGCAGCACTGGGGGCAGGCCAAAGAGCTCAAACAGCACTGGGGGCGTCCCTAATGCTGCAAGAGAACTCTCTCCAGCGCCGCCTCCATCTTCATCAGGAGTGTCCTTTCAGGAGCGTCCTCTTCAGCCTCTTCAGGAGCGTCCTCTTCAGCCTCCATCAGAGCAGACTGCGCATGCCCACAGGACACGAGAAACTGGCCGCTTACATTACTGTGCAAGTGGCCATTTTTCTCATTGCCTGTGGGCATGTGCAGTCTTCTCTGCCCAAGGCCCAAGGCCTAGAATTACAAGCCACCACCGGAAGAAGAGGCTGATGAGGACGTGGCTTATATTTCTGCAAAAAAAGGCTAATAATGTTCCTTTTTTTTTTTTTTTCAAATGACCTTTTGCTTTGATTTCATGTAAACTCTTTGATTGACGCCTGCAGCCAAGGTAGGATAATAAACTCAAGGTCACAAAGAACTGAGAGTGAAATATAATCTATGTTCAATACTAAGCTGCTGTGACTCTATCAGTCTTTTACCTACAATACAGTATGCCTGTCACTCACTGCGGATTATAATTTTTAATATATCACAGGTATTTTCATTTTCTAATAATACAGAAAATACTGATTTGAAACATATAGTGACAGAATCCAGCAATACTAGCTTTCAGATAAATGAAAGATATGATTGTCCTGTGTCTTAAAATACATATGTAGGCCTAACCCTTTTATTTTATTACAAATCTGTGCAGAACATGTTCTTTTATTGTTCACTTTAAGAATGGGAGTTTAATCTTCTGATGAATAAAAAGTCTGAAATCAAATTTTTATTTTGCATAAATCAGTAGAACAGGTTTATATATGAAACTGTAATAAATCTTATTAAGGGGGACTGACGTCTCTGCAGTATCCAACAGCTTCGAATTACCTTTTACCTGCCTGCCTGTTCGTGGTAAATGATCAGAAGAGGACCTTTCACCACTTTGGGCACATGCAGCGCATTTCCCTTTCCCACATCGGCTTTCCCTTTCTGTGCCCCTGTTGAAGAGGTGTCGGTACCAGTATCGTAGCTCTTCACTGTCAAAAGGGCATTTCTGACAGTCAGTCAGGAACGCCCTTCCTCACAGCAGCGTCTATTGAGCTGTACTGTGAGAGCGGTGAGAAATGCCCCCTCCATCTCCTCACAGTACTTGGGGGAGTGCGTTCCTCACCGTTCAGTGTCATCGCTGGGCGGTATTCAATGCACCCTCTCACAGTACAGCGCTATAAAAGCTGCTGTAGGGAAGGGCGTTTCTGACTGACTGTCAGAAAATACCCCTCTGAAAGTGAAGAGCTACGATAACGGCACCAATCGCTCTTCACAGGGGGCACAGAACGGAAAAGCCGATAGTGCGCTGTATTTAAAGTGCATGTGCCTCAAATAGTGAAAGGTCCTCTTTAACCGAAATACCCAGAACTAGAAAACAGGAACGAGAGTGGAAAATAGTGTTACACGAGGTCACACTAGCGGTCCGGTGTCTGTTCTTCAGGTCTTCTTGGGGACCCGAAAAGCAGAAACCCTATCCGCTTAGAAAGCAGTTACCCACGGAAATTTGCGAAACCCATAGACTATAACAGGGTCCGTTGGATTTCTGCCCGAAAAATTTGAAGAGGAATGAGGAACGGAATCCCCAAACAGAGACTGAGTGCTAATGTGAACCTAGCCTTACAGCTACAGTGTATTGCTCTCATAGGATGTATATGAGACTGAATGCTGTGGAGACATGCTGTGACGAAGGTGCAGATGCACCGAAACGCGTAGCTGTGTTGTGACCTATATTTTAATGGATATCTAATAAAGATGGAAATTTTATCTTTACAACCTCGAAATTTTTGAAACTTCTTCATCCTGGTTGGAGCTGAATTTTATCTATAATCATCATTGCTGTGGAGACATGTCTATACAAACATGACCTTATATAAACTCTCATCACTCTCCAGTATTTATTATTATATATTTCATATTCCAGAAACACCTCAAATGAAATGTTAACTTGTACTGTATTGGCTAATGTAGACTATGAAGAAGTATGACAAAGAATTCTCCTGTTGCTCATGTTTTTCACCATTTTTTATCTCTACTGAGAAGCAAAATGAAATACTATTCAATACTCTGTATCTTGCAGAAAAACTACAGTATATCACATGGTATACAGTTTTTAGTTGGGAGTTAATTGTAGACATATGTAGCTATATGCACATAAAGTTGCACATATCTGGGACAAAAATAGATATAAAGGGTGTATGCTGATGGGAAACCTCAAAATTGAGGGAGGATAAAGGTTAGGCAAAACATTTTTGGTAGCACTTTAATTAATATCCAGCTAATATACATAACACATCTATTAATAATCATCTATTAATAATATAAACTAATAATACAATATTAGGGTAGAGCGATCGGGATCAGGATCAGCTGGAGATTGATCGGAATTTGGATTTTGAAATCTCAAGATCGTCTCAACCCTACTGCATATACAGTCCTATGAAAAAGTTTGGGCACCCCTATTAATCTTAATCATTTTTAGTTCTAAATATTTTGGTGTTTGCAGCAGCCATTTCAGTCTGATCTATCTAATAACTGATGGACACAGTAATATTTCAGGATTGAAATGAGGTTTATTCTACTAACAGAAAATGTGCAATATGCATTAAACCAAAATTTGACCGCTGCAAAAGTATGGGCACCTCAACGGAAAAGTGACATTAATATTTAGTAGATCCTCCTTTTTCAAAGATAACAGCCTCTAGTCGCTTCCTGTAGCTTTTAATCAGTTCCTGGATCCTGGATGAAGGTATTTTGGACCATTCCTCTTTACAAAACAATTCAAGTTCAGTTAAGTTTGATGGTTGCCGAGCATGGACAGCCCGCTTCAAATCATCCCACAGATGTTCAATGATATTCAGGTCTGGGGACTGGGATGGCCATTCCAGAACATTGTAATTGTTCCTCTGCATGAATGCCTGAGTCGATTTGGAGCGGTGTTTTGGATCATTGTCTTGCTGAAATATCCATCCCTGGCGTAACTTCAACTTCATCACTGATTCTTGAACATTATTCTCAAGAATCTGCTGATACTGAGTGAAATCCATGCGACCCTCAACTGTATCAAGATTCCTGGTGCCGGCATTGGCCACACAGCGCCAAAGCATGATGGAACCTCCACCAAATTTTACAGTGGGTAGCAAGTGTTTTTATTGGAATTCTGTTTTTCTTGGAAGCCATGCATAACGACTTTTTGTATGACCAAACAACTCAATCTTTGTTTCATCAGTCCACAGGACCTTCTTCCAAAATGAAGCTGGCTTGTCCAAATGTGCTTTTGCATACCTCAGGCGACTCTGTTTGTGGCGTGCTTGCAGAAACAGCTTCTTTCTCATCACTCTCCCATACAGCTTCTCCTTGTGCAAAGTGCGCTGTATTGTTGACCGATGCACAGTGACACCATCTGCAGCAAGATGATGCTGCAGCTCTTTGGAGGTGGTCTGTGGATTGTCCTTGACTCTTCTCACCATTCTTCTTCTCTGCCTTTCTGATATTTTTCTTGGCCTGCCACTTCTGGGCTTAACAAGAACTGTCCCTGTGGTCTTCCATTTCCTTACTATGTTCCGCACAGTGGAAACTGACAGGTTAACTCTCTGAGACAACTTTTTGTATCCTTCCCCTGAACAACTATGTTGAACAATCTTTGTTTTCAGATCATTTGAAGCGGGCTGTCCATGCTTGGCGACCATCAAACTTAACTGAACTTGAATTGTTTTGTAAAGAGGAATGGTCCAAAATACCTTCATCCAGGATCCAGGAACTGATTAAAAGCTACAGGAAGCGACTAGAGGCTGTTATCTTTGCAAAAGGAGGATCTACTAAATATTAATGTCACTTTTCTGTTGAGGTGCCCATACTTTTGCACCGGTCAAATTTTGGTTTAATGCATATTGCACATTTTCTGTTAGTACAATAAACCTCATTTCAATTCTGAAATATTACTGTGTCCATCAGTTATTAGATATATCAGACTGAAATGGCTGTTGCAAACACCAAAATATTTAGAACTAAAAATGATTAAGATTAATAGGGGTGCCCAAACTTTTTCATAGGACTGTATAATATACAATTAGGGTTGAGCGATCAGGATCAGGAAAGATTGGATCCCGATCGATGATTGAGGAAATTTCACAATCGGCATCAGCTGGAAAATTTTAAAATCAATCCTGAAATCCTCCAAAAAAGAACAGGAATAACCCTTTAAAGGGGTTTCCATGTTTTAAAAATGGTTGACCTATCATTAAAATAAGCCATCAATTTTAAATTGGTGGGGGTTTGATTGTTAGGACCATCGTAGATCAGCTGTTTCCCAGACCACAGCTCTCAGTATTGTTTTTATATGCAGAATGCTATGCTGTTCACTATCTTTATAAGGGGGCGTTCACACTACCATCAGTGTCCGACAGGTAGTGTCCGCTGCTAATGTCCGTTCAAAATCTCGCACGGATATTAGCATCGGACACTAGCTGTGTCCGTGACATTTTTCATTCATTTAAATGGAGATCGGGTGCGTTGTTTTACACTCCGTGCCTGTCCTTAAGTGTCCGTTCCTAAAGATGTCCGACTTTTCAAGCGGACAGAAAAAACCTACATGTCGGGTTTTGCTGTCCGCTTGAAAAGTCGGACATCTTTAGGAACCGACACTTAAGGACAGGCACGGAGTGCAAAAGAACGCACCCGATCGCCATTTAAATGCCAATTTGTTTGTATTTATTTTAAGGGAGGTTGGAAATCAGAACAATATGAGGTAACTCATTCATATAACCATAATCCATGTCAATGTTGTCCTTAGTCAAATTTGAACCATTGCAGTACCGAAAACTGAGCCGCAATACCTCAATACATATTTTAAGTGAAATTCTGTTGGCACATTCAAGCATTTCTCTGAGAAATTTGAATCTTTTTTCACCCTCGCAGAGAAACTTCCCCATCCTCGTTTTTGAGATTTCACCATTCCAAGAACATTTAGGTCAGGTCCCCATGTTGTGAAAACGCTTCAATTTGGCCATTGTAGGAACCTGCAACTCTGGCTAATCCCATCCACACATTGCTGAAAAATATCCACAGTGGAAAAGCTGCGATTTCAAAAACTGTCACATTTTTGTAAGTTGCAGCATGTCAAATATACTTATGGAAACGCTTCCAATGTCCATATAGGTATAATAGGAACAAAAAGTCTGTATGTGAAAAGCCCTGTAGAAAAAAAAAAACGTGATGCGATTCTACCTCTGCCTTTTCTGCAGTGTTTCAGCTGCAGCTCACTATGTGGGGCCATAGCCTTATAGGTTTTGAACAGCAATACAAACATCTGCATATCTGTTGCTGAATTGAAAATAAGTTTAGGTATATTTTTGTGCATTTTCTGTTTGTACATTTATATGGCAGATAGAATATGAGAATGTTGATTGACCTCTGCACCCTTAAAACAGAAAATAGACAAAACCAATAGTGTAAAGTTCAAACTCACCAATGAGGATATATTAAAACTATAAACTTCATTATTTTACAAAGGTTAAAAGTAGAAGAAAACCCTTCTAAAATTGTGCACACAGGTGATCTAAAAATTCATACTGACACCTGCTCAAACACCTTGGTATCTCACATATTAACAAGGAATCCCAATATAGAGAGCCTAGATATGGTTAGTGCAGTGTAAGTACCAGTTAAATAAGTATATAAAAGAAAATAGGGGCATAAATGGAGGTTGTACTCTGGTGAATATTATTAGCAACTCACTCCTAATTCATATCCCCCAAAGAAATAGCATAGTATTGGCTAGGATGTGTGTGATTAATTTATTGCCACCCTTTGAACACTAATGCTAGGTTCACACCTGCGTTCGGGTCTCCATTCTGTGCTTTCCGTCTTCTGCATGCAAGGATATGGAAACCACAGACCAGGTCCGTCTGTGAGCGGCGGTGAGCGTTTTAGGCTCTCCACTGCGAAACCGTTTTTTTTTTAAACCGGACACAGAGTACTGCATGTCCGACTCTGTGTCCGGATTAAAAAAACGGTTTCGCAGCGGAGAGCATAAAATGCTCACTGCCGCTCACGACCAGACAGCTTTCAAACTCATTCAAATGAATGGGTGAGAGAGACTCCTGCAGGTTTCCGTCTCCTGCCTCTGTTTTATGCAGGTAACGGAAACCTGCAGAATGGACACCGGGCACAGATGTGAACAAGCTAGATATTAGTCTCAGTTGTCACTGTACCATTCCTTTTCCTACAAAGAGAGAAAAACATACATTCGCCAACCTTTACACTAGTAAGCAGAAGGTCCCATGTACTACAGTAAGAACAACCCAGTCTGGCCTTTGTAGGTTGAAAATGTGACAGAGCTATGGGGGTGTACGTCTGAAGAGAGGACACATAGAAGCTCTGTGAAGTCACAGCTAAGCTACATTCACAGGACTGTAACTTGCGACGTCTGGTTTTTAATGGACGACACACAGCAGCATTAAATTCAATGTAAGTGAATGGGGGCTATTCACATGATTGCAATTATGACTTGACCTATATTTGTCAAAATATACAAGTCGTCTTATTTTTGGCCCTTTTTATGGATTCTTCTATACACTGAAATCTATGGGTGATCTGTGAAAACAGGTCTCCCTTGGGTGCAAAGACCTCCTGAAAAATGGCCGTTTTGCACCTTGGTCGTCTGAATGTAACCCTACTCTGTAAAGGGTTTATCTGCGTTATTGTAAAGTTGTATTTGGGGAAAAGTCTTTTAAATATCTAGAATAAAATAAATTACATTTTGATCACATTTTAGTAGGAATCTTTTAACATCCATTTAAGATTCTCTGCAAGTATAAAGAAGAATTTAGAGAGGAAATCTACTTTGCCTTAAGATAGTTGTGTGCATAAATGCTCGTCTTGAGATACATCATAATATTTACAAGGAAGGCAGGAAAGATGAGAAATTGTAGAGCAGAAATTTGATAAAACTTCACAGTGATGCCAAGTGAAATGGACTAAAGTTCATATTCCCAAAGCATCTCTATCCTGCTGCTGGGAAGTGGTCTGTCCTCTGAATAGGTCTCTCAGGTTCGTTCTTTTACTTCTGTGGTGCAGATGTGTATGTGGAACGCATTCAATAAGAAATGAATATATATGACTTGGAACCAAACACACAAATTCTGCATTGGCATTCGGACTTCAGACTCCAATTTCTTACTGTTACTAAACAGATGCTCAAAGGGCTACAACAGTAGAATTCCTAGGGATCTGAAGTTAAAACAAACGCAAAGTAAAAAATCAACTACTGTATTAAACATATTGTTTTTAATAAAATCTCAACAGTTATGATTCACTAGAAAATGTAATAGAATCTTCATTAAATTATGCACATACATAGCAGATATCAGGCTTCTTTATTTGTGTTGGCTTGGTACAACCATGAGTTTACCAGGTGGCGCCTTTAGCTTGTCCAAATAAATATGAGGACATTTGATTCTTCCCTGTTTTTCGAACCATGCATTGGAATCCTTACCACTTCCTGCTACCTTTACCTGAAAACCTTTTCTTGAGTCTTCTCTTCCTCAACAAAAATGCTAGTACATGCCCTCATCTTCTCCCGCCTAGACTACTGTAACATTCTTCTCAATGGCCTTTCTGCTAACACATTTGTACCCCTCCAATCCCCCTTCATTCCACTGACCAGTTAGTCCAGATCTCTCCTCTGTATTTCTCAACTTCTTCTCATTGCCAATATATTTACTGGCTTCCCATTACCCAATGAGTTAAATTTAACCTATTAGCAATGATATACAAAGTCATACACTTGTGAGCTGTGCTCCCAATAACTATCCACATATCACCATGAGACCTTTTTTTTTTGCACTCCTTTTTCTGCTTATCACACAACTGTCTCACAAATTTGTTCACTATAAAACGTGCATGCTCACTGTCTCAACTCAGATTGTCCCCCAAGGATATCTACAATATACAATAGCTCTGATGCCAATACAATATTACCTAAGATACTTCTACCCTTATCTGTCCTCTTCCTTTTAACAAACTAGATTGTCATTCCTTACCTCTCTTGGTACCCTTCACTTATTTAGTTTTGTACTTGTTTGGTGTGTTATGTATGTAAAACTGTTTCATATGTCCAATTCTGCACCAGTAGGCTCTACAATAGAGTTTTTAATATCATCTATATACAAGAAGGATTTAAAGCTGTAGACTCACCAGTACATACGAGTCCCAAGGTGTGCACGATCACATAGATCCCGAGTCCGAGAGGGTCTGGCTTTCAGTCTGAACAATATAATAAAGTTGATCCGCAACGTCCACGGCTCGTTTTTTAATAAAAATTAACTTTTAATGGTTCGTTTAAAAACATATCAGCAGACAAAAAAGAAAAACATACTTCACGAACAGACAAGGACAAAAAAGAAATCACATGCCCATGGCAATAAAAAACGCCAACGCGTTTCGAGGCAGAGACCTCTTATTCATGGCATAGACATTACACAAATGCTGCTGTTCTCCATATATACCATTATGTTAATTGGGATCACCTGTGTGGTACCCCGTGACCTCCGTAACTTATACTAAAATATATACGATTCATTTGTATCACATTAGTAATAAAAACCATACAAAATGAATAATAAATAATAAATATGTATATTTCACCTCTTCCACCAGTGTCCATATACTATATATTTCATATCATATCAGTTATGACGTTTCAGCGCGTAACCTTGACAAACCAGGAAACTTAAACAATGATATGATATGAAATATATAGTATATGGACACTGGTGGAAGAGGTGAAATATACATATTTATTATTTATTATTCATTTTGTATGGTTTTTATTACTAATGTGATACAAATGAATCGTATATATTTTAGTATAAGTTACGGAGGTCACGGGGTACCACACAGGTGATCCCAATTAACATAATGGTATATATGGAGAACAGCAGCATTTGTGTAATGTCTATGCCATGAATAAGAGGTCTCTGCCTCGAAACGCGTTGGCGTTTTTTATTGCCATGGGCATGTGATTTCTTTTTTGTCCTTGTCTGTTCGTGAAGTATGTTTTTCTTTTTTGTCTGCTGATATGTTTTTAAACGAACCATTAAAAGTTAATTTTTATTAAAAAACGAGCCGTGGACGTTGCGGATCAACTTTATTATATTGTTCAGACTTTTTAATATCATGTCTAGTGCTTGTGAAGCCAGCTTTCTATAACTTACTTCTGATCAGTTACATGCAAAAAATAATTAGAAATGTGTTTTCATCTGATTGGTTCAATTATGAAATAAAAGCACCTTTGGATTAGAAGCCACCATTTACATCAATGTTAATGCCCTAGCTGTATTGAATATTAGCAGTTATGCACATATTGTGTGTTAACATTGATGAGAGGCAATGAGGCAATGCTCTGTGAGATAAATGCAGCAGCAATTCTATTGCCCATCTCGTATTTATGATATGAGCGTTATATATTGACACCAATACATGACTCAATATGGGGATATTTGTCCCGGTATTTTACCATAGTAGCACTATGTGCCCCTTTTGGTTGGTCTGATTGAGATAGCTAATATGTTGCAATCATGATTGTAGTATACATTTTGGGGTTAGTGTATCACATAGATTATATAGGGTTGTTTTACTAGGGTGGTTTTATTCGCACTCCTTGTATCCCATATTTTCCCATGTCGCAGGTTCTGTTCTGCTTCAGGTCTGGTTGAGTATTGCTCCTCTGCTAGACCATCTGAGGTAGCTTACCGCTGATGAGATACACCACCGATGATGTCAGAAGCGGGGTGCATAGTTTCGGATATATATACACTCACCGGCCACTTTATTAGGTACACCATGCTAGTAACGGGTTGGACCCCCTTTTGCCTTCAGAACTGCCTCAATTCTTCGTGGCATAGATTCAACAAGGTGCTGAAAGCATTCCTCAGAGATTTTGGTCCATATTGACATGATGGCATCACACAGTTGCCGCAGATTTGTCGGCTGCACATCCATGATGCGAATCTCCCGTTCCACCACATCCCAAAGATGCTCTATTGGATTGAGATCTGGTGACTGTGGAGGCCATTGGAGTACAGTGAACTCATTGTCATGTTCAAGAAACCAGTCTGAGATGATTCCAGCTTTATGACATGGCGCATTATCCTGCTGAAAGTAGCCATCAGATGTTGGGTACATTGTGGTCATAAAGGGATGGACATGGTCAGCAACAATACTCAGGTAGGCTTTGGTGTTGCAACGATGCTCAATTGGTACCAAGGGGCCCAAAGAGTGCCAAGAAAATATTTCCCACACCATGACACCACCACCACCAGCCTGAACCGTTGATACAAGGCAGGATGGATCCATGCTTTCATGTTGTTGACGCCAAATTCTGACCCTACCATCCGAATGTCGCAGCAGAAATCGAGACTCATCAGACCAGGCAACGTTTTTCCAGTCTTCAATTGTCCAATTTCGATGAGCTTGTGCAAATTGTAGCCTCAGTTTCCTGTTCTTAGCTGAAAGGAGTGGCACCCGGTGTGGTCTTCTGCTGCTGTAGCCCATCTGCCTCAAAGTTCGACGTACTGTGCGTTCAGAGATGCTCTTCTGGCTACCTTGGTTGTAACGGGTGGCTATTTGAGTCACTGTTGCCTTTCTATCAGCTCGAACCAGTCTGGCCATTCTCCTCTGACCTCTGGCATCAACAACGCATTTCCGCCCACAGAACTGCCGCTCACTGGATGTTTTTTCTTTTTCGGACCATTCTCTGTAAACCCTAGAGATGGTTGTGCGTGAAAATCCCAGTAGATCAGTTTCTGAAATACTCAGACCAGCCCTTCTGGCACCAACAACCATGCCACGTTCAAAGGCACTCAAATCACCTTTCTTCCCCATACTGATGCTCGGTTTGAACTGCAGGAGATTGTCTTGACCATGTCTACATGCCTAAATGCACTGAGTTGCCGCCATGTGATTGGCTGATTAGAAATTAAGTGTTAACGAGCAGTTGGACAGGTGTACCTAATAAAGTGGCCGGTGAGTGTATCTCATTAAGGAGGCTCCTCTGCAAGGAGTTACAAGGACGTATTAGACCATACATGCCCTGCTAAGTATTCTGGGTAAGGAATATGCAAATAAAGCCTCCTTGGAGGAAAAGAGGAATGTGCTCTAGCACTACCTTTTGGAAGGTAGCTCCCTGTAGATTAATGCATGGTCTTTCATAAAATCAAATTGCATAATTTGGGAATAATAGATAAACCAGAATAAAAAGGACCCATGTGCAGACAGCTATTTCTAGGTTATTTATCATCAGTACAGAGCTGGGTACTAGTTAGCTGTCTGAGAGGTCTAGACCCGGGGTCAAAATTGGCTATTATATTTAATTAGGGAAACGTGCACCGCCTCAAGGTATATAATATGAAGAGGAGAGGGGATTCACATATTATGCAGGGAAATTCTTTATATACGGTAATTTAAAGGGAGTGAGTGTTTAATACGTTGAAGGGAGGAGATTTGTGGTGTAAAGATTGTGGTTTCTAGGGGTACATGTTGGGTGTCATTAAGTGGGACCCAAGAAAACTGGGGGAGGGGTGGAATTTTGTCCCAAGGCTCATAGTACTCCAGTTAAGGCACTGATTTCATTTCTAATTTTTTCTCTGTTTTCAGGTTACTGATGACCAACAGCTAGAGTATCAGCTCTACTATAGTCTGTTGTTCTGATCAGTTAGTGGATCAGAATAATTGGCTTTCCTGTTCTGTGCCCCCAGTGAAGAGCTATTGGTGCCGGTACTGTAGCTCTTCACTGTCAGAAGGGTGTTTCTGACAGGCAATCAGGAACACCCTTCCTCACAGCAGCGTCTATAGCGCTGTACTGTGAGAGGGGGCGTTGCTTACCGCCCAGCAATGACGCTGAGAAGTAAGGAACACCCCCCAATACTTGTCTATGGACGAGTACTATCAGGAGGGGAGGGAGCGTTCATTACCACCCTCACAGTACAGCGCTATAGATGCTAATATGAGGAAGGGCGTTACTGACACCTTTCTGACAGTGAAGAGCTACAGTACCGGCACCGATAGCTCTTCACCGGGGGCACAGAATATGAATTCAGCGCACTGTCGACTTTCTAGCATCGCATGTGCCCCAGGTGGTGAAAGGTCCTCTTTAATATGGCTTTCTGATGTTTAGTTTGTATCCATCAGACAGTCTTTATGTCCTTTGCTCTGATCCTCAATGGACATTGCAATGCTTATGTGAAAGTAACTCATACACAATAGCTTTTTATATTTTTGCATAGCTGATACAAATTGACAGGACAACTGATGTCAGTTCATATCATTTTTAATCTTTTTCAATCTGGATCCACATTCAGGATTGAAGGACAGCTGCTGGTTTTATTAAAAATAAAATATTTTGTATTGCATAGTAAGTAGTTCATAATTATTTTCTAGTGTCCCTACATTTTTATTGTTTGCAGATCAAAATTTTCATCCACATTTTTAATTGCATTTGAATAAATTAATAGGATACTAAGAGGGGACACGTCATAATTAGGACAGTATTATACGGACCGTATTACAGCCACAAATCCTGTCCTGGACGCATGTTTGATAACATGAACTAACATTGAAAGGATGTACAGATGTAGCCAAATTGAATGTGACTTTTATTCAATTATATTCATTTTAATCCATTCCAGCCCAGTGGGACACGTTTTGGATTAAGAATCCTTATTCATCACCATAATAAGGATTCATAATCTGAAATGCGTCCACTGGGCTGAAATGGATTTTATTTGATATGGAATAAAGCTGTTGGATACCTTTTTAATATTTTTGTAGTCCAGGAGTTTTTTTTCGATTTTGGTGTAACTACCTACATTCATGGTCGCAAAAACAGATAAGCAGGGTCTTTATGATCAGACCACAGCAGTTCTGAGTTATAATATTAAGAATACAAGGATAATGGTCTCCTAATGGTCTCTTGATTATATCAGATTTCCAGTATACGCAAGTAAACACCTTGACTATAGATCTGTAACTTGAAGAGCAGGATTTGGTCCCCATTCCAAAAAATTCATTCCAAATTCTTTGAACATACTTACATTTTGCATCAAGTGAATGCCAAACATATGCAATGTTAGTTTTGTGGTTGGAATTTGTAGACTTTCTCTTGTGAACATGGTGACATGATCCATTTCAACAGGAGGACACTTGGTTTGGCATACCCATGTTAACCTTATGGAATTGCCATAGAATGTGATTACTTTACATCTGGACGTGAGCTGAGTCTGTGCTTGGTGTACTGGAAGAAGAATACAATTTACCACAAAAATATATTATGTATATAGTCAGTACATATTTTATATATAAAGTCTGCTTTGGATTTTGGATAAGCACATAAAACTGTAAGTACTTGTCAATGGAGGATAATTTATTGTGTATCTCGTTTTCATTTTTTTTTTTTGCAAAATCCTGAAAGAGAGACATCCAATATACTCCCTAAGAGGTTATTAGAGTAACTATTGCCATGGCACAGACACTGGCAGTGTAGATGTTCATGTTCTAAGTCCCACATCAAGACATAGCTACATAGTTAGTACGGTTGAATTAACTTCAGCCAAAATATGGGAATGCCATACTGAAGAGAAGAGTGAAGGGGAAAGCATACTATACATTTACAAAGCAGTAATGATATTCTCCAGCCTTTACTGAAACTGTCAGCTGTGACTACTGTGACCTGCTCCTGGGGTAGGCTATTCCACAAATTCACAGTCCTTACAGTGAAAAAGCCTTGTCGCCTCTGGAGATTAAACTTTTATTTTCTCCAGGTGAAGGGAGTGCTATTGTCATTTGAGGGGATTTTATACGAACATTTTCTTGTATGAACCATTTATATATTTATAAAGTTTTGTAATATCTTCCCTTAAAGGGAGTCTGTCAACGGGAAACAAGACACAGTACCTTGCAGTATTCATGTCCTTGAGCATAGTACTATAGTTATTTTGCTAAAAGTCTGCATTTCAATTTATGCCAATTAGGCAAGAGTGCATTGGGAGGTGAATTTCAGTGGCAGAGTATCGCCGCTATTCCTTCCCTTCCATCATTCACTCTCTCAGCAAGAATGACATCACCAGCGCCTTCACCTACCTTCTCCCAAGTCAGCGAGCTCTGAAGTGAGAGGAAGGCTGTAATACATATAAGAGCATCTCTTAGACCCCTTGCCTAAGATGACCATGGTGTAGATCACTGTGCTATCCATGTATTTCATGGATAGCACACTGACCCATTATTTTCCATGGGCCTGTACAAACGACTGTGATGTTCACAGGCCGACATGTCACATCAGACATGAGGTCCTATTCATGTCCTGTTTTGCAGCCCATGCTTCTGTGGCTTCTATTCTTAACGAAAGGAGCCGCGAAAGCATGGCCCATGTGCAGCCCGTGCTTTCAAATCATGGCAGGCCGGTTGCAGCTCGGTCATCTGCAACCGGCCTTACGCTACATGCAGTCTAAACCAGCCATCCACAGGTGTTACTAGCATGGGAAGAGGGGAGAGGGGGGGGAAGGGCACCACCCAGGGGGCCACTGCACACACATATAGAAGTTTCACCTGTATTGGTGCATGCTGTAGTTAAAGTCTGAGGAAGGGAAAACAGCTGTAAAGGGCAAAATCTAAGTCATACAATGGCTATAAATAGCTTTGCTCCTCATGTACTCATATTCATATACATAGCAGTTTGTCCTGAAAAGTCCCTTGAAATATTTGGTGTACTTTAAAGTTATCCTGTCATTAAAATGCAATTTTTCTCGATAACATGTAGGAATAACCTTAAGAAAGGCTATTCTTCTCCTACCTTTAGATGTCTTCTCCGCGCCACCGCTTGAACACTCCCCAATGCTGCGAGAACGCTCCAGCGACGCCTCCATTTTCTATTGCAACGCCCTCTCCTTGTGTCTTCTTCCATCGTGGGTTTCAATCTTCTAGGTCTCAGGTAGAGCCGACTGTGCATGCCAGGGGGAACAAGAAAATGGCCACTTACACAGCTTACTGAGTAAGCGGCCATTTTCTTGTGGCCGCTTGCATGCGCAGTCGGATCTGCCCGAGGCCTAGAAGGTTGAAACCTATGACGGAAGAAAACGCAGGGATAGAGCGTTCCAGAAGAAGATGCAGATGTCGATGGCGAGTGCTCTCACAGCATTGGGGATGTCCTCAGTGCTGTTTGAGCACTGGGGACTGCCCCCAGTGCTGTGAGAGAACTCATTTACATACAGAAGAAAATCGGGATTTCTACCGAACGGTGGCACAGAGAAGACATCTAAAAGTAGGAGAAGAATAGCCTTTCTTAAGGCTATTCCTACGTGTTATCGAGAAAAAATAGCATTTTAATGATAGGATCCCTTTAAATGCTCTGCAACATACGTTGAAAGAATATGTCATGTAGAGTCACTTTACAATGTTAAAGCTAGTTACATTCTACCGAGTAGATGGGATTGTGTTTGCCATACAACTGAACAGTCTGAAATAAAATCAATAGGAGAGTCCGAGGGAAATAAAGAAATCAATTACCATGTGATAATTTATTAGAAGACATTCTAGTACAAAAGTATCTTAGAAAAACCTTAGTAAATGTCATCCGTGTACAAGATAGCTTGCTTGTTTCTTCCTATCTTTGCTCTAGTCCTTTGGTGGTCTTAGACAGAAAATGTGTTTGCTTCACCCATACAAAATCAAATTGACAGTCAAAACTACAGAGGCAGATAGGTCCTGAGGCTACAATGTCACGCCTCACCAAAACCAGGACAATAATGGTTGCTGTCTATACACTATAGAGAGGATATCTCATGTACAATGTATTAAGTTTGGTTCTAATGAGCAGATATAAGGGTATGAGTAGGCATTAGCTCTTTGTTGTTACATCACTATCATCTAAAAGCCCTAACATTTTTATTCATCACTGGAGGAAGTTGTGGGTTTGCAGGATGAGATACTGAAAATATTCAGAATGGTGTGGGGATGGGACACTCTCACAGCACACTGAAAAAAAAAAAGAACATTGCACATCCTGATGTGACAGGTCATATATAGTAGATTTACTGGGTCAGAGTGTTTACCAGATTTACTAGTAGTATCATATATCTTCCTTTTGGTTTTGACTCATAGTTTCAGATGGTATGATGCCTTTAAAGGGGTTGTCCCATCACAAGGATCCTATCTATACTGCTTGTTAATGTGGATTTAAGACTTTTCCTAAATACACTGCTTCAGCAAAACTGCTTTGTTTGTCCACTATCTTACTTTATTCAATTCTTTGTGGCCACAGCCCTGACTTATCTGCTCAAAAGTCAAGTGATGTATCTGCTGCTCTCAGGGGGGAGGGAGGAGGGGCTAAGTGCATGGGAGTGAGCCTGTGTATCTAGCTATTCCTGTGTCTACACCACATGTGACCTTCCTGCTCTCAGATAGGGTTGAGGAGCTGCTTTCATTTCTTCTGTGCTCCCAGTTATCAGGCTAGCTAATTCAATTGTGTTCATTATGGCAGAGACAGGCAGTCTCTGTATGTAACACAGAATGGAGTTGCTGCTGCCTGTACTTCATAGTCCAATATGGGTGGGCGGAGCAACACACTAATTTGGGGGTGGAGCTAAACATCAGTTTGCGTGTGAAACCCCGCCCACCAAATGATGCCAGAAACCAGGAAGAAAGAAGATTTTACAGCAGTGAAGACTGGTGAGTATGTGACGTGGGAATACCCCTTTAAGGAGTCATATGCAGTATATACTAGAATACACTTCAATATTTTGCTGAACAGGCAAAGATCTTTTAAGACTTTCCACAATTGAATGCTGTGAGTTAAAATATATGATATCAGATTTCATGAACATAATATACTGTAGCTTCAGTTGTTACAGAAATATGATGGAGATGTTACTAGCAAAATAGCTAAGTATGATTGTGGATTTTTATGATATGCAGACATAACAGAAATATGATAGTGATAAGGATACACTGTATTTTATTACATTATTAAAATAATTCTATTTATTCTACATATTCATCTATGATGCTGGGAATTAAATGTGAAAATTTTTCAAAAATATATTTTTACTAAAATACATTCCTTTCTTGGTCAGTGATATATGTCCTATTTAACACACTTCCAAGATACTGGATTAGCAGGTTTTGATGTAGCTTTATTGCTGATCAGTATTTTGCATCAGTATTTGTAATCTAGAATGGAAACAGAAAAGTTGCAATGGAAAGATTCGCACCTCTTACATATTACATACCTCCACATTACTTACATATTACACACACATAATACATAAGTACTGAGGTACGGCAGGTTTAAGATGGAGTATGTGGATGAGATATATTTGAATGCCATCTGGTCATGCTACAGTAGATTACAGCATGTGTGTCTGTATGATATGGTCTGGCAATGAGTCTGATGGTTTGAACTAGCCACATCATAGATCCTCATGATGCTGCCAGTTTGGGCCATTAGTCACAAGGTCTGGGCAAGATTTGTGGCTGTGACATGATCCCTGATGTGTTATGGCTGTGTGAATCCTTTCTTAGGCCTCCTTTGCACAAATGTAATGATTTTTACTGTCTGCAAACAGTGATCTACAGTCTGCAAAAATCATGTTCTCATGTCATCCGCAATTATGCAAAAAGACTTGTAGGATCCCTTACAGTTACCTGTGCCACAAATTCCGGCAAAAATAGGACATGCTTCATGATTTCTGGTCCTTGGATACAGCATAGAAAGGTGACTGCAAAGAATGCAGTCATGTGTCTGGGCCCATAGAAATGCACCACCAGGGTCCTAGATATGCCAGTTCTAGAAACCAGCTGATATCTTAGTGTAGGAGTTCCTCTCCTTACTGTGAGCAGACGAATGAATGGCTCTACCCAGCTCACTTCTTAGTTTAGCCCTTAAGTACTATCATGGTGTCTATCATACACCACTATCATACACATATCATTATGATAAGACACCATGATAGTTCTTAAGGATTAAATAGCTGGAAAGGAGATTTTTTTTACAATGTACTGCTGTAAATTCTGCATATTGCTCCAGTATCCCATGATGCTTATGCGACTCAATGACTTTAGCTATGGAGTGCTGTTAAATGTAAGAAACTGACTTTTCCTTTAAGTTTTTTTTACTTCTCAGATAAAGGTAGTTGATGGGTTAATCTTTGCTCCTGCATGTCTGACTGGCCCCTTTGTTTTATGAACAGCACCTTGCATTCATTTCTGACAGCTGCCTCATGGCGGCCTTTGTTTATCTGTTTACTCACATTACTATTTCAGTTTCAAAATTATATTTCAATTGAAAAGGAAACACGCTATGTGTACAAAGAAGAAAGGACCAAACCATTGAAATACAAGCACTGTGACATTGAAGAGGAAGCAGATGTCTGGTCTCCATCTGAACCAACAGGAACTTTATAATAAGACTCCATTCTCACCTGTTGGATGAGAGTCACTTGTACTCATTCATGTACCTGCTGTCTGAGCTCTGAAAATCCCACGAGCACAAAGGGTTCTGGGTAATCATTTATTTATTCATTGCTCCATAGGGAAACTAGGGAATTCAATTAATATTTTTTTAAAGCAATTTAAAGTTAATTTTCCTAAAAACTGAGTACATAAGTATGGAGCGTATAAAGACTTTAAGGCTAATGCTTCAGGTAGCGAAATGCAGCTAAAAATGCGCCTCTGGGATCCATGCCTATCTTAAAAATAATCCCTCCAGCCTTTATGACCCGCCACCTAATCGCAACGATCAGCTATGGTTAGGCTTTACAGAAACAGTATAACTTTCACCTATACCGTTTCCATAACTCCCATAAAAGTGAATGTGATCTTTGCTGTTTCCATAACTCTCATTCACCTCTATGGGAATAACAAAAACATTGTAGCTCTGAGCTTAATCGTAGCTGACAGTCTTTGCTGCAAGGTCGTGGCCAGGGGGGTGGCAGGACATAGAAGCTGTGGTGCTCATTCTAGATAGAGGTGGGACAGACATATAGCAGACATTTGTGGAATAACCTTGTGAATATACCATAAATGACGTTTTTGGGAAAACCCCTTTAGGCTAAGGCCCCATGGGGCGAAAACACTGTGCTAAAGTGCTGTGGGAACAACCGTGGCGGAAACGCATTGTGGTTCACAGAGTTTTCCTCTGTGGATTATCTGTTACCATTATATCTAGGGGAAAGCCGCCGATGGTTCCCTAGATATAATTGACATTCTGTGACTTCCAAAACCACGTCATTTTGGGAATTTCAGCGTGTCTGTGCTGCAATTTTTCCCGCAAAGTGGGCATGGGATTCACATGAATCCACAACCGGTGTTTCCCGCCTTAGGTTGTAGAAACACAGCTTTTTTTGTTGATTTTGCTACGTTTTTTTTAGCCAAAATCTGGAGAGGATTGAACAGAAAGGAAAAGTCTAAGGGCTTTCTTTATATTCTCCATTTGTTTTTAAGCCACTGCTGGAGTTGGCTCAAAAAAGCAGCAAAATCTGCAACAAAAAAACACTATGTTTCTACAACATGCCCTAGGCTAAGGCCCCATGTAGCTAAACGCAGCAATGAACACTTGGGAGCCTTCACACGGAGTAAACGCGCGTGTATTTTTACAAAATACACGTGTAAAAATAAGACTCCCATTGACTTCAATGACATTTTACAGGCGTATTTTTACACATGTAAAAAATATCATTGAAGTGAATGGGAGTCTTATTTTTACACGTGTATTTTTACGCGTGTATTTTGCAAAAATACATGCCTGTTTACTCCGTGTGAAGGCTCCCAAACACAGCGGAAATGCATCACCTTTTTTCAGCATTATTTTTCTTGACATTTTTGAAGAGTTTTCTACAGGCATTTTTGGAAACGCAGCTTTTCCTCTGCGAATATTTTTCTGCAATGTGGGGAATAGATTAGTCAAAAACCTGTCCACTTTGCAAGTATTGTAAAATGCAGCATTTTTTTCTAGAGATTTTCTAGCCTTATGCTTAGGCACCACGTTGCAGAAATGCAGCGGAACAGGTTTTGCTACATTTATGGAACTAATGTCAGAAGTGCCTTGAAAAGGAATGGAAAATATAAAAGAAGCTCTTAGATGTTTCCCTTCTGCTAAATCCACTCCTGACTTTGGCTGCAAAAAAAAAAAAAAAAAAAAACGCAGCAAAATCTGCAACAAAAAATGCTGCATTTCTGCAATGTGAGGCCTTAAGCCTGGCAAGACACAGGACAGGCAGTTTTCCTCTGGCACCACTACCTAACAAAGATTGACAGGAGCAGATGTGCAGTGACTAAAGGCAAAAATGCAAAAAAAGGTTCTAAAACAGATGTGGTCAGCCCCCATTTGTGGTATATTGAAAAGGTATGTTCAATATGCCTCTATGTTTAAAGCGCTGCAGGAAGAACTGTGATGCGTTGCAGCTGTGGATTTTCCTGCAGCACTTTTTTGCTGGGGGACGCCACGTGGGGCTTTAGCCTTAGGGTGCATTCACACGGAGAAATGCTAGCAGAAAAAGGAACCCATTGAAGTCAATAGGAGGCTTTTTTTTTTCAGCGCTGAATCTGACATGGATTCCACACCAAATTAAGCACCATTTTCCTCCGTGTGAATGCACCCTCAGGCTAAGGCCTGAGGGTGGTCTGGAAACGCTGCGCTAAAGCTGTGGGAACAAACGCGGCATGAACGCATTGCGGTTCTGCCGGCAGCGCTTTGAACAGAAAGTTCACAGAGTTTTCCTCTGCGGACTTTCTGAAACAATTCTATCTATGGGAAAGCCGCCTACATGCTGCGATTTTCAAAACTGCACTGTGGACACGCTGCGATTTTTTTCTGCAAAGTAGGCATGGGATTCACTTTGCAAGTACTGTAAAATGCCGCGATTTGTCCTTCGGCTTTTTCGCCGTGGGCAAATTGCCGCGTTTATGGACCATGGGGGCCCGGCTGTTTTCACACTACTGTTTGGCTTTGTACCGTTTTTTTTTTTGCCCATGGAGTTTTTTTTAATTTAAACAGCATTTTTCAAAGTTTTTTTTCTGTTATATTTTCTGTAAGAAAATGCCTGGAAAAAAACCAAAACATTGTACCAAGAACGTGCTGCGTTTTGAAAAAAACATCAAAGACAGAAAAACCATCATTCATTAAATGTTTTTGTTTGTTTTAAGTCACCACAAAAGCCTTATATGTAAGGTAATTCATAATTGATTCATAACTCATAACTGATTGAAGTATTTGTATTGGCTTTTGTGAAATCAGCCTCATGCTCAAGTAAAACAAGCCTAAGGGTGCATTCACACTACTGATACGCTGACGTTAAAACAGGTTCAGAATCAGTGCGTATAAAGCAGATCCCATTAATTTCAATGGGAGCCAGCATACGAGCGCTCCCCATTGAAATGAATGGGCTGCTTTTTTCGCTACGAGCGCTCCCATTCACTTCACTCGGAGTGTTCGTAGAGAAAAAAAGCAGCCCATTGATTTCAATGGGGAGCACTCATATGCCGGCTCCCATTGAAATGAATGGGATCTGCTTTATACGCGCTGATTCTGAAGCTGTTTTAATGTTCAGAATCAGTCAGCGTATCAGTAGTGTGAATGTACCCTTATACATCAAAATCATATGCAATGTTGTGACTCGGCAATACACATAAACCCAATTTGTGTAATAAAATGCAAAATATGCTGGAAATATAATAAACAATAGAATGTCAAGTATTTGGTTTTTCATATGTGTATCACCAAAAGCAAAAATTTAACTGGAAAATCTACTGTATTGCAATGTCAACTTCCAACGTTTGCTCACTTACTTCGCTGCATCCACATTTGACTTCTATAGAGTTTTGTGATTCATGTGGACCTCCTGCATTCTAAAAGATCTTATGTCAAAATAGTAATAACATTGACTGGACACATATCTATACAAAAGTCATGGTTGGCATAAATATTCATTCCAGTTTATTCCATTTATACTTAGTACAGACATTTACTACAGTGCAGTAAACAATAACATGCAGCTGACTTTCTCGATTTGCTTATATGATGGCTGTTTGGCCTGCACATAATTATGCACATGAGTAAATAAGATTATGGCTTTTTGATGTTTGTGAGGTTCTTATACGCATAATGGTCACATTTAGCAATGTCATGTATATACAGTTTGTGTTTATATACAGTCAGTGCCGTGAAATTAATTGTTAACTTTAAAGCTAAGACAGCATGTAGCTAAGTACAGCAAAAAAAAAAAAAGCTGCAGAAATGGATTGTATTTTTTTCTGCAGTGTTTTTCTTTGCAATTTTGCAGATTTCAGCCAAAATCTCAGCTTCCGTGCCGCATTCACTACTTTTTTTAAGCAGTGAGAAAGTAGAGGAGAATTCTAGTATATGAGAATTCTAGTATATGAGAAAAACTGGCATATGTGTTGTGCCCCAGTTCCTGATGCAATTACGTGCAAAAGAATACAGAGGCCAAAGTCTCTTAGGGATGGTGTGTCTTATACCTGGAATGAAGGATATATATCAGGGAAGGAATAAATCACAACCCATGCACTTGGATGCGCTGTGCAAAATTTCAAGAAAAGTGTTGGCATCCCTGAAGTTTTTCCAGAAAAGTATTTCTTCCATAAAATTATTGCAATTACATATGTTTTTTATACATACGTTTATTTATTTTGTGTGAATTGGAACAACATAAAAAGAAACAGAATAAGGTTTTTCAAGTATGTGATGCTCCTTCAAACTCACCTGTAACAAGTAACAGGTGTGGGCAATATAAAAATCACATCTGAAACCAGATTTAAAGGAGAGACGTTGACTCAAGAGATCTTGATGTTCCTTTGTCCATGGTGCGCAACCTAATCAAGAAGTTTATAACCCATAACACTTTAGCTAATCTCCCTGGACATGGAAGGAAGAGAAAAAAAGGTAGCAATACAGAATAGTGTGGATGGTGGGTAAACAGCCTCAATCAAGTTCCAAAGAAATTCAAGCTGTTCTGCAGGTTCAGGGGGCATCAGTATCAGTACAAACTATTTGTTGACATTGGAATGAAATGAAAAGCTATGGCATTAGACACAGGAGGACCCCACTGCTGACACAGAGACATAAAAAGCTAGACTGCAGTGCCAAAATGTACATGAGTATGCCAAAATCCTTTTGAAAAATGTCTTATGGAAAGATGAGACCAAGATAGAGCGTTTTGGTAAAGCACATAATTCTACTGTTTACCAAAAACTAAATGAGGCCTACAAAGAAAAGAACACGGTACCAAAAGTCAAATATGGTGGAGGTTCAGAGATCTTTTGAGGATATTTTACTCCCTCTGGCCCCGTGCGCCTTGACTGTGTGCAAAGCATCATGAAATCTGAAAATTAAAAAAGGATTTTGGGTCGCAATGTATGGCCCACTGTCAGTAAGGTGGGTTTGCATCTTAGGTCATGGGTGTTCCAGCATGACTATGACCCCAAACATACGTCAAAAAGGCACCCAGAAAAGATGGAAAAAAACTCCGGAGAGTTCTGAAGTGACCAGCAATGAATCTGGATGTAACTCTCACTGAATACTTGTGGAGAGATCTTAAAATTGCTGTTGGGAGAAGAGAAGGAACCATTCAAATATGTGAGACCTGGAGCAGTTTGCAAAAGAAGAGTGAGAAATGTAAGAAGTTTGTTGATGGTTATAGGAAGCGACTGATCTCAGTTGTTTCTTCCAAAGGCTGAGCAACCAAATATTAAGTTCAGAATGCCAGTAATTTTGTCCAACCCATTTTGTAGTTTTGCATGACATTCCATCATTTTTGGCTTCTTTTCTGTGTTTTTGTGTTGTCTCTATACACACAATAGAAATAAACATGTATATAACAAACCACGCGTAATTGCAATAATTTTCTGGGAGAAAACCTTCATTTTTTAGAATATAAATAGTCACTTCACAGAATGGGACTGAGGGCCCGACTTGCATGATCTTACAATCTATGAGGAAGATGGGGGTGACACAAGAGGTAGCAGGGGCGGCGTCAGAGGTAGTATTGCTTATACAGTGGTCAAACAATTTTGTAATAGAGGTTACTGTCATTACACAGATATAAAACTGTATGAGCCATCACCAGTCGTGTCCTTTAACATGTGGATGGTGCTTGGGCATATAAAGTTAGTCTGAAACTGCTCATATTCTGTGGGGTAATGTGGGAGCGGGAACAAAGGAGGATTTGTTTTAGGGATTCTGACTATGAAAGGGTGAATTGTGATTGGCCTGTCTGAAAAGATGTGTCTTTAGTTTGCGATAAAGCTGCAGAAATTGGGAGTTAATCTGATTGTCTGGGATAGAGCATTCTAGAGAAGTGGTGTAACTCAGGAGAAGTCTTGTATATGAGCGTGGGAGGTTCTGATAATAGAGGATGTAAGTGTTAGGTCATTGAGTGAGCGGAGAACACGGGTTGGGTGATAGACAGAAATGAGGAAGGAAATATAGAGAGATGCAGTATTATGGAGAGCCTTGTGGATGAGAGTGATAACTTTATATTGTATTCTGCAATGAATAGGCAGCCAATGTAGTGACTGGCACAGACCAGAGGCATTGCTGTAGCGTCTAGCCTGGTAGATGAGCCTGGCCGCTGCATTCAGAATAGATTGTAGAGGGGAGAGTATAGTGAGGGGAAGACCGATAAGTAAGGAGTTACAGTAGTCAAGGAGAGAGTGAATGAGAGCAACAATAAGTGTCTTTAATGGATCTCTGGTAAGGAAAGGGTGTATTCTAGAGATGTTTTTGAGGTGTAAATGACTTGAGTGAGCGAGTGATTGAATATGGGGTGTTGAAGAAAAGGTCTGAGTCAAACACAACCCCGAGGCAGTGGGCATGTGGCCTAGGAGTTATATCCGGGACAGATCTATTAGATGGTGGAAACGGTAGTAGTTCAATCTTTGAGAGATTCAGTTTCAGATAGAGCGAAGACATGATATTTGAGATAGTAGAAAGACAGTCACTCGTGTTGTACATTAGTGCAGGGAAGATGTGTATAATTTGGTGTCATTAGCATAAAGATGGTTGTGGAAGCCAAACGTGCTGGTGGGTTGTCCAAAGTGTGCTGTGTAGAGAAAGAGCAGGAGGCTTAGGACTGAGCCCTGAGGAACCCCAACGGCAAGGGGACGAAGGGAAGATACAGAGAATGCAAATGATACATTGAGACCGGATGACCGGAGCATAGTCAGGAGGAGTTGTTGGTCAACAGTGTCAAATGCAGCTGAGAGATTCTGAAGAATAAGAAGTGAGAAGTCACAATTGGATTTAGCCATTAGGAGATCATTGGAGACTTTTATGAAGGCCGTTTCAGTAGAGTGCAGAGCGCGGAAGTCAGATTGTAAGGGGTCAAGAAGAGAGTTAGCAGAGAGAAAGTGAATCAAATGAGAATAGACCAGGTGTTCCAAGATTTTGGAGATAAAGGGGAGGTTAGAGACAGGTCAGTAGTTAGCAGCACAGGAAGGGTTATGGGAGGATTTTTTCAATAGCGGGGTTATAACAGCATGTTTGTAAGAAGATGGAAAAATTGCAGAAGAAAGAGAGAGAGAGAGAGGTTAAAAGATCTCACTGGATTTACATTTAGTGGCATTGCAAGGGTTAATTGGCCACTGTGCACTCTTTAATAGAGAAGCATTTTGGAAATTCATGTTGGATACTGTCCATCCACACGACCTGATTACCGAACTGACCTTATTTTACATTATGATAAATGACATAAAAAATAAATGTCAAAATACCCATTTTTCTTCATCCCAGCAGCCAAAAAACAGAATAGAAAGAAATCAGAAAGTCGCTTGACTCAAAATTACAGTTACGGATATTAGAAGATGGAAGCCCAAAAACAATTACTTCTTGCTTTTAATGCCAAAATAGTAACATATTAAAAAACTAACATATAATGGGTATCACCATAACTAGAGATGAGCGAACAGTGTTCTATCGAACACATGTTCGATCGGATATCAGGGTGTTCGCTATGTTCGAATCGAATCGAACACCGCGTGGTAAAGTGCGCCAAAATTCGATTCCCCTCCCACCTTCCCTGGCGCCTTTTTTGCACCAATAACAGCGCAGGGGAGGTGGGACAGGAACTACGACACCGGGGGCATTGAAAAAAATTGGAAAAAGTCATTGGCTGCCGAAATCAGGTGACCTCCATTTTAGACGAATAGTGGATTTCAAATCCGGGTCATATGAGAATGTGAACTTTGTGACTATGAGACAGGGATAGCTGTACAGGCAGGGATAGCTAGGGATAACCTTTATTTAGGGGGGAATGTTATTAAAAATAACTTTTTGGGGCTCTATCGGGTGTGTAATTGTGATTTTTGTGAGATAAACTTTTTCCCATAGGGATGCATTGGCCAGCGCTGATTGGCCGAATTCTGTACTCTGGCCAATCAGCGCTGGCCAATGCATTCTATTAGCTTGATGAAGCAGAGTGTGCACAAGGGTTCAAGCGCACCCTCGGCTCTGATGTAGCAGAGCCGAGGCTGCACAAGGGTTCAAGCGCACCCTCGGCTCTGATGTAGGAGAGCCGAGGGTGCACTTGAACCCTTGTGCACCCTCGGCTCTGCTACATCAGAGCCGAGGGTGCGCTTGAACCCTTGTGCACACTCTGCTTCATCAAGCTAACAGAATGCATTGGCCAGCGCTGATTGGCCAGAGTACGGAATTCGGCCAATCAGCGCTGGCTCTGCTGGAGGAGGCGGAGTCTAAGATCGCTCCACACCAGTCTCCATTCAGGTCCGACCTTAGACTCCGCCTCCTCCAGCAGAGCCAGCGCTGATTGGCCGAATTCCGTACTCTGGCCAATCAGCACTGGCTAATGCATTGTATTGGCGTGATGAAGCAGTGCTGAATGTGTGTGCTTAGCACACACATTCAGCTCTACTTCATCGGGCTAATAGAATGCATTGGCCAGCACTGATTGGCCAGAGTACGGAATTCGGCCAATCAGCGCTGGCTCTGCTGGAGGAGGCGGAGTCTAAGATCGCTCCACACCAGTCTCCATTCAGGTCCGACCTTAGACTCCGCCTCCTCCAGCAGAGCCAGCGCTGATTGGCCGAATTCCGTACTCTGGCCAATCAGCACTGGCTAATGCATTGTATTGGCGTGATGAAGCAGTGCTGAATGTGTGTGCTTAGCACACACATTCAGCTCTACTTCATCGGGCTAATAGAATGCATTGGCCAATCAGCGCTGGCCAATGCATTCTATTAGCTTGATGAAGCAGAGTGTGCACAAGGGTTCAAGCGCACCCTCGGCTCTGATGTAGCAGAGCCGAGGCTGCACAAGGGTTCAAGCGCACCCTCGGCTCTGATGTAGCAGAGCCGAGGCTGCACAAGGGTTCAAGCGCACCCTCGGCTCTGATGTAGTAGAGCCGAGGGTGCGCTTGAACCCTTGTGCAGCCTCGGCTCTGCTACATCAGAGCCGAGGGTGCGCTTGAACCCTTGTGCACACTCTGCTTCATCAAGCTAATAGAATGCATTGGCCAGCGCTGATTGAAGCAGAGCTGAATCTGTGTGCTTAGCTCAACTACTCCACCGATGTAGGTGAGCTAAACACACACATTCAGCACTGCTTCATCACGCCAATAGAATGCATTGGCCAGCACTGATTGGCCAGAGTACGGAATTCGGCCAATCAGCTTAGCCCACACATTCAGCTCTACTTCATCGGGCTAATAGAATGCATTGGCCAATCAGCACTGGCCAATGCATTCTATTAGCGTGAACTGAGTTTGCACAGGGGTTCTAGTGCACCCTCGGCTCTGCTACATCAGATTGCTACATCTGATGTAGCAGTGCCGAGTGTGCATCAGATGTGTAGTTGAGCAAAACTGACTCAGCACTGCTAAGTCTCTGCATTCGCATAGGAATGCATTGGCCAGCCTTCGGCCAATCAGCGCTGGCTCTGCCGGAGGAGGCGGAGTCTAAGGTCGGACCTGAATGGAGACTGGTGTGGAGCGATCTTAGACTCCGCCTCCTCCAGCAGAGCCAGCGCTGATTGGTCGAGTTCCGTACTCTGGCCAATCAGCACTGGCCAATGCATTTCTATGGGGAAAAGTTAGCTTGCGAAAATCGCAAACTGACAGGGATTTCCATGAAATAAAGTGACTTTTATGCCCCAGACATGCTTCCCCTGCTGTCCCAGTGTCATTCCAGGGTGTTGGTATCATTTCCTGGGGTGTCATAGTGGACTTGGTGACCCTCCAGACACGAATTTGGGTTTCCCCCTTAACGAGTTTATGTTCCCCATAGACTATAATGGGGTTCGAAACCCATTCGAACACTCGAACAGTGAGCGGCTGTTCGAATCGAATTTCGAACCTCGAACATTTTAGTGTTCGCTCATCTCTAACCATAACCATAGTGACCCGCAGAATAAAACAAGAATGTTATTTTGACCATATGATGAGCAGACCAACTTTTACTGCTCAAAGATCAATGGCAGAATTGCTTTTTTCCCATTCTCTCGCAGAAAAAGTTGAAAATAATAAATTATTTGCGTTCCAAAAATGGTGCCTTTAATAAATGCAACTACTCATGTAAAATACAAACCCATGTGTGGCTACATTGACATAAGAATAACAATTTTTGGAATATGACATTAAAAATAATGTCTCATTGTCTCCTTAAAGGGATATTCCTATGTACATAACTATTATTAAATTTGAGAAAAAAAATTCCAAAAAGGATTCAAACAAAGTTTGAAGGATCTGCAGCTCAGAGGAGGTTAAAACTCAAAAAAACTTTATTTCATACTTTTAAAAGGACTCACCCCAAGTGGGTGAATACATTCAGAGGTTTAACAACAGAGCATAGTGAGAAAAAGATAGAAAAATGTGGAAATAAAACCAAAAACCGCTGACGCGTTTCGGGACAGATTTTTAGTGTCCCTTAATCATAGCGGAATACAGCCTACACAATGTGTTGCCTCGATCTCTTATATACTACTGACTTTAACCCAGTTTAGAACACTTAATTGTCTAATCCCCATCAGCCTTCTACATGTCGGTAAAAAAACTCCACCTGATAACTTTTATAATGCCGGTAAATAACCCCAACCCATAATAAAACACCCTGACAGCCAGGTTTAAGATACTCAAGCCCTTCCAATTGTATAACAGGCATCCAAAAGAAAAAAACATTAAAGAAAAATACGATATTCAAATTGATGGAAGAATATACGATACCATGAAACTAGCTTTGCTAGGCATCAACCTACAGTTGTATCCCATAAAATATCAATCACAGGTTTCGTAAGTGTTTCAACCTACTCAAATCTGACCCCAAGGTAATTAACTTGCAGATCTGCAAGTTAATTACCTTGGGGTCAGATTTGAGTAGGTTGAAACACTTACGAAACCTGTGATTGATATTTTATGGGATACAACTGTAGGTTGATGCCTAGCAAAGCTAGTTTCATGGTATCGTATATTCTTCCATCAATTTGAATATCGTATTTTTCTTTAATGTTTTTTTCTTTTGGATGCCTGTTATACAATTGGAAGGGCTTGAGTATCTTAAACCTGGCTGTCAGGGTGTTTTATTATGGGTTGGGGTTATTTACCGGCATTATAAAAGTTATCAGGTGGAGTTTTTTTACCGACATGTAGAAGGCTGATGGGGATTAGACAATTAAGTGTTCTAAACTGGGTTAAAGTCAGTAGTATATAAGAGATCGAGGCAACACATTGTGTAGGCTGTATTCCGCTATGATTAAGGGACACTAAAAATCTGTCCCGAAACGCGTCAGCGGTTTTTGGTTTTATCTCCACATTTTTCTATCTTTTTCTCACTATGCTCTGTTGTTAAACCTCTGAATGTATTCACCCACTTGGGGTGAGTCCTTTTAAAAGTATGAAATAAAGTTTTTTTGAGTTTTAACCTCCTCTGAGCTGCAGATCCTTCAAACTTTGTTTGAATCCTTTTTGGAATTTTTTTTCTCATCGTTTTGCTCCAAGAGGTCAAGGAGAACAGGGTCGTGCACCACAGGAGGACAGGTGAACGGAAGATAGGTGAGCTACTTCTCTATTTTTTCTAAAAGTGTTATTATTAAATTTGCAGATAATTAAACATTACATATTTTTGCAAATATAAGTAATTTAACTTTTTGTAGAGTTTTAATGATTTTCTCTAAATATCTTGTGGTCTTGTTGTCTTGATCGGTTGCCAGTGGATACGACCATGAATGCAGGAACTTTCTAAGGTCACAAAATCTGCCGTGATTTCCTTATTGTGGCCGGGATATCTTCTCAAAATGTAATGTCCCTGTCTGATGAACCTGCTGCAATAAGAAAATCATGGCTGAGTTCCTGACAAGTCCCAGACCATAGAAGGTTTCTACATTTGTGGTCGTAACTTGGGTTGAGCGATCGTGTTCGGAAAAGATCGAATTCCGATCGCCGATCGAGAAAATTTCACGATCGCCGATCGGAATTTCAAACACGATCTTTTTAGGTGGGATCAAGATCGGTACTTTTTCCCACAATGCTTTGCTTAGCCTTCACACTGAGTATACGTATGCTCCGCTCATTCTGGAGTGGAGTGTATACTCAGTGTGAAGGCTCCGCTGCGGTTCCATAGGAATGAATGGAAGCAGCCGGCACACAGCCTTAACCCCCTGACACCGGCTGCCTCCATTCATTCTAATGGGAGACTAAACTAACAATTCTAGTAGCTACTTACCTCCAGAGATGGCTGCTCCGGTGCCCGGTGTTCTCCTTCTTCTTCGCCTCGCTGCCACCGCCTCCCAGGTTAGTGTTTAAAGAGCTAGGAAGGAGGGGCTTGTGGCTTAGGAGAGTGTGGGCGGGTACAGGGCGGGGAGACGTGACGTATGCTGTATAGTGAATAGGATTGCTTTTAAAATCCGATCTCCGATTAGTAAAAAAAATCCCATTGACTTGCATTGGGATCGGATTTGGGATCGAGATCGGGTTCGAATGAAAAATGATCGGAAATCAGATTTCAAAATCGATCCTGAAAAGTCAAGATCGGCTCAACCCCAGTCGTAACCATTGGCAACCGATCAAGATAACAGACTGTTACCACTATAATGGTTACAGAAAATCTATTAAAACTATGCAGAATTTTTAACGATTTATAATTGCAAAAATGTTTAACTTTTAATTATCTACAAATATAGATATGATTATATTCATGGGAATACTCTTTTAAGGAGTTAATAATAAACCTATAATGTAGACTGAATTCAACTGAACATTATGTTTTAAAAAGAACTATTTAGAAATTTTCTGTAGGTTATAAAATAAATGATTCCATTAAAAATAAATAATAATCCAGCTCTAAATTTTAATCCATTCCATGTTCCATCTGGTAAAGTGACATACTTAGTTGCATTCATAATAGTTGTATGCTTTTTAAGTTGCTATGTTTAAATTTACCATGAAACAAATACTAACAATAATTCATATTTATAAAGTTGGAATCTCTTTCCCACCAGCTTGTCTCAGAGACCTTCATGCCTCCTAGCCCTGGAGAATGCTCGAAACCATATTTATTTCCTAAGAACAAGCAGAAGATGAGAGTTAAATCAGTGGGAACAAAACAAGAATCTTGATCTCCTTCCAACCAGTATTGGACACAAATAGCACAAATACTCCTATTCTGAACTGGCCTTTGGTATAAAATTTAGTGTCTCATGTTAGGGCTCTGTGGTAGAAATTAAATACTGAGAAAACAGACATATTCTTGTTCCCAGCCTACAGGTTGAACCTTATAGACAGGTTTTGTTGTGAATATCTCCAGACTACCATATGAAGGAAGGGTCACACTTGGCTGGGCCACAAAAGAGGGTGGGATACCTTTGCTTTTAACCAACTGTTAATAAATGCTTTTTCTGTTGGCCCGTCGTTTATAAGGAATATTTTTTTTCTTCTTACAGATTCCTGACTTCCCAGAAAGTCTCTTTAATCTTGGCACAGGGCAATACTGCACTCTGACATGGAGACGTCTACTTAGTTTGAAAGGTCAGTTTGTTTTTTGGTTCATTGGAAACAGTAGATAATGTCCAAAAATGTGTATTGACTATGATTTCTTTCTTGTCAGGTATTCCTTAAGGGATGAGGGTAATAACCTGCCTATTGATCATTGTGTCCTTTTGTGAAACATCCAAAAATTCAAGATATTTAGACTTCAAAAAGACTTTATTCTACATTACAAACTTCAGTCATCTCTAATAACACGTTTGATGAAACTAAAGATGGAATAATGTATCCAATGTATTCTTGGCTAGACTAAACTCACTATAAAAAATTCTATCAATTTTGAGTTAGTAAATTTTTTGCTATCGGACCATGCATTATAAGTAGAAGATGTGAGGTGCTATAGGGATTATTAACGTGCAAGACTGCTAACTATTGAGGTCACCTTAACCCATGTATAAAGGATGCAATGTAAACTGATGGAACCAATGAAGTTAATATGTACACAAGACATGTTATTTAATGTTGCAAAGCTTTAAATTGACTCTATCATTTACAAAAGTCGGTGCTGCCTCCAGTTCTGCCAAAGAACTCTGCAATTTCCAAAACTGTTGCGGTATTGAAAATCTTAGCATGTGAATTATACCTTCGGAAATGCCGGCGATTTCCCTATAGGTATGATGGAAGCAGAAAGTCTGAAGAGAAAACATCTGCAGACTTTCTGTGAAAAGTGTTGTGGGAAAAATTGCTGTTTTCCTGCTGCAGTTTTTCTCTCAGTGCTTTTTTGCTGCGGACTGCTACCTGCTGCCTGAAGGAATATAGTCTCTATATTCACAGGGGAAAAGTTGTCATTTTACTACATTTAAATCACTCCACTGGCAAAGCAGAGTATTCATTTAGATTTCGTAAACCTAAAAAATATGGCTTATATAACTAAGAACTGAATGTTCTCTAAGTTTGTGATGAACCCAGTGACAGTAACTGAGAAAAGCTTAGTTTGTGCAGTAATGCAGTCTGTTTAGCCATTTGTATGGATTTATTGCCCAAATGGACTGCGGCAGGAGTATATACAAGTAAATATTCCCCCAAGAAGGGGGTGGTCCCCTAGATACATACTAGTGCTCAGAATTACTAATACATTGTATTATGGCGGAGAGTTGCTATCATAAATGCACCAGAATTCTTCCTTAATGTTTAACAAATCTGGTGATTTGTGTTTTGGACACTTTTTTTTCACCTGGCTTGGGGTTGGGGCTTATCTGGAAAATGGTATGGGGCTAAATTCTAGCACAAAGCAAACCAACCAGAAGGTTGGAAGGTATATAAAGAAGTTATTGTTGTTTCTAACGTAAAGTAACCTATAATGCATTGGTGGTAATTGGACATGATTGGGAGAGGTAGCAGACTTCCTTTATTTACCCCTGGGGATAATCCATCTCAAATCGCAGCCATGAATTTAGGCATTGAGCCTTAAACTCTGCTGCCTGCTATTGATTGTAGCTAGGTTTGTGTTCTCAGAACTTATCTGGGTATGTGCCTATTCCCTGGTTAATGCTGCCCCATGTTAGATCTATGAAGTACAGGTGGAGGTGCTGTCATGGTTCTGAGCTCTAACTAGAGGATGGGGGTTTATTTTTTAAGTAAACAAACATTGGAATAGCCTTTAGAAAGTCTATTCAGTACTACCTCTCTTTCCCTCTTCCTCGCAGCCGTTTTTGAAATATATCGTTTTTGGCAAATACGTAAATGAAGCTCAGGGAGCACCACAGCATCATACCTTGTGCCCGAGGACCACAGCATCATACCTTGTGCCCGAGCACCACAGCGTCATACCATTGATGCCGCCTCCTGGGCCAATCGTTTATGCAGATTAGCTCATCCTCTGACTAGCAGCTGCCTCTGTCTTCAGCGGGATCCAAATCCCATGACATGCGCTATTCAATCCTGTAGGACTATGATAAGGATGGCCGATGGAGCATGCACTGTACGCGTGGCCCAAACTTGAATTGGCTGTGCATACAACACATGCACAGGATTTGGATCACACTGAAGACAGAGGCGGCTGCTAGACAGTTTTTTACTTAAAAAACTAAATCCCCAGTGATAGACTCCCTTTAACTTCAGCATCCAGTGGCTGTTTATGCTGTGGAGCAGACTACTATCTGACTTCAACAGCAGTGGCTGCTGGGGATCAGGAATAGACAAGGCAGGAGCAGCCAAGGCCAGTCAGAGGGGAGGGGATGAAAGCCTTACATTAATGTAGCATGGTTCATAAGCATCATCAATACTGCCCTACTGAAATTCATTTTGATTGTGAACTACTTCACTTATATTGTATTAGAGGGAGATAAACAAGTCAGCAAGAAACACTATAAGTGCTACATTTGATCTACATATAAAGTCTGTGGATGGACAAATAACAAAGGGCCGGTGTCCGTACACTGCAAACACAGGCAGGTTCCGGGCCACTGGGCTCAAGGGGGCCCACTGCTCAGTTGAGAACTGAATGTATTTGTTTTATTTAGAGAACAGGTTTATAGTTAGTCTCTTCCCTTACTACATTTGCTGTAATCTGGAAAACCTTCTCATCTCTGATTCCTCTCTGGCTGCTGACTTCTTCAAATGATATATAGCACTTATGTAACTGACCTGTACAGGCACAGGACAGCTGGTATGTGAGTGACCAGCAGATAAGTCGTGAAAGTTTTAATTATGTTAATTTGCTAAAGTTTATAATTAAGTCCACTGTTTATTTTTTCCGCCATGGGACTTGTAATTCCTCACTCTTGTTATACAGCTGTCTAAGATTAGTGAGTGTGTATATCTGTAGATGTAATGTGGAATCATGACAACAAACGTCCACTGTAAAAGCATGAAATGATAAAACTAAACAGACCTCATTGTAAGTCAAAAGGATCTGTTAGATAAAGGTTGTGTCTGCCATGAGACAAAGCCAACATTATGTCGCGATTTGTTTTGATAACAAAAGCCATGATGCAGTTGTCAACTGAGCTTTAAATTACACTTTTTTTTGTTTTCTAGGTTTGCTAACAAGTGTATTGAGACTACAATGAATGCTTTATATGTATGTAAACTGTATTGATGTATATATCCGACCACTGCTTACAGTACTGTATGAATTAGGCTAGGGTCACACTTTTCAGTTTGTTGTTCCGACAGAATGCACGCTCCGTCTGAAACAACCATCAGTCACTAGAGCCGTAAAAAAAAAAAATGGAAACTTTCTTCTGTTTGTTATGGTTTTAAACAGAAGATAAAATCCACTAAGGCTGAGCATACACTCACCGGCCACTTTATTAGGTACACCATGCTAGTAACGGGTTGGACCCCCTTTTGCCTTCAGAACTGCCTCAATTCTTCGTGGCATAGATTCAACAAGGTGCTGGAAGCATTCCTCAGAGATTTTGGTCCATATTGACATGATGGCATCACACAGTTGCCGCAGATTTGTCGGCTGCACATCCATGATGCGAATCTCCCGTTCCACCACATCCCAAAGATGCTCTATTGGATTGAGATCTGGTGACTGTGGAGGCCATTGGAGTACAGTGAACTCATTGTCATGTTCAAGAAACCAGTCTGAGATGATTCCAGCTTTATGACATGGCGCATTATCCTGCTGAAAGTAGCCATCAGATGTTGGGTACATTGTGGTCATAAAGGGATGGACATGGTCAGCAACAATACTCAGGTAGGCTTTGGCGTTGCAACGATGCTCAATTGGTACCAAGGGGCCCAAAGAGTGCCAAGAAAATATTCCCCACACCATGACACCACCACCACCAGCCTGAACCGTTGATACAAGGCAGGATGGATCCATGCTTTCATGTTGTTGACGCCAAATTCTGACCCTACCATCCGAATGTCGCAGCAGAAATCGAGACTCATCAGACCAGGCAACGTTTTTCCAATCTTCAATTGTCCAATTTCGATGAGCTTGTGCAAATTGTAGCCTCAGTTTCCTGTTCTTAGCTGAAAGGAGTGGCACCCGGTGTGGTCTTCTGCTGCTGTAGCCCATCTGCCTCAAAGTTCGACGTACTGTGCGTTCAGAGATGCTCTTCTGGCTAGCTTGGTTGTAACGGGTGGCTATTTGAGTCACTGTTGCCTTTCTATCAGCTCGAACCAGTCTGGCCATTCTCCTCTGACCTCTGGCATCAACAACGCATTTCCGCCCACAGAACTGCCGCTCACTAGATGTTTTTTCTTTTTCGGACCATTCTCTGTAAACCCTAGAGATGGTTGTGCGTGAAAATCCGAGTAGATCAGCAGTTTCTGAAATACTCAGACCAGCCCTTCTGGCACCAACAACCATGCCATGTTCAAAGGCACTCAAATCACCTTTCTTCCCCATACTGATGCTCGGTTTGAACTGCAGGAGATTGTCTTGACCATGTCTACATGCCTAAATGCACTGAGTTGCCGCCATGTGATTGGCTGATTAGAAATGAAGTGTTAACGAGCAGTTGGACAGGTGTACCTAATAAAGTGGCCGGTGAGTGTATATGATGTGTATGAATCACAGCACGAACTGGATTTAGCACATTGACACTAACCCATAGACTTTCATTAGTCAGATACATCTGTGATGGATCATGGGTGAAAAAAATGAACATGCTGTCATTCTTTATTCATGGATCTCTAGTCAGTGAAAAAATTAATGTACATTGAAGTGAATGAATACATATGCTGTCCATAAAAAATGGGGACATTTTTGAAATGTGAACGTGTGAATAAGGTCGTAGGTGTTCTTGACTGTTTTTGTAACTGCAATAGAAGTGAATCGAGAAGCTGTGCATGATTGTCTAATTGCACAATTGTTGGTGATAGTAAAACCCCTTTAACAAGAATATGTCACAATTCTACAACATAAATGTATCTATCATAATGCACCGATGTATGTGAACTCAGCAATGAAACATATGCCACTGAAAGAGAACTGCAGGAGAATCCGTGTCAGAGAAATAATTCCTGGGACATAGAACAATAGTGTTGATACGCCAAGATTTGTTTCAAGCAAATAAATATATAGTTCAAGCCAAAAGATCACATAATGTAAAAATATCACTCCAAAATAGTTTATGCCTTTTTTTTAACACTTTCATTACCTTTCTGTTGTCAAAATCATAGGTCTTCTCAACTAAATATCTCAATGAATTCCTTATGTTTATACGAAATAGTGTATTTATTAAGGAAAATATTACAACAAATGAATAATGTGCAAATTTATTATGGACCTATTACAGAAAATTATTGGAATGTGCTGTAAAAAAGTTACAAACTGTTACTGTGAGGCCAAGGCACCACGGGAAGTGCCGCAGTAAAAAAAAGCACGAGAAAAGCCCTAGCGGCAACGCATCGCGATTCTTCCTGTAGCGCTTTAGACAGAAAGATTGCAGAGTTTTCCTCCACTGACTTTCTGGTACAATTATACCTATGGGAGAGGAGCAACCCAGTGGCTCAGTGGTTAGCGCTGCAGTCTTGCAGCACTGGAGTCCTGGGTTCAAATCCTGCTAGGAACAACACGTGCAAGGCGTTTGTATGTTCTCCCCGTATTTGCATGGATTTCCTTCCATTCTACAAAGATATATTGATAGGGAAAAAAATGTACATATGGGGCTCACAATCTACCAAAAAAATATGTACCTATGAGGAAACTGCCGGCGTTTACATAGGTATAATTGACATGCTGCATTTTCCAAAAAAACGTGACAGTTTTGGAAATCTCGGCGTGTCCATACCACTGTTTTTACCGCCAAGTAGGCATGGGATTTGCTAGAGTTCCATCCACTTTGCCCTTACTGTAAAATGCCATGATTTTTCCTGTGGCGTTTCCGTCCCGTTCCGCCCCGACCTAAATGGCATTTGCAACAACACACAATGTGTCCAATGTCTGTACTATACATATGTAAAGAGCTGACAGTAGATAGTTTTGTGTACTGTATAGTGGCTAGTCCTTCACAGATCAGATTTAAAAAAAAAAAATCCTTTAAAGGGGCTCTATCAGCAAAATCATGCTGATAGAGCCCCACATATGTGTGAATAGCCTTTAAAAAGGCTATTCAGGCACCGTAAATGTTATATTAAACTACCCCCCCCCCCTGTTTTAAAATAAAACCCTAAAAAAGAATGTGATCTACTTACGGATCGTGCACGCTGGGAGGGCATTCAGGGTGTCTTCTTCTTCATCCACGCCTCTTCTCCCTCCGACGTCCTCCGTTCCCGTCCTCCTCCGGCGCTCGCGAGCGGACACTGATATTAAAAAATGGCCTGGGCGCATGCGCAGTAGCATGCGGCTTCTACTACGGCTACTGCACATGCGCCCAGGCCATTTTTTTATATCAGTGTCCGCTCGCGAGCGCCGGAGGAGGACGGACCGGAGGACGTCGGAGGAAGAAGAGGCGTGGATGAAGAAGACGGTGCACCCTGAATGCCCGCCCAGCGTGCACAATGCATAAGTAGATAACATTCTTTTTTAGGGTTTTATTTTAAAACAGGGGGAGGGGGTAGTTTAATATAACTTTTACGGTGTCTGAATAGCCTTTTTAAAGGCTATTCACGCATATGTGGGGCTCTAGCAGCATGATTTTGCTGATAGAGCCCCTTTAAAACTACTTTAACTTGACACTGAGGCCAATGTCCCACCTTCCAAAAATACGTTGTCTGTGGTGCAATAAACAAGTAGAGCCCAGTGAGAACTTTGTAATTATTAGAACTGGTATTATACCAACTTTTTAAACTTTTTTTTGAGTTTTTTTTACCTTTTTTTTTTACCTCGGTAAGCTCAGAACAGGAAGTATTACTACCTTTTTTTGAATCCTCCTAAGCCATTTACAATAGCAAAAATCCCCCTTCCACAACTGAACAAACCCTTAAGACTACTTGTACAAATAAGTGCATGACAGGTCCATGGGAAAACGGCAATATGGCTAATAGCTAATATCCGTGCACTGTCTATAGCCTTCATTTCATGCACTGATCCTGGGCCACAAAATGAGAGGTATTGACCCTATCCTCAGTATTGCCCTGGGCTACAAATGTCAAATTTAATTGTTATAAATACAACTTGTTACATTTTTAGTTTTTCTGTAGTTACTCTTATTATTTTACTTAATGACGTGGGTGCTTATATAATAAGGGTGGAGGTCCCAAGTTGTAGCCAAACCAAAGCTTAACAATTTGACAGAATAATATTACTATGTCTGATCTTCTGATCTTACAGGCTACAGAAAGATTTGGTGTGAAATAATAATCTACGAAACAATTTACATTTCTCAAGTATCTCTTTTAATACCAGACAAGCCTACAGCCAAAGGTATCCTTAAAACCTGCAAAACAATTATATGTTGCTTAATATGTTATTTTGTATTTCATTTTAAATTGAAAGAGATTATAATAATTTCATTCACCCTCAATTCCGGAAAGGTTTGAATCATATTTCTTCCCATGCCTCTGGCAGAAGATCCGCTGTGTTTTTCTTTTTTTCTTGGCACAAAAACATAATGTAGTCCCTTAAGCCAGGATTCATGTTCAAAATACATTCCTTTGCATTACATTGAGGCATTGTTTGCCATTTGTATCTACAAATATCTATGGAAATCATAATGTGGCAGGTATAACATCATCATTTTTACAGAAAATTACGCCATAGGTTACTGCCCCTTAAATATCTACTTTTTGCATTTTTTTTTTAAAAAAAATATATGTTATGAAAAGTAAGAAAATGAAAATAAATTTGCTCTGACTGAAATAATACAACATAATTTATTCTAGTGCTACATAACGTATACAAATATCTATTTTTGATTGGTTTTCTGCATAAAATTCTACAGAGGATCAGGCATGTTCATTTTTTGTTTCAAAAATTAGGAGGGTCTCCAACTAATACTAGGACGTATTAGTGCCGATGGAGGAATGGGGTGGTATGCTTGGGAAGGTGCTAATCTTGGAAAACAATATGAAACATACTTATCTTAGAGAAAAATGTGGAAAACTGTAGCTCACCATATACTCCAAGTTAAAACCTCAGTAGGGTGCACGACTCCATTCCTCTGAACTCACGAGGAATACTTTCATCCAAGCGATTTTTGCGTATACTTATCTTAGCTCTTGATCTGTAGACCCATAACTTTGATGATTACGTTGGCATCTCCGATTTACTGACATTAGAAACTCGTTAGTGTGTCCAGTGCTTAAATTGGACCGGAACACACTGGAACTGAGTTCTGGCATAAAGACAAACTGGATCGGGTATAAAGAACCCCCAAAACATCGCTATTGTTATACCCGGGGTTCTTTTCAGACCCCCAAGTAAAATGATTGGAGGTGTAGGAGAGATGAGGGAACATAGTAAGCACTTTTACTTACCTATCCTGGCTCCGGAAGGCTTTGAGCTACTTGGTAACATCACAGACGTCATGTGGGCTGGGCTTGCTTCCTTATGCAAGCCCGGTTCAAGTTTCAGATGGCTGACATCAGCAGGGAGTGCGCTGGAGCCCAGGAGAGGTAAGTAACATTGATTTTTATGTTTGTATCCTCCCCTGGGTCTCCTATTATTATACTTTGCGGTCTGGGGGAGGGTTAATTATTCCAGAGTTCCCCCTAAACATTTTTTTTCCCAATTTAAGCACTGTATGTGTCATGTACTCATAGTGAACTTTATATCTTCATTGTTTATGTGGGGATTGAACTGGTCTAAAGGGATAGATCCACGCAGTGAGGTGGCTTGTACGTAACCAGCAGAATGCAAGTGGGTTTTTGGTCTCTCTAGCATAGCACCCTTACCTTGGGTTGATACTAAGGTTTTAGTGAGTGTTGCTCTTTGAACCAAGTAGTAATAATTCCTTTATCTCCTATATCTACCCACTGTTTATTAGATGGTGTGGTATATTGTGGATAAGGTACGGGATATATTGCTACTTATATAGAGGACATACTGCCTATGGGACAAGGTTCTTATTAGTCCCTATATTTTTATTTGCTCCCCTAGTGCTTGGTTTTATGTTAGTCATCCAGGTTATTGTGCTGAAACATTTTAATCTAAGTTTATTAAAGATTAATATTTTAATACGTTTTAGTATTAATAAGTGACCCTCCTATTTTTTAAAAAAAATAGTTAATTATAGGCACGTCACACTTTGTATATTTTTTTCATATTTTTCATGTTTATTTTTTTGACAGCATTTAGTTGTATCATTGTCTAATAGATAGATATGGTGAAAAGGAATGTATGAATTGTCAGTCTATAATTCTTCAATAAAGTGAAAATCGCAGGATTTACTATTAATAAAAAACATGGATAGTGTTATTGAAAATGTAAAAATGTACAAACTCCTTGCAGATGTTGTTGCAGGAGGTTGTGCTCCTATCTTGATATGTCTTGAAAATGGATTTATATTAAGTTAGACAGCAGAAAATTTTGAGTGAAATGCTAAAGGTACTATGTAGAAAAACGGTAATGTAATGAGACTGTAATGATGACGCAATAAACATAAAAAATAATTCATATTTCAATTAATTTGAGTGTTTATATATGTTAGTATTTCAATAAATCAGTACCACTTACTAAAATTATAGAAAAATAGTATTTTCTGGAACTGAATTATTTGAAACACCATATTTTTCCATTCTCTGGTTACACATTTGGAAATGCCATTGCCCTAACCCTAGTCTGTGGTTAGACTCCAGTGTCTTTGTAGCTTGTGATTGTTCCCATTGGCAGCAAACTAGAACCCCTAATAGGTAATGCAGAGTTTGGTCTTGTGCAGTAGATTTTTATTTTAATTTTTTTATACCAGATACTAAGAACACTTTTTGTTTTATTTTCAGTTTTTCTTCTTTTTGCTTTAAAATGTATTTTTCATGATATTTGAGGATGGATATAACTTCTCATATTTATATTTTTGGTGGAGAATAAATCATAAATAATACATTCGATTTTATAAATTGTTGTCCAAATAAGGGGCTTTTTTCAATTTGAATTTTGGTTATTCTATCTAAGAAATAGCCAGGCATCAATAAACAAAAACAATGATTATTATGTAAGTCAACTTGAGTTTAGTACGGATGTTACATATTCCAAGAACCAAAACACTTGGGAAAAATGATTCTGTCTTATATTGTACATGATATGAAACATAAATCTTGAAGACACTTATTTTGATGCATTTGGCAGAGATGGACAACCTCTGTCACTGCAGCTGTTTCACTGGATATACCATGATGACCAGCCAGCCATTACAGCCAGATGTAGCTTCAGCAGCTGGAGTTCGGAGGGCCCTCGCTGGGCCTTGTGCTTTGCTAGTTTATAAGTGAAGTGGAAACAATGTCAGTCTATTTGTTGTGACCAACCCATATCTGACTGGGATTTATAAGGTTCTGTGCTCATAAAATATCTAAAAAAAATAGATATGTTCAAACACATTGTGCTGCTGTCACCACTGTACTTGTATTATCACAATGTGCAATAATAATGATGATATATAATAATATAATCCTAATTCCTTTACAGCATGATCAACATAAAAAATTGTTCTATCATTGACAAAATTTCATTGACAAAAGACTTACAGCTCACTTGGTAAACCCTCCCAATTTGGCTAGTCCTAAACCAGAATGTTGGTCTTTGCATTACAGTGCCAAGCACTAGCTATACGCTCAGCGCAATGTAATACTACAGTGCAAAGGGGAAGGGGTTTATAGGGGAGAAATAAACTTATATTTCAAGGATGAAATGATTTAGAACAACTCTTATTTTATGGTTATGACCTGTTTAGAAATCAGTAAGGCCAGGACCCCACGGGCCAGAAACGCTGCGATTTGCATTTCCACCACGAGAAAAAGAACGGCGTTACACAGTAACTGCAAAATTGGTGGGATTCATGCAAATCCCATGCCCATTGTGCGTTTAAAACCACAGTTTTGGAAATCGCAGCATGTCAATTACATTTACAGAAACGCTGGTGGCTTTCCCGTACATATAATCGTAACAGACAGTTTGCAGAAGAAAACTCTGCGAACTTTCTTTTCAAAGCGCTGCGGGAAGAAACACAATGTGTTCCTATCGTGTTTTTTTCTGCAGCACTTTAGCCCTGTGGATCGTCCCATGGGGCCTTAGCCTAAGGGAGATTTGTGAAGACTGACTATAGCTGGCGTAGAATTGCAGCATCATTACCAAATTTTGTCATTTTTAACCTTATTAGTGGCGCAATTGGCAGAGCTTTCCATGTTGCGGAACAAATTGCTAGATGTACTGAACCGGAGGGCTGCCAAGCAACACATGCATTACCGAAAACTCTTGTATGCTCATGGGGATAAAGGGGGAAAGTTGATGTCCAGTCTTATCAGGAAAGTTCGGGAGAAGTCATTTATATCTTGTATTCAGTCCCCAAACGGAGAGAAATGCACCTCTACTGAGGCTATTGCCTCTAAATTTGTGTCCTATTACTCGGAACTGTATAATCTACATGCTGACTTAGTTCCAGCGCCAGACAGGTGTCAGGCCATTAAGTCATTTTTGGAAGCACTGTCCCTGCCCACCTTGCCAAGGGATTCTGAACAGCCCCTGTTAGCCCCTGTTTCTCAAGAGGAAGTGGAAGCTGTGCTAGGTAATATGCCTGTCGGTAGGAGCCCCGGCCCAGACGGGTTCCCTTTGCAATATTATAAAAAATTGTCCAAGATTCTATTACCACAACTCACCTCCTTGTGTAATTCATTGCTGTCAGGTACTCCTCTCCCCCGCCAGACGCTAGAGGCGCATATTGTACTCATTCCAAAAGAAGGGAGGGATCATACTCTTTGTAGCAATTACCGCCCCATTTCACTTTTGAATCTGGATGTAAAAATCTGGGCTAAAATTTTGGCTAATAGACTACAGCCGCTTGTCCCACAGTTAGTTGCTGATGAACAATCGCGTTTTGTATTGGGTAGAGAGGGGAAGCACAACACGGCAAAACTTCTCCCATTGATCCATATGGCACATAAACGCAAGATCCCCCTGGCCTTGCTCGGCGTAGACGCCGAGAAGGCCTTTGATAGGGTGTCGTGGGAATTTATGGTTGAGGCCTTGCGCCGCTTCGCGGTGCCGGACCGGTTTATTAGTGCAATCTTGTCCCTCTATGACCACCCTTCGGCTAAACTGAAGGTCAATGGTGTACTCTCCGATCGCTTCCCTATCCTAAATGGCACACGTCAGGGTTGCCCCCTGTCCCTGACCCTATTTGTCTTGGTCCTTGAGCCCTTATTACAGGCAGTGAGGCAGGATAGTGAGATACAGGGTATTCGGTCTAATGGCATGTTGTTGCAGTCTACAGCATACGCTGACGATGTCCTGTTTGTAATATCGAATCCAGCTGAGGGACTACCTGCTTTGATGAAGCTTCTGTCCTTTTACGGTGATCTATCAGGTTACAAGGCTAATTTTGCAAAGTCTGAAGTACTGAATGTGACACTTTCCAGAGAGACTGTTGCCTCCTTAAAGGAGTCGACTCCCTTTCACTGGTCCACGAAGCCGCTTAAATACTTGGGTATACAATTAACGCCCCACTTAGATGATCTATATGCTGCTAATTTTCCCCCCTTGATCACGGATCTGAAACGTTTACTGGCGGAATATGAGAGTCTTCCTCTGTCATGGTTTGGGCGGAAGAATTTGCTGAAAACCTATTTATTCCCCAAGATCCTCTACCGTATGGCCATGTTGCCCATCACCTTACCTGCTGCTTTCTTCACCTCGCTCAGAAGTCTGTTTACTCGCTTTATATGGTGCAACAAAACCCCGAGAATCTCCTGGTTGCAACTGACCAAAAGAAAGTCCCAAGGTGGTATTGGCTTGTTGGATGCTCAGAAGTATCACACGGCTATCCGTTTATCCTGGTGGTCCGACCTTGCCTTTCCGCTCACGTCTAGCCTGCCCGCAGCCCTACTACAAGATGCTATGGATGTCCCGCTGGAAGCGGTACTCTGGTTTCCTCGCTCTCACCGTACTTGGTCGACTGCCTCCTGCCCACTTTTATTCAATCCGATACGCGCTTGGACTGACTTGTTAGATGAGCTTCTTCCACAACCTTCTCCGATCCTCCCATTGCATTTGGCTCCATTTTTGACGACTATCCCTCCTGACACCTTTTCGGATTTTTGGGCCGCCTTCCGTGGTCTGTCCTTCAAGGAAGTTATCACTCCCTCAGGGCTACTGACTGCAGAAGAAACCTGCTCTCTGTTCCCAGACAGGGTATTCACCTTCCTCCACAAAAGGAACATGTCTTTGGTCTTCGACAAAATCCTTCAAACATACGTTGCTAGATCTTACCTGACCAACTTTGAGAAACTACTGCTGTCTAAAACCCATATGTTGAGGAAAATTTCCCATTTCCTCTCCCATTATGTGGACCCAAGCCGTCCTTACCGACCAAAATTCGTGACTGATTGGGAAGCAGAACTACAGTTATCGTTGTCTGACGATGAAGTGGAAAAACTCCTATCCAGATCGCATGGTTTTTCGCCCTGTATCAGGTTGCAGGAAAGCAATTACAAGCTAGTTTCCCGCCGGTACAGGACGCCTGTTTGGTTACACGCCAAGAAATTGCATACATCTGATCGTTGCTGGAGATGCCAGACTGGGGCTGGCGACTATTTGCATATTTGGTGGACATGTCCGGTGATACAAGACTTTTGGCTCCAAGTAGAAAATGTGATACGTGCAGTCAGCTACCCTTACTTCCAACTCACTCCCGGAACAGTGTTTCTCTTAATGCCATCTGGAGATTACAAACCTGAATCGAATAGACTGGTTACTCATTTACTGGCTGCAGCAAAGTCTCTCATCCCGCTATACTGGATGAATCCGCTAGCCCCTCCGCTCTCGCTGTGGATCGATAAAGTGAATCAGATCTGTCGTTTTGATGAACTCATGAGCTGGGCCTCCAGAGCTCATGACCGTTACTTGAAAACATGGACCCCTTGGCTTCTGCATAAGCATTAGACTTGGCATCAGTCATCCCTCTCCCCCTTGCCCCCCCCCCCTCTCTTCATCTCTTACCTCCCCCCCCCCTCCCCTCCTCCTGTCCCTTCTTTTCTCTTCTCTTTGCCTTGGGTCTCTTCTACGGTTTTCGTTCCCCACCTCGTCCCTCTCTCTTTCTATTTTTCCTCTTGACGTGATTTACCTGACGTCCTCTTTCTTGCTCGCTTCTCATTCTTTTTGTGCTTGTCTTGCGACTGTTACAATGATACCACTAGTGATTGCAGCTTTGAACTTCTGCTGTTAGGTTCTGTCGCTGTAATGAACTCTGACTTACAATTAACATCTGCTAATGTTGTATATTATGCTGTTTTCTTATACTTTTGTCTCATGATTCACGCTATGTTGTTCTTTTAAAACTTTTGAAATACCAATAAAACCTTTGAATTGAAAAAAAAATTTTTTGTCATTTTGCAAACCTTGCCACCCTCTTTCTAGGAAAGCGGCAAGAGTGGCACAAAAAAATTAAAAAGTCACAATTTTATTTACAATAGGAAAATTGTGACCTTTTTATGCCTTGCACGACAAGATCTGGCACAAAGCGTAATAAATCTTCCCCAATGAATGTTCCCCATTCTTTCATAGTATGAATGTAATATGTTTGCAATTATTTAGCACATTTATTTTTATTAACAGCAAATGTCATTTTAAAGTGGACTTGAATAACTAATTCAGATAACTTTCAGATTTTGGCGAGTATATATTTTCTGTCTGTTATTAAATTGTCATTACTCTTTGATAAATAACTTAATAAAGGATGTTTATTAGCTTATCTGATTTTTGGAAGCAGCTGATCTTCTGCGAACTAGAACTAGAAATACATTTCTAAGTAGTGGATCCAACTTAGAAACATAACATCTCCATCTTATTTATAATATCAGCCTCTCCCTATCACTTTTTTTTATGTAGATTGTAAGCCCCACATAGAGCTCACAATGTACATCTTTCCCTATCAGTATGTCTTTGGAATATGGGATGGAAATCCATGCAAACACGGGGAGAACATACAAACTCCTTGCAGATGGTTTTTTGCCCTCCCTATCACTTTAAGCATGAACTGATCAGAGAGTGACACATCGGTGGGCAATAGAATGGTTCATAAAGATAAGAGATGAAGAATAGTATTTCATATCTGATGGCATTAAAGTCCCTTATTAATAATTGATCTAAATGGTATTTGGCAATCTTGTTGATATAAATAAAACTAAAGGTGTAAATGAATTAATAAGAGCACAAATCCTTGATAACCAGCCTATGATTCAGGATGTACACTATGGCCTCATTCACATCTGCGTTGGTAATCCGTTTGGAGAAATCCACATGGGAAACCTCCCAAACGGAATATCAAACGCACTAGCAATCAGTGTGCCATTGAAAGCACACGGACACCATATACTATAATGGGGTCCGTGTGCTCTCGCGCGCTGCCCGCACGAAACATGCGGAAAGAAAAGTAGATCGTGATCCAATTTCATGTCCGCTTTCCAGTGCATTTGGTATTCCGTTCGGGGGGTTCCCATGCAGACTCCCCAAATGGATTACAAAACACAGATGTGCACTAAGGGTAAGATCAGAGATAAGGGTTTCTCTACCAATGTAATATATGATCATATCCATTATTATTCTTATTATAATTTTATTAAAAATGTTCAAGAGTGGTGATAGAAAAGACCCAACCAGACTGTATTAATTCAATAGATGCTGTTGTCATTAGTGATCTCAGCATATAGGTGGTTAGACAGAGGAAGGGGCTTCCACTGGACCACTTTGGAGCGTTGTCATGCTATATACCTAATGCTACGTACAATGTAACTGTCTTTATATAACGCTGTCAGCCTGTTACTACTATAGAAGTATTCAGGAGATCATACTGTGACCTCCCCTGAGAAAATGCATAAAATTTAATACATATATGGAAAAAATTATTCACAGTGAAAAACCAAAACAAAACGTTTTTCTTTTTACAATAAATCAGGTTTTATTTTAAATAATAAAAGTTATTAAACAATCTATTTGTACCCCAAATATATTTCATGAAAAAAATATGACACATCCAGCAAAAACAACCCCTCATACTGTAAGCCTACCCTCTTGTACAGTGACTACATAAAATTATTCTTTCCATTAAATGTGCTAAAGTAGTAAAATATATTTAAGACAATAAAGTATTCAGTTATCCCATACTAAAGTATGCCCTTAGTCATACCATTCCACATTATTTATATTGCACTGTGAACAAAGTTAATTTCAAAAGCAAGAAAGAAAACAATGAAATTCTGATTTTTTTTCAAGAAAAAAGTGATAATTGCTATGTGTGGTTTACATGTAAAACTGTAGTCTCCGAAATATAGTCATAAAGATGAACGAATGTTTCATAATTTCTTGCCTTGAAATTTGTTTATGACTAGAGATGGGCAAACCTCTTAAGATTCTTTTAGGTTTGGGTGATATGCCCAAATGAATGGGCCTAGTTGGGAGGGAATCTCGCGCCGTGGACGCCGCCGTGGATTCAGCTGCGATATCTGCATCAAGATAGGGCAGTTCGCTTCTTTTTTCATGAACGGGAAAAAAACAGTAGCAGAAAAAAGAAGCGAATGGCTTCCATTAAGTCAATGGGAGGCGTTTTTTTGGAGTCAGATTCCGTGTGAACTCCATGTGAACTCAGCCTTGGGGGTCCCAGGAACCTATTGATTTTCTATCTTGCTAAGGCAAACACAGGCAAAGTTATATCAAAGTTACGCTGGGTTCACACCAGCGTGCGGTCTCCATTCTCAGGTTTCTGTCTTCTGCTGACAGAAGACGGAAATCTGTCAGAACCATGTGTGGCCATGAGCGCCTGTGAGCGTTTTATGCTCTCCATGACAAAACCTTTTTTTTTTTTAAACTGGAAACAAAGTCCTGCATGTCCGACTTTGTGTTTGGTTAAAAAAAAACGGTTTCGCCGCAGAGAGCGCAAAATGCTCACTGGCACTCATGGCCGAACACTTTTCAAACCCAACTTAACTTTTGCATTGTGTTACTCTGCACCTAAACATACCTTTTATATTATCTGTAGTTGATGTGTGAAGGCTAATGTTACCAAGTGGATGGAGTTTGCTGGGTGCCAAGATGTTTTTGACAAGATTGCCTTTTGTAAGTGGGACATGACCTTGGAGTGAGTGCTGGAGGTGGCTCTAAAAAAGATTCTCTGGTAGAAACATGTGCAAAGGGATTAAGCGTAGAGGTGGATTTAATGACAGTCCTAGGTCGGTACGGAGATAAGGGAGTGTTGTTTACTGTATATAGAGAATCATCCAAGATGGAATTTGGACCTAAGGTTTAAAGCCACTGGTTTTACATAGAGAGCACTTTATCTGATTTTTCTTTTGTTTATAGATTTGTGGTTTCTCAAAAAAGTTAACATGTTCCTATGTATGTCATTCTTAGCAGATTGTGGTGAAGAATGTCTTGTAAAATAGTCTGCAGGGATACATGCTCCTGGTAATCAGAGTTGCCAGTATCATTCATGATATTTTCATGATGTCAAGGGTCAGTTCCTGGTGGGTGGCACAAATGTTGAAGCTTGAGCAGAGAAACATGTCATCAGCAATTTAGTTAATTTAGACATGCTTAGAGAAAAATCGAGAGACTTCTATTCTTGAGTTGTTTCAGGTGAAGAAACTTGGGTCCACTACCATTATCCTGATATCAAACAAGAGTCCACGCGATGGAACAACAAGGGGCCAACTTCAAAGACATTATGCATGCAACAATCAACTGGAAAGGTCATGGCAAAAGTTTTTGGGATACAAAAGGTGTTTTATTATTAGACTTCATACCACATAAGACGACAATTACTGGAGACAACTATGCTTCAACAATGAAGGTATTACGTAAAAGAGGAACACAATGGGAAGTTGTGGCTTCAGAACAAGGTGCCAGCTCACAAGTTTCACAAATCACATACTGCTGTCAGGAAATGCACTTCATGGGGCTTAAACATTGGCCCTATAGTCCAGACCAATCTCCCAGTGATGACTTTCCCTTTTGTAACCTGAAGAAATTTCTGCATGGACAATGATATCCTGATGATAATGCAGTCAAGGTGGGTTTCTGCAGCACCAAGAAGTCACCTTCTATTCTGAAGACATCCAGTCACTGGATATTAAGTGTTGTGTAGTCAAGAAGAATAACACTAAGAAGTAGAAAGCTCAATTTATCCAGAAAATTTAATTTTCATATTCAGGCATATAGATAACTTATTAAGCATTCTATATATTTCAATAAGCATCAATACTATTTTGCTGTATAAAAGGCATCTAAGTATTTCTGAAGCTGTCAGCTGCGGCCGTGGCCAGCTGCTAGGGTAAGCTATTTCTAAGATTCATAGTCTTTACAGTGAAGAAGCCTTGTCGCCACTGGAGAGTAAATCTTTTTTCTCCAGATGCAAGGAGTGTCCCATTGTCTTATGAGGATTTTTAACATAGAACAGCTTTTCCTCATACTTCTTGTATGAGCCATTTATAAGTTTATACAGATTTATTATGTGTCTCCTTAAACGCCTCTTTTCAATTTTTTTGGCCCTCCATTGTACCTTTTACAACTCTAGGGCATCCTTTTTATGAACTGATGCAACAGAAATGAACTGAATATTCCAGTTAGAGCCACGCCAATGATTTATTAAAGTGGTAATATTTAGAGACGGGCGACCCCTCAGGACTCGGGTTTGGCTGGTCCAGGTCCCTGATTCGTTTTGGGTCAAATAAGTTCAGTACAAACCACACCTTAAATTTAATACAGAGTGTAAAACGCTCTCACGGCTACTAGAAACCTGGCGCTACTGTGGGCCAATCTCAGGAAAGTCGATGCCTCTGTTATCAGTGTTGGACCTGCTATCATTTATTCGCGGTGGCCATTTCAATTGTTTGAGACAAATATTAAATTGTCCAGTTTCGTGAAAAACTCAACAATTTGAAATAATCAGGATGAATCCAGTTTGTTACAAACTCATCTCTATAATATTACATTTTTGTCTTACAAGTCTATAGCTGTTTTCAAACCTGACAATGGCATGCTGACTTTAAATTAGAGACAGTGCTATTAACCCCATCTTCTACAAAATCTACATCATTCATAAATAAGTTGAATAACAGCAGACCCAGCTCTTAACCCTGGGGTAAACCACTGATCTCAAACCATAATACTATATCTACTATACTTAATCATATTATTTTATTACAAACTATATTTTCTAAGCCAATGTCCTTGATTTTGCCTAATAAACGTCTGTGAATGTGAAATGCTTTTGCAAAGTCCAGGACAACCATATCCACAGTCTCTGTATGTCCAGTCTTCCTCTCACCTCTTCATAAAGGCAAATCAAGTTATGTTTTACAACTCTTGTCCGTATTAAAACTATAATCTCTTTCTTATAATATTATGTACCATTTCAAGTCATGCATATAGTCCCTTAACCCCTTCCCGCCGATGGCATTTTTTGATTTTCATTTTTCGTTTTTGACTCCCCTCCTTCTAAACCCCATAACTTTTTTATTTCTCCGCTCCCAGAGCCATATGAGGTCTTAATTTTTGCGGGACAAATTTTTCTTCATGATGCCACCATTACTTATTCTATATAATGTACTGGGAAGCAGGAAAAAAATTCAGAATGGGGTGGATTTGAAGAAAAAAATGCATTTCTGCGACTTTCTTACGGGCTTTGGTTTTACGGCGTTCACTGTGCAGCCAGAATGACATGTCCCCTATATTCTGTGTTTCGGTACGGTTCCAGGGATACCAAATTTATATGGTTTTATTTACATTTTGACCCCTTAAAAAAATCCAAAACTGTGTTAAAAAATTTTTTTTCTAAAAGTCGCCATATTCTGACAGCCGTAACTTTTTTATACGTAAGTGTACGGGGATGCATAGGGCGTCTTTTTTGCGGGGCCGGGTGTACTTTTTAGTTCTACCATTTTTGGGAAATGTTATTGCTTTGATTACTTTTTATTCAAATTTTTATCAGAATCAAAACAGTGAAAAAACGGCAGTTTGGCACTTTTGACTATTTTTCCCGCTACGGCGTTTACCGAACAGGAAAAATATTTTTATGGATTTGTAGAGTGGGCGATTTCGGACACAGGGATACCTAACATGTATATGTTTCACAGTTTTTAACTACTTTTATATATGCTCTAGGGAAAGGGGGTGATTTCAACTTTTAATACTTTTTATATTTTTTAATATATATATATATTTTTTGCATTTATTAGACCCCCTATGGGGTGTTGAACCCCAGGGGGTCTGATGACTAATGCAATGCATTACAATGCTAATGCATTGCAAAAAATCATCCTTTCTTTTGCAGGCTGGATAGACCAGCCTGCAAAAGAGAGAATTTGCAGACAAGCCTGGGAGCCTTGTAAAGGCTCCCGGCTGTCATGGCAATGTGACTTCGGCCCTGGAGCATGCTCCAGGAGCTGGCGATCCCGGGAAAAATGGCGGCGCCCATGCGCCGCCGGGAAAATGGCACCTCTGGCACCTTTGACCGTGGCGCCGGAGGGGTTAGTGCCTCCAATCAGTCCGGGGACCGATCGGAGGCATTAGAGCCGGTTGTCTACTGCTTAAAGCAGTAGACACCCGGCGGCTATGGCGGTCGTCATAGTTACAGACCCAACATGCGCTGTACTATTACGGCGCATGTCAGGAAGGGGTTAAACCCTTCCCACTGACGGCATTTTTCAATTTTCATTTTTCATATTTGACTCCCCTCCTTCCAAACCCCATAACTTTTTTATTTCTCCGCTCTCAGAGCCATATGAGGTCTTAATGTTTGCGGGACAAATTTTCCTTCATGATGCTACCATTATTTATTCTGTACAATGTACTGGGAAGCTGGAAAAAAATTCAGAATGGGGTGGATTTGAAGAAAAAGTGCATTTGTGCGATTTTCTTACGGGATTCATTTTGACGGCGTTCACTGTGCAACAAAAATGACATGTCACCTATATTCTATGTTTCAGTACAATTCCAAGGATACCAAATTGATATGGTTTTATTTACATTTTAACCCCTTAACAAAAGTCCAAAACTGTGCAAAAATTTTTTATTTTTTATTTTTTAAAGTTGCCATATTCTGACACCCATAACTTTTTTATACTTCTGTGTATGGGGATGTATAGGGCATCGTTTTTTGCAAGAACGGGTGTACTTTTTAGTTATATCATTTTGGGGAATTGGTATTGCTTTGATCATTTTTTATTCAAATTTTTATCAAAGGCAAAACAGTGAAAAAATGGCAATTTGGCACTTTTGAGCACTACTGCATATGCCCGAGCGCCATTTTCTTGTGGACAATGGAAGAAAGCGCACAAGAAAATGGCACTTGGGCATGTGCAGTAGCACTCAGAAGGGGGCGTTACTGCACATATCCGAGATTTCAATGCACAGATATCGAGGCTACAAGAATGGATACGGTTACAACAATGGAGGAGGAGGGCAATCAAGGAGCATAAGCAAAGCAGGGGGTGTTATCAAGATATGACGCAGAGGGGTGCACGGTGGCTTGGCATAATGTCCAGGGTGCACGAGAGGCTCATTTACATATCAGTTTTATAGATATGTAATAAAAACAGGGGGTCTTTTTAAAAACAAGTAGCAGCATCTGAATAGCCTCTTTAAAGGCTATTCAGGCATATCACTAGCTCAAATCAGGTTTCACCAATGATAGAGCCCTTTTAATACATGCAACCTCTGGCAATTTTGGAAGAACCATAGTGGGATCTCAGTGTCAGTGCACATGGAGTTTTTTGGCG